>NC_059425.1:111275263-111587730 GCF_021028975.2 Sphaerodactylus townsendi | reverse complement strand
TGCATCTGCTGATAACCAGTGCTCTTCTGGGCAGAATTAATTTTGCAAACAGATTATCACTTTTTCTCAATCAAGCTGACACCTAGACCCCCACTTCAAAATATTTTACACATTTTTTGTGACAAAAGTAGCAGTGCTTGAATCAATATAGGAGCAGATAGGCTTTGTTAAGATTCACAAGATCCATCCTCTTCACTAAAAACAGTAGCTAGCTTTCTATAAAGAGTAGCTCCCTCACAAAAGATGGGGGTGGTATCTGCTGCTTTGATTCTAATTTAACCAATGGAAAGTAGGACAGCTCTTAACATTATTTACAAAATATCAGTCAGGCAACTATACCATTTTGGAATCTCCAAAGCAGTGAAATCATCACTTGTTTATTTTTGAAAATAAGTGTTTAGCAATACTTCAAATAACGACAGGGTACAAGCTAATTCAATCTATCAAATTATTTATTACTTAGCTCTTGCTCCTTTCCCCATTGGAAAGATCCTCTGCATTACAATTCTGGCTTTGTAAATCTGCTGTTTCACTAGTCATTTAAAATGAAAAGTCTTTCACAAACCCACCACATTTTAAGATTTGCAAAATGTTCACTTGGTACCAAGAATTGTTTTATTTACCCAAAGATGGCCACGTAATGCAACCAGATTTTAAACAATCCCTTTGGAATTTTTAGATTTGGTTTACCTCCCCTTAATTACTGTAGAAGGAAATGAACACACACTCCTTGGTTAATCATATGTGAGCACAAATTAAAGACCACACTTTGATGGGTTGCCTTTGTAAACCAGCTCCCTTGTCATTCATCACTGAGGTTGGTCCTTGTATTGTCTGCAATTCTATCCTTTTTACAAGCATAAAATAATTTTTTTATTTTCCATTTTAAAAATAGGGAAGACATTTCAGCAATTGATTAGTGGTTTCACATTAATTAAGATTAAATTTCCGTAATGGGATTGCAGTTAATTGTACATTCATCTCTCATCCCTACTTTTCATGATGACTAACCCCCATATCAATTTGACTTGAGGAGACTGGCGGCAACATTTCCAATTAGACAACTTCTATCGCTGTCACCTTGGAGATCTGGGTTTGATCTGAAGCGGATTTTTTTCTCCAGGATTCTTTTAAGCTGATTGCAGAAAAAGGTCAGACATAGTAAAAAGATCAGACAGTAACCAGACTAAAGAGCTCCTTTTCGTCTGCCCCTTGTATCCTTTTAAAATACAAAAATGATCCCAATAATAACTCAATTCTCATCCTAATTTGAAACCATGCGAGTGTCTAAACTTATTATTGCTCACTGAATCATTTGATATTTACATACAGTTTATGGCATTTGAGGTTTTAAAACTGACACTTTTCCTTCCTCCCACAAAATCTTCTAATTGTGCTTTTAAATGTGCCCAGAGACATTCCAGTTTTCAGTAATGAGGCGGGATTCTTTGCCTTTAGTTAGCTACTGATGTGATTCAGAATCATGAAATTAAAGATCAGCAATCTGGTTAGTAGATTTAAATACCAGGTGATTTAGGGTAACCAAAATTCCAAATAAAAACTTTGGGAAATTTGGTGGAGATTGATGTGCACCACACTGGTGTCCCGGAAGTATGCTTGCAAATAAGTAGCATAGGGCCCTGTATTCAGATCCTTTTGCGTACACCTTACTGAATTTCTGGCTGGTCCTGACAGTTCTTCCTGTAGGGATTAAGCACAGTGTTTCCCAACTGTTTTTGTTCTTTGCATTTTTGTTCTTTGCAATTAATTCCACAAAATACATCCTAATGTAAACTGCACATCTGTACATTCTTCACTCCTGGTTTTGGAAACCATTTGAATGTTCTCCAAGCCATTTATAAAATTTACATATTTTCTGATTCTCACCAATTCTGGATATATAACAAAAAGAATTATCAGCATATTCATATGAAATGTAGTGGGATGAATTAAGTCATTGTTCTCAGCAACATTGGAAGGCTTCCTTCAGCCAACTTAAACTTTGCTTAGCATAATGGCTGGGTATGGTCTAATATGTTGAAGTATCCCCTTATGTGTTCAGCCTAGGGTTAACAGCCCACTAGCGGTGGTGGAGAAATCCTTTGCCCCTGCCTCTTATTTCCTGCCACTGCTCTGAGTGACAGTGGGGAAAAAAATAAAAAATGGTCATAGGGCAAACACATGACTTTACTTGAGGAAAACCCAGAAGTGATGTCAGTGTTCTCTAGGAATTGCTGGTAAACCATAGAGAATGGGTAGACAGATTGATAATGTATAGTGACTTTGTTGCAAGACTGTAATTAGGGACCCAACTAAATTAATTTTAAACTGGATGAGGAAGATGCTTGAGACATTTTCACTTATAACAAAAATGCATTTTTGTTTGAAAAAATGTCACCTTGAATCTGTACATAGTTTGGATTTTGCAAACCTCAAATCTGAGTGCACCTTTCTAGATTCTATTTATGCTACAATATGATCTGTACTTTTTATAATAGATTGCCAAAATGAAGCTTTATTATGATATGAGCTTGAGTCCATTTCACTGTTGATTATTTAGTATGTTCCTTTTTAACCACCAGTGTGGCACCGAATAACAAATGCTACTAATGGCAAGAATATCTGGTGGCAAAGTCATGTTGCTCCTGTTTGGATTTGATGCTCTTTCAGCTTTTAGCACAATGAAGCCTTTTAGAATAACTAGTGTCAGAAGTCTCCAGAATATTTTCCCTCAAGAAGATGTTCTTCAGTTATGCTTCATCTGCTTCAATATGTTTCATAATTTCCTCTTGTTAACGTCAAACCATTTCTAACAATTATAGCACTAGCAAAACTGGCCATATTTTTTGAAAACCAGTACCAATTTTCATATAAATCAATCAATCAATCAAGTAAATATTTACTAATTACAATGGCTTAATAGGATGTAAATTCACCATGCTCTGCTCCTATGCATTTCAGCTAATGCATTTCAGCTAATGCAACTGCATAAAGCCATGGGCACCCAAATTCTCAATGAAGTTAATGAAGAGATTTTCATAGTACCTGGTGGCTTGGTATTACAAGCAACAGTCTTTATCCTGAGAACTAAGCTGGACCTAGAAGGGTTGTGAGCATGCTATGTTTTAGGCAGTCTATTATTGCCAGTGCTTCTTGGAGAAGGTATAACTGTCATGGCCCAGATAGGCTCAGCCAACTCCAGAGATTCAGAGGACTCTTCGGATGAGGAGCCAGATAATGGCATGGTTCTCCACTTGCAGCCAGCAGCGGTAAAGCCACAGGAGGAGACAGCTCCTATGGGGTCAGACCTAGGGTCACAGCTGGAAACCAGCACAGGGGCTGTGGGAATGGACCCTGAACCACAGCCAGGGATGAGCTAGAAGCTCCTCCACATTCTGGAATCAGGGGGCTGCAGGGAGCCTGGCTTGCCCTCTCTCTGTATTCCCTGAGCCTTGTGAGCAGCACAGGAGAAGACTGCATAGCAACCTGCAGGACAGGAGATGTAGCATGTGCTTGGCAGCCCAGCACCACCCTAGCCTTAAGAGCAAAAAGCAGTGTTTGCAAGACCAGGATTGTCTTGATGGCTAGGTGCAGGCTATCTCCAGCTGCATCCTGTTAAAAGGGACTGGGAAACAGGAAGTTATGGAGAAGCAATGAGTCTCCTTGTCTGTGTCTGTGCACATTGTCTACTTCATTCTGACGTGGCCTGAACTCCTAGATTTGTGTTGGTTGTGTTGCTTCTGTTTGGATTTGATGCTTGTGAGTAAGAACCAGGGGTTGGCAGGGGCTGATGGGATTTGTAGTCCATGAACATCTGGAGGTCCGCAGGTTGCAGACCCCTGGTACTAAGAACACTAAGAACGATCTGTGCTGACCTTGGACTGGTCTTTGACTGCTGAGTACTCTGTGTGTGTGTGTGTGTGTGTGTGTGTGTGTGTGTATGTGCGTGCGCACACGCGCGCGCATGGCAGTAACAATCAATGGATTCAATTTTTTTCGTTAACTCTTATTAGAAATCTATGTAGTGGGGATCAAAACCAGTGTTCAAAACACATTTCATAATAAAGCTTTTGAGGTCATTTTAAAGTCTACACTGTGTTATGAAAAGCATATGAAAATATTTTAATCTAAGGTATTATACTCATCATAGGTTGTATAAAATGATGGTGCGGTAAATAAGTGAAACTTGAGTCCATTTCACTGTTGATTATTTAGTATGTTTCTTTTGAACCAACAGTGCGGCACCCAATAACAAATGCAATTGATGGCAAGAATACCTGGTGGCAGAGTCCGAGCATTCAAAATGGAATGGAGTACCATTATGTGACCATCACACTAGACCTGCGACAGGTAGTGTTTATATTTAGTTTCTGCAAATGAAGTTAAATTGTAAAACCATTAATTTCTTTTTTCAATCTATTAGCAACACATTACCGCTTGCATTGTCATAAAGCACAAAATAATGCTCACAAACAATGCAAAATATGACCTGTTTATGGTAGCGTAATTTGTTCAAATCATACATCCTCATATGTTAGAGCAATTGATGTAACTACAGGTGGCTGGCCCCTCCTAAATACCTCCTCACATAGGTGGCTTATCTGTGTCAGCAGAATAATGTTATAAGATTTTCATTAAAGATTGTTGCTTATCTTCAGTGATTAGAAAAAGGATACCTTACAAGGATGAAAGCAGTCGCCTGTAAGTCTCCTTCTTCAGTATTCCATTGCTTGATTCTGTAGATGACTCACACAAGCCGTTTTTTAATGAAAGTTAGCCAAGTGCAGTAACATCTTCAATAAATATCTTGAATATTTTTTAGAAATATTAAATATCAAGTATTGGGGCCAGTATTAGAATAGGGTTTGCAGTCAATACTGATAACCCCTGGCCAAAAAGAGTATCCAGCTGTCTTCAACCTTTTCGGCTCTGGCCCTGGCCTGGTGGAACTCTGTGACAAGTGAGACCCAGCCCTGCAAGATCTGATGCAATATCTCAGGGCCAATAGGATGGAGATATTTCACAAGGCCTATGGTTGAGGATATCAATGTTTCTTCAGCTACTTTGTCTCCCTTTCCTTTTTCCTCTCTCGTCCCTTCCCCCTTTTGCTTTTTTCCTCTTTTGGTCAAATAGAAGTTTACAGCCCCACCCAATTGGGGGGGGGTTTGCCCAGTCTGCCGCGGGGAGCGGCACAGGGTCACACTGGTAGATTTGACCTCCATGAGGCACTTTCCCCAACTGAGGGGTGGATTTGTCAGCAGGTGGTCTCTTCAGCTGTTCAGGGCAGTGGAATGCAGTGCTGAATGCTGCACCAGCATCCTTGCACCCCTATTGCTGGTGTAGCAGGGCCATGGTTGGGTGAGGAGCTGACACTAGTCAGCTTTCACCCAACTGTTGGCCCTATTACACTGGCGGTAGGGGCTGTGAACTTACACTGCCTTTTTAGTGGTGAAAGTCCATGAAGCCCAATGTGACTTTTTGGTGGTTCGAAGGCTTTTTTGTGTTTTTGGCCTCCCCACACCACCGGAAAGGCCCCTTGGGAGTGACGAAGTGCCGTGGCTGCAGTGCCACATTGTTGTTCCTTTTTCTCTTTACTGGTTTTACCAATTTTTGTATTATTAAAACACACAATTAGCTGTTATGTATGTATTTTTAATTGTTTACATTTTGTAGTAAGGGGCCCTGAGTCCGATCTGTCAGGAGAGGGTGGAGTAGAAATCAAATAAACAAATATATTATTATTATTATTATTATTTATTTAATTTGGTATACCGCCCAATCCCCGGAGGGCTCTGGGCGGTGCACAACATAAAAACACATAAAAACATCATAGGCATCCATAAATTATAATAAAAACAGCAGTTATAATATATCTAGATGGCGTCCCTCCTAAACCTAATCCCTTTAACAAGAGGGGGAGAAGTCCCGATGGTATGAGGAACCCATAGATCTTAATAGTGGATCCCATTGATATTGGGATTCCAGCCAGGGGAGAGTGTTCCACCAGGCAGGGGCCAGTTAGCCGTAAAGGCCCTGGCCGGTGGAACCAGCCATCATTGAGGGGCCAGGGATCTCCAGTAGATTGGCCTCTGCGGCAGAGGCAGGGTTGGGACATATGGAATTGTCGCGGTCCGAAGATACGAGGGTCCCAGGCAGCGTAAGGCCTTGAAGGTCAAAACCCACACCTTGAAGGCGATTGAATTCAACTGGAAGCCAGTGCAGGCGGTACAGGTTGTATATGATCACCGAGCCCCTGTGAGCAGTCGAGCAGCTGCATGCTGGACCAGTTTCAGTTTCGGATCAAGCGCCAGAGGCCAGCGTAGAAAGGCGAGTTACAATAGGCCAACCGGGAGGTGACCGTTGCATGGATCACAGTGGCCAGGTCCGTGTTGGAGAGGAAGGGAGCCAGCCGTCGGGCCTGACGCAGATGGAAAAACGCAACCCGGGTTATATGGGCCACCTGGGTCTCCATTGAAAGAGGCGAATCCAGGTGGACCCCCCGAAGGCTCTTGAAGCGGAGGAGGGTTGGCGCCAATGAGGCCCCCTCCCACACCCGTGACTGGAAATCCCTAACCCCTCCCCGCGGCCAAGCCACAGAATCTCCGTCTTGATGGATTAAGTTTTAACCTGCTCTGTTGCAACCAACCAGCAACCGCCTCCAAACAATGCTGTAGAGCCGCGGGAAGCGGTGGCTGGCTCCCCCCTCCATCAACAGAATGAGCTGAGTGTCATCAGCGTACTGGTGACAGATCAGCCCAAAGCTACGTACCAACTGAGCAAGGGGTGGCATATAGATGTTAAAGAATAATGGGGACAACAATGCCCCCTGAGGCGCACCACATTGAAGCGGGCACCTCCGGGAGGCTTGGTCCCCACACCACACTTGCTGACTTAAGCCCGAAGAAGCGAGGCAATCCATTGAAGGACACTGCCGGATCCCGGAAGCGGCCAGGCGGTGGGTCAAAAGGTCATGATCGACCATATCAAGCGGCTGCGGTAAGGTCCAATAATACCAGCAGCGCCCGATCCGCCACGGTCTAGTTGCATGCATGGCGTGTCTGTGACAGCGGCGAGAACCGTCTCCGTCCCATGCCCAGCGCGGACTGGAAGGGATCGAAAGCCCGATGTGTCATCCAGGAAGCCCTGAAGCTGCTCCAACACCACTTCTCTCAATTACCTTCCCCAGAAGCGAAAGATTCGAGACTGGGCGGTAATTAGCCAGATCCCCTAGGATCTAATGATGGTCTTTTCAGGAGTGGAAGCGGACCACCGCCTCCTTCAACCGGAAAGACTCCTTGCTCAAAAAGGGAGTCATTGATGATCTTCAACAGGTGGGGTCGTAGCTCCGCCCGGCAGGTTTTAATAAGCCAGGAGCACGCGGATCCAGAGGGCAGGTCGTAGCTCCAACAGCAGCCAAGGCCCTGTCAGCAGCGGCTTCGGAGAGCAGGGAAAACTGGGTCAAACAGGGACCAGAAGGCGACAAGGGAGCCTCAGCTCACTGATTGTAGTCAAAGTGGAGGGCAGGTCCTGAAGCGTGAACAGCGATTTTATCTGCAAAGCTCATGAATGCCTCACAGCTAATAGTCAATTGAGGGTTTGTAGAACCTTCTGATAAGGAGGTCAAAGTTAGAATTATACGGAATAATTGTGCGGTGAGAGCTAGCAGATCGAGAGAGGAGGAGAAGAACGCCCTCTTAGCCTCCTTCGTCGCCATCCAATATTCTATCATAAACGTCCTATAAGATGTTCGCGCGGCTTCGTCACGAGATTTCCTCCACACTCGCTCTAGTCGTCTGAGTAGCCGTTTCATATGGCGCAGCTCCTCGGTGTACCATGGAGCCTGCCGTGAAGCGGGGCGCAGAAGGACGCGAGGCTAACAACCTCGATGGCCTCGGAGAGTCGGAAATTCCAATCCTCCACCTGCTCATCGAGTGTGCCGGCAGGTTCAGGGTCCCGCAGAGCATTCAGGAAACCAAGTGGATCCATAAGTCTCCGCGGGCGGGCATAAATCAGCCCGTCGCCTAGACTGGAGTAGCGCGGCATGTCCATCCGAACCTTCAGGGCATAATGGTCGGACCATGGCACTCTGTCAACAGAGGATACGACCAAGTTAACCTCAGACCCGAAGACCAAATCCAGCGTGTGACCGGCTTCATGAGTGGGGCCAGATTTCAATAAGGAGAGGCCTAGCGTCGCCATGGATGACACTAGGTCCGCGGCCGCTGTGCATGAGGCGGTGTCGACATGGGCGTTGAAGTCACCCAGGACAATAAGCCTGGGAAACCTCAACGCGTCCAGCCACCACCTCCAGCAGCCGCGTAGGCTGTCCCCGGTCGCTAGAGGCGGTACACCAGTAGGACAGCCAACCTCTCCAAGGCCAACCACTCCAGGCCGACACACTCCATGCCGGTGATCTCCGGGGCGGGGGCTGCCCTGAAGAGGAGCGAATTCGGATGAACATTGCCACACCGCCCCCCCGGCCCCGTGTTCGCGACTGGTGGAGGCACGCGAAACCTGGTGGCGTGGTCTCGCCCAAGGCGATGGTCTCACCCTCACGCACCCAGGTCTCGGTGACACAAGCCAGGTCCACTTGCAGTTCCTCGAGAAAATCCCGAAGAACCGTGGTCTTATTATTTATGGACCTGGCATTGATTAACACCAGGGACGAAGCAGGGTATCCCTGAACCACGCCATCCTCGTTCCTAGGGATAGGTCGGAGGTCAGAAAGCGAACGAGCATATCCGTATCTCGTTCGTTGTCTATTATGCGGCCACCGCCTACCGCTATATTTACCCCGTCCCATCAGCACTGGGATCCCCAGCCCCGAACTAGGTGCCCCCATTTCTCCCTAGTCCCCCTCTATCTCCTAACTTAGCCCAACTAAAATCTCCACAATGAGTAGGCTCAGACCCACTACTAACTAACTAACTAATTCTACTATGGCAGGTCGAGCTATTTAGTTACCCTACCCTACACAAGTATAACAGTCAACTACTCACTATACTAATAATAATAATCAACTACTCACTATGTTAATAATAACCTACTACAGCTAACTGTCAGCAAATCTCACAGCAATTACTTATTGAGTTGTAGGTAAAAACAATCAATTATCCAATGGGAGGGGGAAAAAGGAGCACAGTATTTGAAATATTAAGGAGGGCACTAATTCACAGGCACGGCACATCCACTGCACGGTCGACGGTGATTGGGTTAGGGCGGTTGTCTGGGGGCGCATAAAGTGCCCCACGGGCAGATGGTATCCCCACAGACACGGTCTGTCCGGCTCTCTCACTGCCGTCTCAGACGTCTCAGACGGCTCTCTCACTGCCGTCTCAGGCCACGTGTCTCTCAGCCCAAGTTGCTCTACCTCCCAATCTGCCCACTGCGTCCAAGAGTGAAAGGGAGGGAGGGGGTTGCTGCCACCAACCCCAACGTCGGCTCTGCGATGATGTTTCAAAGCACTCCGTCTCCTTTCCAAGCTGCCCAACTCTTGGATCTCAACTACAGATCTACCGGGCTCCACGTTCGTCCGCTGCAACTTCCACCTGGCCCCAGCTCGTACTTGGAGGTAGGGGAAGGAATCCCTACCCCTCTTCAGCCAGGTCCTCGTTCTTAATTGAAAGTAAGAGGGAAGTCCCTGCCGCCGGCCCCAGCTCCGTTTCTGCTGGATCGCTCCGGGCCACTCCGTCTCGGCTGCACCCCCGCTCGTACTTGGGGGAGGGAGAGGGGCCACTGCCACTGACCCCAACCCCGTTTCCACCAAGTCCACTCTGGGCCTCTCCGTCTCGGCTGCACCCGGGTTCGTACTCGGGGGAGGGGGGGGAATCACTGCCACCGATCCCAACCCTCGCTGGAACACCCCGAGCCGCTCCGTCTCCACTCCGGGCTGCCCCGTCCCCGCGCCGAGCCGCCCCGTCTCCCCCGTCAGCTCCGGCTCAGCAACCACATCCACGGGGGGCCAGCACGCTGGAAAGACCCAGGAGGGACCGGCACCACACGGCAGGAAAGGCCAGGGTCCCGGGGGAACCGGCGCGACGGGAAAGTCCAAGTTCCTGTGTCCTTCAATATACAAACAGAGAAATCACAATAATTTTTTTCTGAATTTTCAGAAATGTTTAAATGAAGAGGGAGCATCTCATTTTTGCTGTCCAGGCTGTCTTTTAAAGAAATGTCATTTTACTGAATGAGCTATGTATCAGGGTTTTTTAAAAATTAAGTGTAATCTACGTGGCAAGCTAACAAGACCTGATATATTTCCATAGACTTGGTAGGAAGTAGCCTCAGGTTTCTTGTTACATTTCCTGCCAATCATTTTCTTCACTTCCCATAGTAAGTTTGATGAAATGACAGCTGAGTAGGTTTCTAGAAGGCTGTTATCATTTGATCTTCACAAGTGTGCTGGATTATGGCAGCTACGCTAGTCAGAGGACTTAGAGCGTCAGAAGAGAAGTGGTTTTATTTCCCTTCACCTAATGCAAATACAGAATAACTAGCAGGTGCCAGAAATAACACTTCCCCCACTTTTTTTTTTTTAGATTCTCTGGCTGCTACACATTATCCAAGAAATTAAAAATAGACTAGATAACCTAAGAGGTTCCACTCTCTCTTTCAGCCATTTTTCATAAAAGATTGCCACATCAACTCTTGGACCGGCTATCTGAAGTGTAGAACTGGCCTTATAATTTGTATCCTGAATCAGACTAGGTAGAGATTTAGCAATGTAGATTAAAAAAAATAGAGGCAGACAAAAATTCATCAGCTATAAATAGGTGTCAACTTTAACTAAGCAACAAGACATGAAGTACTAGTTAAGTCCAGTTCACATTAGTCCAGTTCTAATATGATGCCCAAGTGAGCTGGCATGGTCAATATGCTGTTTTGCACAATCCTTTTCAAGTTAAGATGACACATAAACCAACAGCTGTTTTTCAAGGCCAGTAAGGTCTCCACTGAAGCCATCTCCAACCCCTTTCTTTCAAAACAACAACACAAATCAATTCCACTGCGAAGACACTCCAACTCTGTGTTCTGCAGGTTATGAACAGACTCTTCCGGCCCAGGAACTCTTCCTCCAAGGACTGCCCCAAAGGAGGAAACTTGAGCCATGTGGGATTGCGCTGGGGTGTGGTTTGGCTGCGGGTGGTAACAGCCAGCCCCAGTTGGGAGGGGAAGAACACTGTTTGGATTGGCAGGTTGAGACCCCCACCTACATGAGGGAGGCGGGAAAGGGCATCCGTCAAACAGTTACTTTTGCCTGGGAAAAAAATGGAGTGTAAAATTGAACCCGGCAAAGAAATCCACCCAGCGAAGCTGTTTGGCGTTAAGCCTGCTGGGGTTTTTTAGGGCTGCTAGATTCTTGTGATCAGTCCAAACCTCAAAAGGGTGTCTGGCTCCTTCCAGCAAATGCTGCCAGGTGGTGAAAGCTGTTTTGATGGCTCCTGTCTCTTTATCTTCCACTGTCCATTTAAGTTCCAAGCCTGAGAATTTCTTTGAGAGATAGGCACAGGGATTGAGCTTCCCATTCTTCCCCTGCTGCAGGACAGCCCCCTTCCATCGCAGTTTCCGAGGCATCCACATGGAGTATGAAAGGCTTAGAAGGGTCAGCGTGCCAGAGAATGGGTTCTGTGGTGAATGCTTGCTTCAGCTGGTTGAATGCTTGTTGACGGGGTTCTGACCAACTCAAAGGGGCTCCTGAGCATGTGGCTGCTGGCTCCTTTCCCTTGGTTCTTAGTAAGTCAGTTAAGGGCAGGGCCAACTACACAAAGTTTGGGACAAAGTCTCTAAAATTAGCAAACCCTAAGAATGATTGAAATTGTTTCTGAGTGCGTGAAGGCTCCTGGACTAATATATCCTGCACCTTGTGGGGTCCATTTCAATCCCCTCCCTTGATATCTGGTATTCCAAAAAATCCAATTTTGTTTGGTGAAAGGCACATTTAGAGAGTTTAATATATTGTTTGTGGGTTTGTAGTTGGTGGAGGACCTCTCAATCTAGGGCTACATGTTCCTCCATGTTCCTCCATGATTTCAATGTAAATCATAAAAACATATAAGAACATAAGAACGAGCCTGCTGGATCAGACCAGAGTCCATCTAGTCCAGCACTCTGCTACTCGCAGTGGCCCTCCAGGTGCCTTTGGGAGTTCACATGCAGGAGGCGAAAGCAATGGCCTTCTGCTGCTGCTGTTCCCGAGCACCTGGTCTGCCAAGGCATTTGCAACCTCAGATCAAGAAGGATCAAGATTGGTAACCAGAGATCGACTTCTCCTCCATAAATCTGTCCAAGCCCCTTTTAAAGCTATCCAGGTTAGTGGCCATCACCTCCTGTGGCAGCATATTCCAAACACCAATCACACGTTGTGTGAAAAAATGTTTCCTTTTATTAGTCCTAATTCTTCCCCCCAGCATTTTCAATACATCATCCAAATATACTACCACCCCTTTGTATAGGAGGTGATGAAGAATTTCATTAATTAGATTCATGAATACTCCCGGGGCTCTACTCAGTCCAAATGGCATTATTAAATATTCATACTGACCATAATGGGTGTTAAAAGCTGTGAGCCACTCTTGCCCTTCTACAATACAAACTCTATTGTAAGCCTCCTGCAGGTCTAGTTTGGTGAAACATTTTTCCTGGGCGAGACTGACTAATAAGTCTTTAATGAGAGGCGATGGGTAGGCATTGCATATAGAAATTGCATTGAGACCTTGGTAACTCGCACAGAGTCTCAAAGCCCCACTTTCTTCTTCCTAAAGAGCACTGGAACTGCCAAAGTGGAGGAGGTGAATAAATCCCCAAGTGAGGTTTCTGTCCAGAAACTCTTTGAGGGCTGCCGCTTCATTCGGACTCATTGCATACAGCTGGCCCTTTGGGGGTTTTGCTCTGGGCACCAGGTTTATTTTGAAGACAGTTTTTCGGTGTGGTGGAAGCTTGTTGCACCCCCCTTTTCCAAAAATATGTTTCAAATACAGGTATTGAGGAGGAATGGAGGGGTCTTCCTTAGCCTGCGCCCTGAGCGCAGCTGCCGCCACCTTTCCCTCAGGACTTGGAGCCTCCTTCCCCCTGGGCCCAGTCCCCACATGGACTCCACAGGGCAGGTCTGAAATGGACCACTCTTTCAGTCCAATTAATGTCGGGACTACACTTAATTAACCATGGCATGCCTGGGACTAGTATTTGCCAATTTTTACAATTATAAAACGTAATCGTTCCCAGTGAGCCCTACAGCAAACGAGCACCTTTTCAGTCCTGTGGGTAGCGGGGGAGACCTTCATTGCCATCCTGTCCATTTGCTCAAATTGGATGGGTCAAGACAAGCATTCCAGATTTAATCCCAGTCCCTCAGCTACCGTTGGATGTATTAAGCATAGAGCACACCCCAAATCCACCAACCCTCACAAATTAACTAAAGTGATAGGGAGAATCAAGGGGGTAAAATAATTGCTCACCCATTGCGCAGCGCCTTGCAGATCAACCTGGCCATTGGCGTCCTTCAGGCCAGGCTGCTGCCGTTTCCTGCCAGCTCATCCCCTGAATCGCTGCTAGACATCTCGGTGGTGGAGCCACTCTCCAGCTCCAGAGTCTTCAGGGCTAACCCCCTTCTTTTCTTCATGGACTTCTTCAGCCCCGGTGGGTTTTTCCCGACTCCTTGGCTTGGAGCTGGGTTTTTCAGGTTGAAGGGGCAGGCTGCGGCTAGGTGGCCCTCACCCCCCCCCCAGCTTAGACAGAAGCCAGTGGCGCTGGCTGTATTCCATTTCTGCCCCATCAGGGCGAGGATGGCTTCTGCTGGAGTGAGGGGGGCCAGCCTGCCTAGGGGGTGGGGAGCACACTTTGCTCCTTTGCTTAGAGCGCTGGATTGCTTGTAGTCGGGCTTCGGTGTTTCCAGCCAGGCAGATCCACCCCATCAGAGTGGTGGGGTTTCCCATGATCAGAACCCATTGTATCACCTCAGTGTTTAAGTCTTCTTTAAACATGTGAATTGTGATCAGAACCCATTGTATCACCTCAGTGTTTAAGTCTTCTTTAAACATGTGAATTGTCTTCTTTAAACAATTGTGAATTGTGAATTGTCAGGCAAGTTGCGCACTCAGCTAACTAGCTGGTGGAACTCCACTCCATAGTTGGCAACGGATCGAGTCCCTTGTTTCATGTGATGCAGGGAGGAGCAGGCCTTTTCCTCCAGGAGCAGATCCTCAAACAGTTATCTTAGGCTGGTCAAGAATCGATTGAAGTTGTTAAGCTGAAGGTCTGCCTTTTTGAACGAGCTGACATACCACGCAATGGCTTCACCCTTGAGAAGAGTGCCCACCTCGTACAGATTATCCATGTCCCCATCAAACTGCTATCCCCTGGATCACATAAAGGACTCAACTTGAACCAGAAAGAAGGACAGGTTGTCGGAGTTTCCATCAAATGTAGTTCTCAGTTTCCAGTATTGCCATGGAGCGGGTCCAGGTCCATCAGGCGGAGCCAGAGCTGGGAGCCCTGGCGCCATTGGGACCGCTGGCAGCAGTGGGACCGCCATTGGGCGCCATTGGGACCGCCATTGGGCGCCATTGGGCGCCATTGGGACCGCTGGCAGCAGTGGCGCCTACAATGGTGGGGCTCTTCCATTACCTCCCAGGACTGGCAGATCCCCGCTCCATCATCTGCTGGTTGCCCTGGTGGGGCAGCTCCACCCTGGCCAGGTGCCACCAGGGTGGCCACCCTCCACTGCCTGCGACCTGGCTGGAGTGAGGTGGGCCAAGAGCATCCCCATCTGTTGCTGAAGGGCACGGAGTTCTTGTTGCATCTCCTCCTGACCTTGGTGCCATCCCTTCTCTCGCTGACATTGCTCACAATTGAACAGTAGGGTGCAGGAGCTATTTCTCCAGTGGGGCTATTTGGGTGGCAGGAGACTTCTTAGTTTTGCCTCCTTTCTGCACTGCCCGAAACACTTTGGATGCATTGTGACACTGCCCTTGCCGCACCATCCCTAGCAGCCACGGAGCTTTCCCTCCAACTGCACTTTATTTGTTTCCTTCTCTTTGCTGGAAGTCATGGACTTTATGATTTCCTACCAGATAACTTAACTGATGACCCTTTTTTTAAAATGGTGTGTCCTTTTCAGTACAGAGTATCTGTCCTATACAGTTCTATACAGAGTATCTTCAGTCTAAATCAGTTGAAATCAATGGGCTTAGACTGGAATAACCCTGATTAGGATCATACTGTTTTGATAGAACAGATTGGACATTTTGTGTTCCTACAAGTAATAGCCTATAAATGACAGAAATGCATTAGTGAATATTATTATTGATAATTATGAATGTATGTAGAAAGCTTTTAGCAAATGCTAATGTTATGAAAAACCAGAAAAATAATTGCAGTTTTCTTCATTAAACAAATGGAGACCTTTCCGGTGCACTGAACTATATTCTTTTCATGATTGTATAGCATAATAAAATAATAGCATAACACAAGTGTAAATAATAATGTATTTGGAGAAGCAAAATTAGCTTTATCTGTATGAACAGGAAAATATTATTATTATTCAGTCCTAGTATAATGTTGGTGTTTTGTTGAAAGTGTATGAGCCAGGCTCTGCCTGATAAGAAATTTTATATAGCTGTAGTTACATAGTTGTAGAAGTAGTAAAGACCCGCCGCTGCACTTGTGGTAACCTTGACTAGCATTGAGAACAACTTCCAGTACGACATTTAATGAATTGTTTGTGCTTCTGAATTTCTGGTATATCTATGTTCTTTCTAAAGCAGAGCTCTAGGCATCTCAGTGAGCATTATAACATTTCCAAGTAAATATGTTTAGGATTTAGATTTAATTATGAATAACATATAGGTGCTGTGTGTTCTGTTGTTAATCCACATTGGCATCAGTTTCAATAGTGAGCTCCAAAACAAGATGAACAAGAAATTAGAACAAGTTTTGGAGTATTAAAACAAGACAGACCGTGATTTTAAGATGCAGAAGTATCTCGGACAGATTTACCTGAGTTTAAGATATATTATAGTTAAGTATTTTATGAGGAATGAGAATCAAACCTGTGAAACTGGTTGTTGCAGAATAAATAACAGTATATAGGAAACCTGGAGCCACAAGATGTGACAGAATAACTATTGCAGCTGCCATGTATTTCAAAACAGACATTTAAATTTAGAATCTTTGCTGAAGATTAAAACTTCTTGGTGGGCATCAACATTTTATTTCTAACATAAAGTTAATATGAGGATGTTGATAGAAAGATAACTTTAGAACATTTTAATAGCTGTATTCCTTTTTTATGCTTGCAAATGCATGACCCATTTTTCCATATCCCCTCATAAAGACTGTGGGGAAACTAACCAGTGTTTCTCAGCACTGGATAATTATTATTACACTCTGATATCTGCTTCAAGATTATTTTGGATTTCCAGAAGATATCTCATTTATGTGGGTGGGTTGGCACATAAAGGTGGATTCAGTTCCATAGTCATGTTTCTGAAATTTCAAGTTTTATTTTTCTTACATAAACTTCACACAAAACAAGTGTAGGCTTGAGATATTTTGAGGCTGTTAGTCAATAAATTTAGACTGCAGTGTGGATAAAGTCTGTTTTCATTTATGGAATAAAAACCATTTAAGGAAAAAAATATGTTGGAATTCTCAGATGAATTTGAATTTGACTTGAATTTGATTTTTAAGATATTTTCCCAAGAAAACGTAATCTGGTCACCTGTTGAAGTATTCATGAGCCAAGTTCAGTATTCCTTAGTGTTAAACTGCATAATTAAACATCTTTCTTGAGGTGGATGTCGAATAAAAGAAAGAGTAGTAGGGGAAAGACAAGGCAGTTGTATACTTAAGTAATTCCAGTTGTGTCTACAGCACCAAGACTCAGGGTCTGATAAAACATTGCAGTCAGAAAAATGAGTATATAGAATATTAACTCCTGTAACTAAGCAGACCTTGATTTTCTAACAAGTTTGCACTGGTACTAGTGGTCAATCTGCAGACATTGTAGAGGATCAGACTGTTTGCATTATTAAGCTATCACTCTTTCTCTTTTAACTTTTGCAGATGCTCAGATTTAGAAGCAGTGACATCAATAGTATTGATGGTAGTGTATAGTCAAGTAGCTTGATAGTTCAAGTAGAATTTGATTATCTTCACCTTACAGGAGAGGAGTTGGGAGCTTTGTTGTTTAAAATACTTGCATGTTTCCCTCAGTGTCCGAACACAGTAAAATTCTTAACTGGTAGTCCTTAGTGCACTTTCAAAGTTTCATACCAGGAAATTACAACAAGAATAAGAAGAAACTGCTGTCAAGATAGAAGTTTTTTGTTCCACTGTAGCCCCTTGTGCTGACTGGGAACTTTAGTTTTCTTCTGTAATGTTTGACTGCAAGTACAGCTGCAAGAACACTGAACCAAACTTGTATCATCTAGTTTGTCCCTAAGGCTGCTCCTATATGGGAGCATAAAATACATACTGTCTTCATTTCTTTCAACTGCTGCATCTCCACACAAAAATGCAGACATGTTGTCCATTTTGTTCAGTCCCCTTACAGCTGGACGCCCCCCCCCCCTTCTCTCTGTCTCTTATACACTTGGCTGAAATGATCAGCTTTTTAAAGGGCTGGGAGTGGCAGAGATAAGTGGCATGTGGCAGTGAGCTTCCCCTCAGCAATTTGAAAGCAAAGCTTAGCTCTGTCCCTTTCCCAATGGTATCCTTGGGTGCAGAATCCAGCATTAATCTGGATAATTCAATGATATTATTAGCTGGTTTGCTAATAAACATTTGCTGTAATTTTCCTTTGTTTTCATAAGTTTTTGTTTTCAGTTTACTGTTTCATATCTTCAGTTTAATGTTGTAAAGTCATTAACTGGAAGATTTTTATTAGCTTGTTGAAGCTCCTCTTTAGCACATTAGCTCCTGCATATCTTAGCAGATCCCTTGAACATTTGGGTCACAAACTAAGTAGTTTAGTGGCATTTCTGTTGTTAGACACTTCAAGGGATCCCATTTAGTGCTGAAGAGAAAGGATTAAAAGCATTTCTAGTAATTCTTCCTTCGCTTTCCAGTATAAATATGTCTCATACTGGGGAAAAATTCTATCCAGACAGAATGTAGACAATAAATGATAAACAGAATTGAAAGCAGTATGTTAGAAGTATTGCTTGCTGTAGTATGCATTGGTTTGATATCATTGCTGCATCTGAGGCCCTTTCTGCACGGGCCTCTATGCGCCCTCACACCGGCAAGAATTCTGCCGGCGTGGGGGTGGAGGCCGGCGTGGGGGTGGAGGCCTCCAGGGGTCGGAGGACAGCGTGGGCGGGGCTTAGGAGGACAGCAGGGCGACGACGGCGACGAGGTAAGTAAGAGAGGGACGGGGAAACAGCGTGTTCCCGGCAGTGCTGTTTGCACCGCGCTGCCGAGAACACGCTGTTTACTCAAAAACTACCCTTTAAACGGGTGTTTTTGAGGGCGGCCTGACGCCGCCCTGAAGGAGGGGAAGGGGAGCCAGGTCGGCGCTGCTGCGTTTCAGCAGCGCCGCCTGTGCGAACGGCGGTCTGGGGACGGCGTTTTTGCCGTCCCCAGGCCACCGTTTTGGGCCCGTGCGGAAAGGGCCAGAGTATTTTGAGGTATTTGAAATGCAAAAAAGAATCTTTTCAAGTAAGTGAACAAAGAATATACACGATATGACACATACCACAAGCAATGATGTGTGTTTTATATTTATACAATGTTTAACTATCTAGAAAAAAAAGCCAAGTATTTTCTTTTTCAATTTATTTATTTATTGGTCCGTCATTTTTTAAAATGTTCCCTGGAAGCATTTGGAACAAAAGGCCCTTTCTGCACGGGGCCAAAAACAGCGGCCCAGGGATGGAAAAACACCAGTCCCTGGGGAGCTGTTTGCACAGGCAGCACTGCTGTGTTGCAGCAGCGCTGTGCTGTGTGGCCCCGAGTGACGCGAAGGCACCGCTTTCCACCTCCCTTCCCGAGGGAGGTTTTTGAAAAGCGCCGTCTTCCCATTGGCGCTGTGCGAACAGCACCGCGCCAAAGACACTGCTTTCCCATCCCCCCCACTCACCTCATCCTCCAGCGTCGGTCTGGAGGGCTGCTGAGACCCCTGCAGGTCAGAGGGCAGCATGGGCGGGTCCCTGCAACCCTCCAGACTGACGCTGGAGGATTAGGTGAGTGGGGGGGACACAGAAGAGGACACATAATTTCTGCCGGTAGAGAGGCGCCCTTTCCGCCGTGCGGAAAGGGCCAGAGAGAAGAGACTGTTGATTCCATGCAGTAGAAACCAGTCCTGGTTCTATCAGGCTCCATTATAATTCACCTTTATTGAGGACATGCTCCTTCCGGTTCTACTTCTTCTGCACCTCCTTTATGTTTATTGCCATCATTTTTAGGGATGTGCTGAAGATCTGAAGATATACACAAACATTTCTGGTTCAGGCGATCTTCTAGAACAGTCACACAAATTTGAGATTCTTACTTAACGAAAAACTCTCTCCCTTCTTCAGGTGCTGGCAAGCCTTGAGAGCATGTGCTCATGGTTTGTTGTTGTTTTTATTTATTCCCCAAGCAATGGCACTTCTTTCCTCCACTCAAATCATTGCAAGGCAGGAACACAGAGGGGTTCCAGCCATTCACCTTTGCAGACAAGCGACATGAAGCCATTCTCTTTCATTCTTTCCTTTGGGGGAGGACCATTTTGTTCTTTGCAACTTCCTGTGACGGGGACAATAGAGACATGGGACACCTTGTTCAGGGACTCATAGAATTAATCCTCCATGGCTCAATTTCCTTGAAACTTGAAGGGTCATAACAGGATAGGCAGCATGCCCTCTGCTGTAATTTGATTGAAAAACAGCCAGTCCAGTCTGGGTGTCATTTGACTGAAAAACAGCCAATCCAGCTCTCATGAAAAAATCCCCTTAGGAAATAATGGCAGATCGATGGGAAGTCATCAGGCAGGGGATTCTGTAAAGGAACCTGTTTCACTTTGTGAAAAGACACAAATAGATCACTGTAAGGAACAATGTCAAATGCAAAGTTTTAGTTGGAAAGGTAATCAATTTTTTATTGTTACTCACTGTAACTGTAGGAAAATGCAAACAGGTTTTTATTTAATACAATGGCCAGTTGGTTTTTATTTAATACAATGGCCACTTCTAGGCTGCCACTTAACCATTATTTTAGGAATTAGTAGAGAAAAGTCCAACTGCACTGAATCACCTGCATTGAAAACAATGATGCTGAACTCCTGAACCACATGAATGGAAATCCAGAACTGGTTATGTCTTACCCCCAAATAAGCAATCATGATAAAATTAGTTCCCTGGAAGTCCAGATTTGAAATTAGAACAAAATTGTTCTCAGCACACACCTATAATCATCACTGCCTCCTTCTCCTCCCATTCCCTTTGCCTTGTGGATACAGAATATGTGAGCAATCTCTAATTCTTATCAATGAGTGTTGATTGTAAGAACCACCTTCCTAATAATGTGCTGCCCCTGCTCAGAGCTTCTGAATGGTTTTTTCATAATCTGTGGTGTATCTGCCCAAGGATGGGGGGTACCCCTTTCCCCAGGTGCCACTAATCTGGTCACATGTGCGGTGCAAAATTGGCCCCCCACGTGACTAGGTCCGGAGCGAAGACGACAAGGCAGCAGGAAGTCCTGCTGCTTCATTGTCTTCAAACTCCCTCAGCCCCACCCATGTTGTCATCGATGTGGGCAGGGCAAAGGATGCCCAAGGTTGCCGCCCTGATCCCCTGAGCTTCCAGGAGCCCGAGAACTGGCAGCCAGGCTTCTGCCCTCTACTCTGGGGAGAGCAGAAGAGACTGCTGTCCTCTGTCCTCCGAGAGGTGCTTTTATAAGCACTGAGGCCAGAGGCAGGACTTGGGGGCAGGGCCACACCCAGAGGGGAGGCAGAAGCAGGGTTGCCAGGCTCCGGGAGCCCGGGGGAGGATGGTGCAACTCGGGGGTGGGAAAGCAGAGCCCCGCCCCCAGGCACAGTGGAGGGGGGGCACCCGGAAACAATTTGTCTCTGAGTGCCATTTCCCCCCGATACGCCTCTGTTCCAAATATAGATACAAATTCAACACCACAGACAGGAAGGCAGGCAGTCAGGCTGAGAGCTGGAATTCAGAGGAAGATCAGGCATGTGGAGCTTATGAAGAAATACACTTGTAGTAGAGCCAAATCCCAGGCAGGGTTTTAAGTAGGATTCCCCTGTTAATGGGGCCAGGCTCCTGAAGAGACTTAGTCCTCTTCAGATGCTGATGAGTCTAGCTCGCAGAGCTTTCTGCCATACCAAAGAGCAATATGGGTGCTTCTCCTTTTAGACTGAAGCTGCAGCCTCTGTATTTGTTTCCTTCATGCAACTGGCTCATTACGCTGCTTATCTGTGGCTCCTGATGGCTCTCCAAATTGCATGGCATCAGACTCTGCCTTGACTACCAGGAAAGGGCTTGGAGCTGGCTCTGCCTCAGCTTGCAGGGAAGGATTTGGAGATGACTCTGTTGCCTTCATCTCCTTGCGAGGAGTCTGGATCCATGGTGTCTTTGGACTCTATGTCAGAGTCCTCATCATCCAGGCACTAGCTCATGACCAGGGGCGTAACGAGGCAGCCCTGGACAAACTGTAGCCCTGGGCAAAACCTCAGTTGGATGCCCCCCCCCCATGGGCGGCCACTCCACCACGACCAAATTTATTTTTGCACCAGGACATTGGTGCAGGGGGTGCATTTTTAGACATATCAGCACCGAAATTTCAGCATATCATCAGGAGACTGTCCTTGTGCTACTCGCCAAGTTTGGTGAGGTTTGGTTCAATGGGAGCTAATAGGAGATGGGGGTACAGTTTTGAGGGTCCATAACTTTGGCCCCCCTGAACCAAACTGCATCAAACTTGGGGGGTGCCATCATCTCCAGATGATACCCTGAAATTTTGGTGCCGATACATCAAAATGCACCCCTTGCAGGAACATCCTAGAAATTTGCCCAAGAATCTTTGTTCTGCATTGAGTTTTCTGCATTGCTGTCAATGGGGGTTGCAGGCTGTGGGGGGCACATTTCTGAAGGCACAGTCTCAAAACTTTCAGGGTCTCATAAGGAGACTGCCCTAATGATACCCCCCAAATTTGATGCAATTTGGTTCAGGGGGGCCAAAGTTATGGACCCTCAAAACTGTAGCCCCCAATCTCCTATCAGCTCCCATTGGAAACAATGGGGGATGGGGGCACCCCCTTTGGGAGTCCATAACTTTGGACTCCCTGAACCAAACCTCACCAAACTTGGGGGGTAGGATAAGGACAGTCTCCTGAAGATACGCTGAAATTTTGGTGCCGCTAGCCTAAAAACAGCGCCCCCTGCAGGCCAAAAATGGAAAACCACTAAAATACCCAAAAACGAACCCAGCATTTTGATGCTCCCCACAAGGTGATGCCCTGGGCAGCTGCCCACCTTGCCCAATGGGCATTACGCCAGTGCTCATGACACTGCCTTTCTCCAAGGAGCTCTTGGAAGCATATATAGTTTTCCCTTCCGCATTTTATCCCCACAATAAATTTGTGAGAAAACACCATGAGAGAGTAACTGGTCCAGAATCATTCAGTGAGTTAACTGGCACAGTTCGTCCTATATTTTGTCTACTTACAGTATGATGTTTAACCACTACATTATCCTTGCTGTCCAAAAGCATTCTAAATATAATGAATAGTAAAAAGTTTTGGGGAAGAAAGACAGTATGGTTTAGCCCAGTCTTGTTCAATCTTGGAAGCTAAACAAAGTTAGAACTTTTAAAGGAAACCGTCAAAGAAAACTGCAGAGGAAGACAATGGCAAATCAGCTCTGCTTCTCACATTTCCTTGAAAGCCCCCTCCTAGGGTCACTAATAAATCATTGAAGAAGAAGGAGGAGGAGGATTTATATCCCCCCTTTCTCTCCTGTAAGGAGACTCAAAGGGCCTTACAAACTCCTTTCCCTTCCTCCCTCACAACAAACACCCTGTGAGGTAGGTGGGGTTGAGAGAGCTCAGAAGAACTGTGACTTGCCCAAGGTCACCCAGCTGATGTCTGTTGGAGTGCACAGGCTAATCTGAATTCCCCAGATAAGCCTCCACAGCTCAAGCGGCTGAGCGAGGAATCAAACCCAGTTCCTCCAGATTAGAGTGCACCTGCTCTTAACCACTACACCTGCTCTTAACCACTGCTGCTCTCTATAGACACAAAATATTAGGAGCAATCCCCAGATTCTATTAGAATGGAATCTGTAGTCAAGCTTTAGTGCATTTTTTCTAGAAACATTTTTTAAATATAAAAATGGGAATTCAGAGAATGTGGTCTACATATTGTTAGAGTATTATACTGATATCAATATTCAGTTGCTGATGTAACTCCCTCCCACCTGTTGTTGGTAGGGGGAGGAAATAACTGCTATGGTACAAATGGCTTCCTTGTGGGCAGCACTTGGGAAATCTGAACTTTACCAACCCACACCACAACCCTTTGAACTATGTTGCTAACTCTTTCAAAAGTTCAAAGCAAAGCAGGTTTGGAAAAGAGAAGAAAACCTTGAAAAGTTCATGAATGTATCATGTACAATGGTGCTTTAGGGAAGCAGGGAAAAAACTGCAACCCAGGATGAACAACCTGTGTGGAAATGACTCCAGTCATTACAGAATCTCTAGAGGAACTGCTGTGGAGTAATCTATAGTAATGATTTATGGCAAATTACACAATGTATTAAAGATACCGTACATTATAGTATTTCCTTGCCCAGCCAACCCATTTTTGTTCAGTGTCTTATATTCAATACTTGGCTGTTTTCATTCACCCAGCTCTGATCAATTGGATTGGGTCTGACAAAGGAAAACAGTATACTCTCATCTCTTCACTTTGCTGTACTTGCATTAATTGGGTGAATCACATAGGCTGCTTTGATTAAGCCCTGTGGTCTTCCAGAATCCCTCTTCAGAAGTCATTGGGGAGCTTTAACTTGTCCATTCTACCTCATTTGCAATATTCTTATATGGGACACATTGGAATGGCGTAGTTCCAAACTAGTTCCAAAGGATGCAAGAACGAGAGCCAGAATAAATATATAGTTTTCACTCTCTTTCTTACCTTGGTATATCACTGACTTGGTTCCAGTAATGCACAGGTGGAAGCAGAAATGGATTTAGCGCAATTCTACTTGCATAAGATCAGGCAGCCACTGACTGTCCACTTCATATCTCACCACCCACTGAGAGGCAGTGGGGGAAAATTGCCAGAAAGCTAGAGTTGCACCAGTGGCATGACATTATACCTAGAAATGATGTCATGTCATTAATGTGCTATCCATTATGGAGTTCTTGAAATAACTCAAACATAATTTCAAAATCAGATATGTAACATGTTCTCAAGAGGACTAGTGAGTGACCCTCACTGCCCAGAGCCCTCTGTGGGGGGGCAGTTTATTAAACAACAACAACAACAACAACAACAGTAATAATAATAATAATAATAATAATAATAATAATAATAATAATAATAATAATAATAATAATAATAATAATAATAATAATACACCAGACATCACTGTGGTTGAGGACAAGAAAGTGAGCATCATCAACATAGCAGTCCCCGGTGACAGCAGGGTCATTGAAAAAGAACACGAGAAGGTCACTAGATGCCACAATTTGAAAATCGAGCTTCAGCGTCTATGGCACAAACCAGCTGAGGTCGTCCCAGTGGTAATCGGCATGTTGGGCGCCATGCCGAAAACACTAGGGCATCACTTGAAACATCTTTGAATTGACAAAATGGGTCAAATTTAGAAGGCAGCCCTGCTGGGATCCGCACGAATACTATGCCGATACATTACAACTTCCTAGGCCTCTGGGTGAGGCTTGAATTGTAATGAAGGCCAACAACCAGTTAAAGATCTAGCAGCTGTGAAATCTACAATAATAATAATAATAATAATAATAATAATAATAATAATAATAATAATAATAATAATAATAATAAATACCCATTTTTTTAAAAAAAGATCTGGGTGCGGGGAGGTCCAAGACATTACATGTGGTCAGCTGAATGTCTGTTTTGGATAAATTGATGGAAAGCATTATTAAAGATAAAATTGTCAAGCATCTAGAAGTGCAAGCCCTGTTGAATAAAAAAAGGTTTCTGAAAAGGTAAGTACTGTCTCACTAACTTGTCAGAGTTCTCTGAAAGTGTTAATAAACATGAGGATAGGAATGACTGGTTTATTTGGACTTCCAAAAGTCTTTTGACAAAGTCCAATGCCAAAGATTCCAGAGTAAACTTCAGAGTCATGGGATAAGAGGACAAGTCCTCTTATGAATTGGAAATTGGCTAAAAAATAGGAAGTAGAGAGTAGGAATAACTGGAGGGGTGTGAGCAACAGGATTTCTCAGGGATTTATACTGGGAACAGTGCTTTCCACCTTGTTCATAAATGGTCTGGAGTTAGAGTTGAGTAGTGAGATGGTCATATTTGTGGATGACACCAAATTATTTTAGGGTGTGTAAAACAAAAACAAATTGTGAAGAACTGCAACAGGATCTCTCCAAACTAGAGGAATGGGCGTTAAAATGACAAATGAGATATAAAGTGAGCAAGTGTAAAGTGATGCATATTGAGACAAAAAGTCCGGGCAGTGACAGACGAAGGAAGGCATCTTGGGGTACTTGTTGATAGTTAAGTGAAAATGTTGATATAGTGGGTGGCTGCTATGAAAAAGGCAATGTCTATGCTGGACATAGTTAGAAAAGCTGTAGAGAATAAAACTGCTTCCATCATATTGTCCTTATACAAATGTATGGTGAGGCCAAACTTGGAATATTGTTTATAGGTCTTGTCACCATACCTGAAAAAGGATATTGGAGAGATTGAAAAGGTCCAAAAAAGAGTAACCAAAATGAGCAGGGAGCTAGAGCAACTCTTAGAAAAAAGACAAATCATGGGTGACATGATAGAGGGCTATAAAATTATGCATGGTATAGAGAGTGTAGACAAGGAAAGCTTTTCTCCCTCTCTGCTAATTCTAGAACTCAGGGTCATCCACTGAAGCTGAAGTGTGGAAGATTCAGGACAAAAAAAGGGAAGTACTTCTTCACACAGCTTATAGTTGAATTGTGGAACTCACTGCCACATGTTGGCGTCATGGCTGCCAACTTGGAAGGCTTTAAAAGGGGAGAGAACATATTCATGAAGGACAGGGCTATCAATGGCTACCAGTCATGATGGATATCTATTCCCTCCAGTACCAAAGGCAGTATGCCTCTTTATATCAGTTGCTAGGGAGCATGTGTAAGAAGATGCTGTTGCAGTCATCCTGCTTATGAACTTCCTAGAGGCTACTGGTTGGCCCCTGAGTGAACCAAATGCTACACTTGCATCCAGCATGACTCTTTTTATGTTCCTATGTACTTAATGGTGTAATAAATTTGACTTTGCCCAAGTACTGGAGACTTTTCATGCATTTTGGTCTGTGAAAGAGCTCTAGTGAAATGGAAATTTTAAACTGGATCCAATCCACTTCACTAAAATGTATTTAAATAAAATTGTAATAAAATTGTTTTTATTTGTTAATGATTACATTGCATCTGGAGTCTACATTGATGATATAATGAGCTCATGATACCCGCCCCAGCAGCTGTTACAAGATGACTGTATTACGATTTAGAAAAAAGAGCACTAGGCCAGTTTATGTTCAACTGAAGTGCTGAAAGGCATCTTTATAACCATGAAGATTAAAAGTTAATTAAGGAGAAAAGTCAAACCATCGTTTTCCACACTGTTTTGCAGAATTTCCACAGAAAATTCCTCAGCTACAGGTTATAGGAGGCACTAGTAATATGAGTGCTGTATTCCACAATCAACAATGTAATTTGTGCATTTTCAATTAACATAACTAGTGTTTAAGAATAAACATTAGTCCACACAACTGTCGCAGTAAATAAAGTGGAGAAAAGAACAATATATATCAGTTTTCAGTTACAACTCCATAAAAGACAGGTGTGACAAAATTAAGTCTCAGGATGTTAGAATCTGTATATAATTTTTTTTGTTAGAAAGTGTACATAATTCTTTTATATATATTATTCATATTACAGATATACGTGTAGCAGATATACGTGTTCAATTGTATTTCTCTGTGTGATGCTGTTCTGCAAGCAAAATTACACAAACGGCTCCTAACTAATGGATTTATTTTGAGATGGAAGAGCAGGTGGGAGCCATTCACAATGAGATTTCCTGCTTCATTGGCTAGTGCTATGTAGATTAATGATTCATTTCAGCACAATATGAATAATATTAGTGTAGTGAATTACCCTTTGCAATAGGATACAGTTTCTTATGTCTTACAAACCATTTGTTAGTGGGTATGGCAAGTAATGAAACTGTGTTTCACAGTGTGTACTGTATAAATTGGACCAATTACCAATGAAAATGAACTTTGTGTCTTATCATATGAATCACACTGCCATATTCGGTGGATTTTGAGGAATTTTTTTGAGGCATTTTGAGAGTGCTTTCTACCTGTTATCAAGATTCCATTCTGAGCTGACCATAGACTGCAGTCTGTGAAGTGTCATGGTGAAGGGAGGTAAATGTTAAACAAAGTACTGGGCATCAAGGCTTTGAATGGTGCTGAATGGGTTCTGGCAGTAAACACAGACTTTAGATCACTGATATAATATGTTCTTTTAAAAATAATTTTATTTTTTGTAGATATAAATAGCAGAAAAAAGAAAGAAAATAGAAGCCATATCATGATAGCAGCTACCATTACGTCACAAGAAAATTAAAAAGTATTAATGTAATATAATGATCAATGATAAAATAAGCAGTAGATAATATATGATAATAATAACAATTGTGAGCATTAAATGGTGATATAATCATGAGCATTAGACTGCACAATAAAAATAGAAGTTCAAAGGTTCAGTCAGTTGAACATGATGCTATCACAATGGGGTGGCACCTTGTAAGGAACTTCCTAGGAACAGGAAAGCACCCTGATTGCATAAGCTGACCTTCTATCTGATTGGTGGAGCAGCCAGCTGGCTCAGAGAGGGGAGGAGGCATCTCTCTGTGTAGAAAAGAACTGTAGGCTTTGGATCTGGATTGCTGCGAGTTAACATCAAGTCCCTTAACTGTGTGTTGAATATCTACTCTGATGGAATTTCACTCAGAGAGTGGATCTGACTTGAAATATACTGAGTTCAATGTGTGCTGACAGCAGACAATACACAGACAGGAGAATTGGGAGTTTTACTTAGGCCCCATCCAGACATGCAGAATAAGGCACTTTCAATCCACTTTCAATGCACTTTGCAACTGGATTTTACTGTGTGGAATAACAAAATCCACTTGCAAACAATTGTGAAAGTGGATTAAAAGTGCATTATTCTGCATGTGCAGAAGGGGCCATAGTGGTCAAAGCTGAAGGTGGAATAGTAGTGAAACTTTCCACAGGTTACCATAAATAAAAGGGAAAGTAATATTATCTTCTGGGTGAAGAAGAATTCCTAAACCAGTTGGAGCAGGAATTATACAACCAGGTAGATACCCAGTCTGTCATATTAGTCTTCTACTAAAGTTACCTCAGAAGGGATATTTATGAGAAGTGGGTAGCTAACAATGTTAAGTCTGAATGTATGGATCAGATTTGCTTCTCCACACTTACACCTGTTGGGCAAACTTGGGCTCATCACAGTTCTTTCAGAACTCTCAGCCCCACCTACCTCACAAGGTGCGTGTTGTGGGGAGAGAAACAGAAAGAATTTGTAAATTGCTTTGAGACTCTTAATATTTCTGACTGGTTTCTAGTCAGTTGTTTTGTTTTTTGCTGACAAAATGGGAGGGTGGAGTTCCTTGGACCACCAAAGTAGTTTGCAAATCATGGGATTTGGATAGACAAAAGTCATGTGGGATGGAGAAACAGAATTTGAAAGTAAGAAACAGAATGTGGTGATGTTTAACAAAAAAAATGGCTGAACCAAACCCTAAATAACATATTACTTCCCATCTCCTTCAGTGTAGATCTGGTTCTCTGTGAAATTCTGGAATTATAAAGAGAAGAAAATAGACTTAATGCTCTGTCGGAGTTCTGATGGTTCTAATACAGAGCTACTCTTTCCAGATAAACTGGTAAACGAACATATGAACTGGAAAATGTAATGTACTGTCATTAACTATATGGAATGTAAATAATTTGGCATCATTTCAACAAACAGCTTCTGGAATTTGTCTCAGAAAAAGGCTGAAGTCAAGACAAAAGAAAACTCTGTTAACTATGCATATTTCAAAATGATATTTATGTAGTATCAAGCGCTGGTACTGTTTTTTTCAGAAAGACTTTCATGTCAACTAAGGTCTGTATTTTCATGAATGTCTGAGTGTCTCTTTTCAGATCCTAAGAGGGTCGCCATTTGATGCTCCCCAAAAGATATTACTATTCGATGCTCCCCAAAAGATGCAATTTGATGCTCCCCAAAAGATATTAATTTTTTTGTTAAGTTCTGTACAAATATGGGACCAGATTTTTATACCATGCCATCACTAGCATGAAATTCTCCTAGGTTATTGGTCCCTATCAGTTCATCATGGAGTGAACATCCTCAAAGCTTTATTTGGAAGTCAGATCCATTGATCAGAAATAATTAATTTCTATCTAGGTACACTTGAGATTGCAGGTTTAATTAAATACCACTTTGAATAATACACATTTTCTTCCCCAGTGATTTTTTTAATCCAATGTTCTAGTTAGTTTTTATTCACTGTGAAATTTAATGAGTTTGGATTATATACTCCTGAAAATGTAATATTCCATTTCTATATTCTTTATTGTTGACCTATAGCATAAAGCATTTTAATTTTAGATTGTGAAAGAGGAAAAGTCTTTGTTATAGGAAACTTCCTGGATTGTGTGCCGATTAGAGCATAAAAAATATGCTCACTTCATAAGTGTGCAGAAGAATAAGTAATATAAAAATAAAAGAAATCATTCCTTGCAAATCACAAAAAGGCCAACACTTTCCCTTTAAGGATGCATAACTGTCACTGATTTGGCTTCAACTTATTGAGCATGTTTATATCCAGAGGTCAGCATGCCCAGCTGAACCAGCTGTGGGTCAACCACAGTAAGTGAGCAAGTGTCAATTGACTTTTAACCATGCCAAGAAAAGCCTAAGAAATAGACTGGTGGTGATGTGCAGCCCCTAAAGATGCTACAGAAAAATGGGGGAAGGGAGCACTCTATGAAGTCAGTTTCAAGTGAGCAGCCATGCATCTTAGGTCAGTGAAAACAGTACTGAAATACTTTGAAGGGATGTCATGTTGGTGAGGGAGCAAGCTTGTTTTCTGCTGTTCCAGAGGCTAGGACCAAGAGTAACAGGTTCAAGGTGAAGAAAAAGAGTTTCCACCTAAAAATCAGGAAAAACTTCCTGACAGTAAGGACTGTTCGACATTGAAATGCACTACCTTGGAGGTTTTTGGAGGTTTTTAAAGAGAAGCTGGATGGCCATCTGTCAGGAGTGCTTTGACTGTGTGTTCCTGCATTGCAGGGGATTGGACTTGATGGCCCTTGTGGTCTCTTCCAACTCTATGATTCTACACCCAGCCTTGAATTAGCACAGCAATAACAATAATTATCAGTCCTAATGGTCTCACAATGGACCCTTATTATGATCACAAAAGGAGCAAACAAATCACAGGCAAGATAGGAGGTTTTGCATGCTCCAGAAACTTCCTGGGCATGTAGGGGAAAAAAAACTTTCTAAATAACCTCCCCAAAATAAATAAATAAAAACAGCTTGATAAGAATTAAATATTCTCCAGAAAGTACAGAATATTGAGAGCAGCTGCAGTTATCAGATATGGGATTAAGTATTGGCTTTCTCAAGCCTCTCAGATCTTACAGTATTCCGGAGAAAAAGGTTTTCCAAATATGGTATTCCCACCTCACAATTTCTTGTGCCCCCTTTTATTATTTATATGGCACCATCAATGTGCACGATACTTTTAAAAAATAAATACAAGTATTCCCAGAGGAGCATACAAACTGAAATCTGAAATAAGGAAAACGATTAAATGAGGGGACGAACACTGAATTGGGGATTAATAACAACACTGTTTTTTTCACCTTAATGATCCATTCTGAAACCCAGATATCTGCTAATATAAACAAATCTTTCACAATTAGGGGGATCTTCTAACCCTAATCCTGTGTTATTAGTGGAACAAAGAAGTGTATGTGGACTACCCTAGCTGAAGAAGTCGTGCTTATCCAAATTGCTCAATTTTGCTGCATGCAAGAGATATATTTGCTCATCTAACATTTAAACAATGAGATTCAAGGGACTATATTCATGTTAAGAATGACGGATACAATTAATTTATGTAAGAGGAATTTCCAGAATTGAGTTGTAACACCATGAAACTGAGATATTTTCATTAGAAAAGGACCTTTTGCTGATTCCAGTTGCCTACACTGGTTATTCCATATACCGGTCCTGTTTCTTCTTCCACATGTTGATAGCATGTCATAGCAATCATTATACTTCCTGTGAGCTAAATTAATGGTAAGCTGTCACTTGATTGGTCTTTAGAGAATGCTGTCATATTTAAGTTGCAGCCAGTGGCACCTTTGATTTTGATACTTCAGAATGTTTTTCTTTTTGTTTTGGATCTCAGTGATATAGCCCAATAAGCTGTATGGCTGAAGTGTAATAAAAATGCAATTGACATCTTTTGAACAACTGAGCTGCTTTCCCCTTCCCTTCTGCCCCTGAAACTGGTAGTTGAAAATTGAAAATGGTGTTTTGTGATAACAAATTAAAAAGATGCTCTTGTAAAGTACAGTTGCTCCCTAAGGTAGTCACATAGGAAAAGAACCTTAAATTACCAAGTACTCCAAACAGTTCAGTTCGTTTCAAACAGGTTCCTTTTGTGAGAAGGTAAAATATGTTCTAGTTATATTTAACTGCACTGTGTTGTTTGCTATAAATGATATCCATTGGTTGGATTCAATGTGGCTATGTCTGCTGGTTGTTGTTCATTCTGTCATTTAGTGGGGAAAAGACAATACTGGAGAGTTTATATAGGAGATGTCAGGAGGGGAACTGCATGAGAGGGTAACGTTGAGGAACAGCATACCTACTTTTTATGTCAAAGTCTGTTTTTGTAAATGTGCACCTCAGGAAATATATAATGTTTACAGGCCTGTTCCAGTTAAGTGACATTAATTGTCACCCAAGGCAACCATCAGTCCTTCTTCCCCTTATAATCATGTTTTGTATGTTTAGGAACTATAACTGTGGTAGAGTCATCTAGTGAAAATGGCATTGACCACCCTTCAAATTTTTGGAGAGAAAGAATTTTTTTGGAGAGAAGGAATTGTACTGAAAACTGGTTGACTATATAAATTAGGCACTCCAGTATGACATCCTGATTGCTGGTTTTGTTGTTTGCCTGGATTCACCATCTATTGCTATATCTCTTACCCCCCTCCTTTAACACCTGTGGTGTGTTGATGGCGTTTTTCAAATTTATACTTAACTTCTTTCTGGGTGATGGGACAGGAGAAGATCTAAACATATGTCTTCTAATGGTATAAGCTTTGCTGGATGGGTTGACATTTTTGTGGAAAAAGTAGGAAAAGAAAGACTGAGGGCATAAAGTCAGGCACTTACCAAGCAGAGCTGGGTTTATGATGACAGGTCTGCTATCACTGTGACTTGGGTGTGAGCAAGAAAACTGCAGCAGACACTGCAAGTGAAGGACCAGACCTCACTGCATAATATGAGAGAATTGTTGGCATGGTTATTTGAAAGGCAACCTTTGTGCCTTGCGAAGTCAGGTAATGTTTTGGAATCCGCTACGCATAGAATACTAATATTATATCTGAGACTAGAGCCCTCACATTTAAAAATGCGGAAGATGACAGAGATTCCGAAAGTGTAGGAATTTTGTGTGTGTGTGTGTGTGTGTGTTTGCATAATAGTGTTGCAGTGCTGAGGGTGTCACTGGGAGAAACCAGCAAGAGTTGGTCAGCAGTTCTGTTTCCTGATCTGATAGCAGTCGGTTGTCATGGAAAATCTACAGGTTTATTTGATGTTGGCCTAATGATTCATAGTCTGCTGAGGTCCCACCTTCATGCCTCATCATTTGACCTAACCTAGGTATTGAATGTTGTCTCAAATGCCTGTTCACTTGTGGTTGAACCCCACTGTAGTTTTGAATCTGCATAAACAATGTCATTTTGGCATTTTAAAACTGCAAAAATATGTAGTAAGTTTTCTTACATTTTGTGGCATGAAAGGTGAGGGCTGCAGGTATTGGTTGAATCACAAGAAATAATTTGACATAGGTCATTTTTGCACAATCCAAATATCCCAGGTTGAGCAAGGGAAATATCCTGGTTTGGAAAAGAATTTCGCATGGTTCCTGGTCCTAAAGGGGTTTGTTTCATGATATTTCCCTCATCTCAGGATTTTCAAAAATTGCCAGTTTGGCGATTCTTTTCAAAAATCCCACGTTGAACCTGCTACCATGCAAAAACCTCAGGAGCAGAACCAGTTTATTTTTCCCGCCCAGCTGCCTGATCTCCCCACCTGCCGTCATGTTAGTTTTCAATTCTGCTGACTGCTGCTGACTGCTGCAGCACGCCCTTCCCGAAACATTCCCCCAAGCATGTTTTCTGGTCATGGTATCAACCAGGTGCCATTTCGCCTGGTTAATCAGGCGTGGAATCCCAAAACATCCCCATTTTCTTTTCTGTACATGTACTGGTTTCTTGGAGTGCATTGCTAAGGAGATGTACACTTTGGGCTGAATGTTAGTGGGCATATCATGGGGGGAGTATCTCATTTTCCACAAAAATATGAGAATGTGAGTGGGAATGTTCTGCTGTGCCCCACTGTTTTTTGCTGCTGCTTGCTGTGTTGAGGCCTTTGCCAGGCCTTATCCATAACAGGAAAAGGGGAGACTTCATTTCCCCCCACTGTTGCCCCAAAACATCAGCCAATCAGAACATGGGACACTGGGGATGTTTGTGCATGTGCGGATATTCTTGCAGTGTAAATACAAAAGACCTGGGCTCATGCAAAACAAACTGGAGTATTTCCTCCCAGTCTTCACTCGATTCTTTCACAGAAATGAACAGCCATGCAAAGGGAGAAACCGGGATAAAATAGAACCAGATTGTAAGATACTGATTGTAACCCGGTATAATTGTGCCATGCAGAAACGGCCATAAAGAAATTAAAATATGTTCACATGAATTGGCACAGAATGGTTAAAAGAGCAGTAACTGCTTGAAACAATCGTGACAAATATAACTTGCTTGCTCATCTTTTGGTGTAGTCATCCACACATATAGTAAAACATAACTGGAATTTACTGGCTCCACATTATACCGCTTGAATGTTATTTCTGACTTGTTTGGGAGGCAATAATTTTTGGGGAAACTAGCACATGCTGCACATGATACTCCGTTGAAGATCTTTTGAGGTACAAAACCCCAATCTCATTTATTTACTTGAAGGCAGCTGAAATCCCTGTGCTTGCCTCCATTTTATCCTCACAACAACCTTGTGAGATGGTTAGGATGAGTGTGTGTGACTGGCCCAAGGTTACCAACAATCTTCTGTAGCAAAGTGAGGATTTGAACTTTGGTCTTTCAGATCTTAATCTGACTCTCTAGCTTCTATAATACACTGGCTCATTTTAGAATGTTATAATCCCTGAAAAGGTTAATTTAGCATATTAAAATTTCAGCTAGGGTGCCAAACATCTGGTCGTGTTAATCTCTTACTGCTTTTACTGGTGAAACATGTATTTATTAGCTACCCTCCAATATATTGTCAAAGGCTTTCATGGCCGGAATCACTGGGGTGCTGTGTGGTTTCCGGGCTGCGTGGCCGTGTTCTAGCAGCATTCTCTCCTGACGTTTTGCCTGCATCTGTGGCTGGCATCTTCAGAGGATCTGATAGTAGGAATGGAAAGTAAGTGGAGTATATATACTGTGAGGTCAAAAGGTGAAGCCGTCTGAATAGAGTAGCCTGGCATGTGAGTCACAAAGAAGTCTGTAGCATGTGAGTAACAATGAAGACAGCAAGGTCAATAGGTGAATTCATCTGAATAGAAGTATCCTGGTCTTTGTTCACTTTGATTGCTATTGTCTATAGTTGTCGTGTGCGTAGGTTTTCTGTTCATGGTTGGTGCTAGCTGGCAGGAATACATCTAGCGAATAGATATCTACACAAAAACTCCAATCATCATCCAGGACAAAAAAGGAGCACCGTAAAAACTTTGGTAGATCGCGCAAACAGAATCTGTGAACCCCACCTCCTTCAAGATTAATTGATCACCTAAACTGGGCTCTACAGGCTAATGGTTACTCTACTACAGACATCAGAAGAGCTGCAAGACCAAGAACAAGCCACATGAACAAAGATAAAAAGCCATCTAGCGGGAAAGTGTTCTTACCATACATCAAGGAAACCACTGACCACATAGGAAAACTGATGAAGAAACATAACCTACAAACAATCTACTGACAGAGTAAGCGGTTTATCAGCAGAAAGGTGCGTTAGCAGAGTAAGATAAGCGCAGTTGAAGACAGCTTGGCACTGCAGACGAATAACTCCACACCACACAGTAGCTTCACTTCAAAGAAGGAATTTTACTTTCAGGTGCAAGCTATATACAGTGGAACCAAGGAACAAACCGGCAGCATGCCTCGCGGTAAACAAGAAACCCTAACGGACACTGTGCACTGATAGTGCTCTGATTATATACAATCACTGACCAATCACTGTGAAGGTCACTGTACTGGATCAGACTGGTTTGGTTCAGTTGCATCAGGCTTTGCCAACTGACCCTGGATGACAGGTGCTGTCATTCAGATCCTCATGATCTGCGCACAAGATGCCCACCATATTTATTTTGCTTCCCTGACACCCCTTCTCATCTTGTGTGCAGATTATTTTATTTACAATACATTATACATGGTTACATTACACAACATGCAACACATTGGGTACAGATACAATACCAAGTTCAGGTAACAGGTTTCTATACTTTTGCAAAGTACCTGCTTTGGTTAAGATGTCTGCACAGTTATGTTCAGTAGGTACATATTCCAATTTAATGTCACCCCTTTGAACTAACTCTCTGACATTTTGGTATTTGACTGCAATGTATTTGGTTCTAGTTTTTATGCTTTCCATGCTAGCCATATGTATGCATGTTTGGGAATCTTCTAAGATTTTCACAGGCTTTTCATACACTTCATTCAGATCAGATAACAATTGTTGAGTCCATAAAAGTTCTGAACAAGTTCCAGAGAGAGAACAGAACTCTGCTTCTGAAGTTGACAATGCTACAGTGTTCTGTTTTCTAGCTTTCCAGCTAATGACAGTGTTTGCATATTTAATTAAGAACCCTGAACACGACTTTCTGTCACTTTCTTCTGCAAAAGAGCTATCAGCTACTGCTGATAAGATGTTACTGTCATCAGGACAAATCAATAACCCTTTGTTACATGTTCCTTTTAAATATCTGACAACTCTTTTGACTCCTTGCCAGGCACATAACGTTGGCTTTGACACTTTTCTGCTTAACACACTGACTGCATAAGCAATGTCTAATCTTGTCCAGTTACTTAAAAACAAAAGACTTCCTATTACAGAACGATAGAGGTCAGGTTTATCGAATAAAGTTTCACATTCAGTTTTGAGAAAATCTACAGACATAGGAGTATCAAATGTTTTGGTATCAGTTAGACCACATGTTTTTACTAACTCTCCTATCTTCTTAGATTGTAGCAAAACAAGACCACCTTTAGGATTGTGAGCTATTTCAATACCTAAATACAATTTCAGATATCCTAGGTCTTTTACTTTGAAATGCTTGCTTAGCTCATGGTAGACAGAATCAATTTTTTCATCAGTTTAGCTGCAACACATAAATAATCAACATACACCAATAATATGATTTGGTTGTCATTTGAGCCTTTTGTGTAAACACATGGATCAGCAACACTTTTCTGGAAACCAAGGTTTAGCAAACAATCATTTAAGCACTGATTCCAATTCCTTGCAGATTGACGAAGCCCATATAAAGACTTCTTCAAAAGAAGCACCTGGTTCTTTTGCTTAGTTTGAAAGCCAGGTATTGGTTGCATATAAATCTCCTGATTTAAAGGAGCATTAAGGTAAGCAGTCGTAAAATCATAATGCAGTATCTTCAAACCTTTCTTAACTGCTAAAGTAAGATACCATCTTAGAGACTCGCTTTTAGCTGTAGGAGAAAAGGTTTCTTCAAAATCTTGCATGTAGGTTTGACTATAGCCCTGTGCTACGACACGTGCTTTGAAAATGACACTTTCATCAGGTAAGGCCTTTCTTCTATAAACCCACCTAAAACCAACAATTTTACAGCCTTGAGGCTTTTCTACTTCCTCAAAAACCTTTTGTTCAACCAAGGAATCATATTCCTTTTGCATGGCTTCTTGCCATTTTTGCTGCTCCTCAGGATCTCTGGTTATCATTTCATTGTAAGACTTTGGTTCAACCCAGGTTTGACACACTCTAACTATCTGTGTGAACCCATATCTATCAGGAGGAACACCTTTATTGTGTCTTTCAGACCTTCTTGGAACAACATTTGTACTTTGAATGTCAGTACTATTCTGCTCTGACTCAGTCTCATCCTCCTCTTTCACTACAGTTTCTGTTTTCACAGGAGGTGAGCGAGCATGACCTTGAATAGGCGAAGGAGGAACCGCTGTTGACTGGTTGCTGTTAGTAACAGCATGTTGATCAGACAACAGGGGCAAAAACACTTCAGTATTTGCATGGATTTTCTCCCAACCAGCATGATTCTCGAAGTTAGCACTTCTAGAAATCACTACACGGCCAAAAGACAGAAAAAATCTATAACCTTTCGTTTCTGGCTGGTAGCCAAGGAACCGTAAATGTTGGTATTTGGGTTGTCCCTTTCTTCTTTGTTCCTTTGGAATGAGAACATTTGCAAAGCTTCCAAAAATCCTCAAATGCTTTAAGGAGGGTGCTTTTCCAAAAAGCAGGTAATGGGGTGTTTGATTGATTGTCACACTCCACAATCTGTTTATGATATAGGTGGCTGTGCTAACAGCTTCACCCCAAAAGTGAAAAGGCATGTTTGCATCCATCAACAAACAATCATGCATGGTTTGCAGATAGGAAATCTTACGCTCAGAAACCCCGTTCTCAAACGCAGAAAAAGGATTTGTTTTCCTATGAATTATGCCTTTGGGGGCCAACCAATGTTGAAAATCATTGCTCAGGAACTCTCTGCCTCTGTCAGATTGTAATCTGGCTACGTGGTAGGGAAAGTTGCGTTCAACCATTGCCACCCACTGCTTAAACTTTTCAAAGGCTTTAGCTTTTGTCTTTAGTAACACAGTATAGGTATATCTGCTGAAATCATCTACCAGTACCATGAAATATTTGGCACCGCCTTGTGTGGGAGAAAACCTGCCAGTTAGGTCGACATGAATAAGAGAAAAAGGTTTCTCTGTTTGTCATTGACTGACTGCAGTGGAGGGGTGAGCTTTAACTTTAGCTTTACTGCACACTGCACAGTCAAGGTACTTGCGGCATGGCTTTACATTCACGTCACAAACCTTAGCAAGTTGCCTTAAAGTAGAAAAACTGGAATGCCCAAGTACTCTGTGTAAGGCATGGACACAATTGTCATGCATAGGACGGTTGGATAGACAAGAGACATGTTCTTCACTGCCTGCACTCTTGGGAATCATTTTATATAACTTATTCTCAAGCTTTCCCTTTGCACAGACAATGCCATTCAGTTTCACATAGCACATATCATCTACAAAATCAACTTTATAGCCATCATGTGTTAGACTAGCTACAGATAACAGACAAAAGTCCAGATTTTGCACTAACAACACATTTTTAGAGACTTGCCTAAGGAAGGCACAAACACAGTTCCTTCTAGGCTAACTTCCACTGGACTGCCGTCAGCAAGGCTTACGTGAGCCACTGTTGATTCCTTCACGTCCTGCAGCAGGGACCTGGAATTTACAATGTGCCCAGTTCAAGCAGAGTCAATAAGCCAGGAAACAGTCTCCGAAACATCAGCACACGTAACCAGCAAAGCAGACTCAGCTCTGTCTTGCTTCCCCCCAAAAAGCTACGGGCTAGATGTTTGTCTGACCCGCAAGTGTAGCAACGACGCACTGCAAAGGATTTAACAGACGTGGCTTCTGTCACGGCTTTTCCTCTCCAGACACCGACAGGCCTAGCACTGCTCTCTCCAGCACATTCCTCTGAACGGCATTCGTGCTGATAATCCTTCTGCTTTTGCCACTCCAGCAGACTGGTAGTAACGAAATCGAAAGTAAGCTCATCTTCTTTCACATTCTGTAAGCTCAAAACAAGCTGCTCCCAAGAACTGTCCAAGGACAAAAGGAGGAGATAAGATTTATGAGCCTCTTGGAAAGCCAGCCCCCTGCTTTCTAGCTCAGCGAAAAGAGTCTGCATAGCCTGCAAGTGCGTTGAGACACACTCACCAACCTTCAGCTTCAGGTTATACAGTTTACGCGTGAGTAGAACGACTCCGGCGGCGGGGGGTACCTCGACAATGCCCCACAGGTCATCTCTGATCAGATAACTCTTCATTTTACAGCTCCACGGCATGTAGTTCGTCCCGTCCAGCCTCTCAAAAGGCAAACTGGTAGCTGCAAACGCCATGACTGCCTCTGTTCCACACACAGCCCGTGCACTTCACGCCAACAATACTCTTCAGCACTAGCTTACTCCCGTGTAACGGCAAACCCTGGGCCCATAACCTGACAGAGTAAGCGGTTTATCAGCGGAAAGGTGCGTTACCAGAGTAAGATAGGCGCAGTTGACGACGGCTTGGCACTGCAGACGAATAACTCCACACCACACAGTAGCTTCACTTCAAAGAAGGAATTTTACTTTCAGGTGCAAGCTATATACAGTGGAACCAAGGAACAAACCGGCAGCATGCCTCGCAGTAAACAAGAAACCCTAACGGACACTGTGCACTGATAGTGCTCTGATTATATACAATCACTGACCAATCACTGTGAAGGTCACTGTACTGGATCAGACTGGTTTGGTTCAGTTGCATCAGGCTTTGCCAACTGACCCTGGATGACAGGTGTTGTCATTCAGATCATCATGATCTGCGCACAAGATGCCCACCATATTTATTTTGCTTCCCTGCCATCTACAGACCCACCAAGAAGATTCAACAAATGCTACATTCAGCAAAGGATAAGAGGGATCCTCTAGCTACTACAGGAGTCTACCGCATACCATGTAGCTGTGGACAAGTCTACATAGGAACCACCAAACGCAGCGCTCAGACATGAATCAAAGAACACGAAAGGCACTGCAGACTATTTCAGCCAGAAAAATCAGCAGTATCAGAACACATGATAAACCAACCTGGACACAAAATATTATTTGAAAACATAGAAATTCTGGACCACTCTGACAACCACTACGTCAGACTAGACAGAGAAGCCATTGAAATTCACAAGCACATGGACAATTTCAACAGGAAGGAAGAAACCATGAAAATGAATAGAATTTGGCTGCCAGTGTTGAAAAACTCTAGAATCAAGACAGTGACTAATCAGCTCCACACAAACACAGGACAACTAAAGATAATATCAATCAAAGGAACAAAGACCAGGATACTTCTATTCAGATGCATTCACCTATCTTTATTGTTACTCACATGCTACAGACTTCTTTGTGATTCACATGTCAGGCTACTCTATTCAGATGGCCTCACCTTTTGACCTCACAGTATATATACTCCACTTACTTTCCATTCCTACTATCAGATCCTCTGGAGATGCCAGCCACAGATGCAGGTGAAACATCAGGAGAGAATGCTGCTAGAACACGGCCACACAGCCCGGAAACCACACAGTACCCTCTAATACCTGAAACTTAAACCACTTGAAAATTCTTATTAAATAAAATGTTACAGAACCTCCTTCTCCCCCTCTACACAAACACTTTCTCAAGAGCACATTTTACACAATTAGAGACCCTATGGAGAAGACTGAATCCTTGTAGATGCCAAACTGGCAAGAAAGGGGACAGCTAAAGGGTGACCTGTAACTGGCATACAGGGCATTCAGAAAGAGATGGACCTTCAGATATATGGGTCCTAAGACTTTAAAGGTTGCTGCACTATGATTTAACTAAAATGGCATCCAATGTAACTGTTTTAAAATAGGCTAGATGTATTCCTGCCAGCTAGCACCAACCATAAACCAACTGCTGCCTTCTTAATCAGTTGTAGTTTCCAGGTTGCCTTCAAAGTCAGCCTCAGCCATGACATGTTACTGTAGTTCCAGTATGATTCTATGCCTATGTATCACTGAAGTCTGCCTGCAAAATTAACATGATCATTGTAAAGCAGGAAATCCTTCATAATCCTTCTATCCTGGTCCTAACCTGTTCAAGCAATTCCTCTTCTTGGACTAGTAGGGGAAGTGGAGTAAGAATTTTCTCTTCTGAGGATATAAATTTGGAGACACTCTGTTGTCGTCAGAGTTAGGGAATTTCTATCTATGACTCACCAGAATTTTCAAACTCATTGTGGCGCTTCCCCTTCCTGCCCAGGGTTCCCCCGCACTTCCGGGTTCGCCGTCTCCGCCGCGACGCGCCTCCCTCAGGGCGGCAACGGAGCGGCGGATCGCAGCCATGATGCTTCGGCCCCCTCTCCCGTCGCAGGGACGGGGGGTCCCACCAACGAAGCCTCGACCCCTCCCACGGACGTTGCGACCGCCTCCCCCGCGCCCGTCAGTCTGGCTGCGGGGCCGATCAGAGGTCCGGTTGCTGGGACCTTGCCCGCGCCCGGACACTCATTATTTCTGTTGTCACTCAGTTGTCCTCTCCCATGCCCGCTTGACTGTGGGCAACCTAGGGCTAACAGTGCCCCAAATTGTAAGTTTAAAGTGATTCACGGGGGCAGTGACGATCAGATATCATTTCAGTTACCCACCTGTGAAATAAGCTGATAGATACCATTTTGATTTTAATTTTAAAAAGAGATTTATTAATGACCATCTGTCATACTTAAGTGGGACTTTGAGACAGTGTGTCTTTGAATTTCACTTGCTGGTGAGAAAACAATGATGGAAGTCTATTGTCTTCAGGTTTTGCTTTGTGAGCTTCATGGAAGTATCTGGGTGGCCATAGTTAGAAACAGAATACTGTCCTAAATTGACTTTTCCAGATCTGGTAAACTCTTTATGTTCAGTTCAGTTTATTGTAATGATAGTATTTTCTTTTCTGTCAGGCTTAGCTAAATATGTGAATGGATTCCATTCTGAATAAGCACGAGTGCTTAATTGACTGCTTGCTGCTAGATGTCTGCCTGTCATGGTTAGCAGACAGAGCTGGTCAAAAATAGGAAATGCTTCATGGCACAATTTTATGCAGTACTAAACTGCACATAATTGCCCTTTGTGTATAATTTGAAGAGTGAAGACATAAGCCTGGTGCCTTTCTCAAGCATGGTGTTAGACCAGAGAAAAACCCAAACATTAGCTACTGCTGAATTCCCTTTTACTAAGTCCAGAATACTCTTTGGGAAATTCCTAAGTACTTAGTCATGATAGCAAAGTATTAGTGTGAAATCTCCATTTTCCTGCTTTATACGTTTAAAAGCCAATGCTAAAAAAGCCACGAAGGATCCATGAGAAAACATGAAACAGCTTTAATTATTTCATCTGTTCCACTCTGTAATTATAATGTTCCAGAACTTCAGTTGGTGTGAACTGGCAGTGGTCCAATGAAAAAGTTCAAGCTTCCACCAACTAAACAGTACAGAACATTGTCTTCTGATTTCCCACAGTAAAAATCTCTGTTACTTCGTATTGCCTGTCTATAGCTAAAAAATTAGTGAACTCTTATATATTGTCAACATTTCAAATTGGGAAATGGGGGTTCTTGAGCTTCTCTTTCAGGAGACCCTTGATAGCATTGTGTGTGTGTGTGTGTGTGTGTGTGTGTGTGTGTGTGTGTGTGTGTGTGTGTGTGTGTGTGTGTGTAATTCTTTATTTCAAGCTTACCTGGAGAATCCAGCATAGCATGCAATAGCTCTGTTCACATTTTACAATGAACAAGTGTACATTCTGTATGTACATGTGTAAATCTGTTTGGAAGGAAGAGCCAAAGTGCATTCAAAATACAAATTAAACCGGTGACCAGAAGGTGGATAAATAAGGTGCTTAAATCACATGTTGTCCTGTACATGCATTGAACATAACATGAAAATTACTCAACACGCATATTTTAAAAAGTGCAGGTATACACTCTATGCAGGTTATACATCGATTCACTGTGAACAGGGATAGTGCTGATGAATCTGTGGGACTGATGGATGGATTGGTCATCTATAAAACACAGTTCTGGACCAAGACCTTGGTCAACCATTTATCCAGAAATTCAACATGCAAACCTTGTTAGATATTCTGCTCAGCATCTTCTCACATATATTCCAAAGAACTGACTACATCCTCAAAAAAATGTATTTATTTCAATCTCTTAGTTTTGAGTCCTGTCTTGAAGTATCTGTTTTTATGCATGTGGTCCATTAACAGCTCTCAAGATGTCCACATTTGGAAGAGGTGAGCTCTTCTGTTTCATTAATTCATATGGTGCCATGTGTTGTATATAATGGCAGCGCTTATTTTTATCTTATTTAAAAATTGGTCTGTTCACCTGTACAAATGTATATTTTACCTGTGTATTGATAAGGGTAGATCTCCTTTAGTCCTGGGTAAGGAATTAAGATTTGGTTGTTGGATGGTGTACTCCTTCACCTCTGTGCTGCAGGCAGGTGTCAGCTATGCAAGTGTGGGCAGACAGCCCCAGGTCCAGAGCACAGAAATCCAAGCAGGCAGGCAGACTGGGAGCTACAGATCTAGCATGTGCCATACCTGGCAGAGAAACAAGCACTGTTCCTTTGGCTCTGTAGCTGTTGCCTCTGTCTCCACCTCCTTTGCACAACTGGCTCATCACAAGGCTTTGTGGAGGACTATTCATGTTCTCTCAGCTGCATGGTATCAGGTGAGGAAGAGCTGGTAGCTGGCTCTGCTGCCTGAACGTCCTCACGAGCAGCCTGCTCTGGCTGAACAATGTGGTCAGCTTCTGCTTCCTCGTGAGGAGCCACTTCTGAGTGCCTGGCATCAGCAGATTTTGTATCTGAGCCCACAGGCTAGCCCATGACACACCCAGTTCCTCTTACTTGATGTGCAATTTAACCTGCATCAGAATTTTATTATAGTAATGCCACTTCTATTTTTCCAGAAATGGAAACTGCGAACTTTAGATGCCAAGAAATATATTTTAAAATTAATTTCACTATGCATGTAGTCCGTGATAGTTGACACATCAGTGGTTATTATTTTTCTATCTCACTGGCATGTAATAATGCTGTTTGCTTTAAATTACTGCTTTTTTATTATTTATTTCTTAGTTTTTTTGTTCATGACTTTTCTAATTGTGGAATCGTTTGCAACAAATAAGTAACACAATTTAGATTTTTAGTAGCTTTTGATGGTTAGTAGAATATATGTGCCACTTATTATTTGCAGAGCTGGGAACAGCAGAACACCTTTATAGTACCAATACGTTCTCATAGGGAAATACTTTCAATGGGAAGCAGTGGCAAAGCTACCAGGGGACAGGGGGTGCGCCGCACACTGGGCGCACAGTTTTGGGTCATGTGGGGGGTGGAAAATTCCCCCAGACCCCCCTTCCCCCCACGTCCCCCCCCCGCGGCACCCCCACACTTACGTTACAAACCGAACAGGCTGGAGAACAGGTTTCAAAGGCCCTGGTGGGAACTACATTTCCTAGGGTCTCCTGGAAGGGAACAGGCCTGTTCTCCAGCCTGCTCGGTTTCTAAAGTAAGTGTGGGGGGGCATGGGGGGCACCGTGGGGGATGAAAATCACCCCCCATGACCCACCCACTTTCTTTAGAAACCGAGCAGGCTGGAGAACAGGCTTTAAAGGCCCTGGTGGGAACTACATTTCCCAGGGACTCCTGGGAAATGTAGTTCCCACCAGGGCCTTTGAAGCCTGGAAGGGAACAGGCCTGTTCTCCAGCCTGCTCAGTTTCTAAAGTAAGTGTGTATGCCCCCCCCCCCGAAAAAGCCAGAGTGTGTACTGGGCACACTCTGGCCCAGCTACACCTCTGATGGGAAGTGGAGAAAAGGACATTTCAGCCTCCCAGCTCATGTATGGGTTTCTGTTGTGACTACTAAGGAATAAGTTACACTTGCTCTGCAGCTGCAGCTGAAGCCAAGCAATAATATCAAGCTAATACTTTGTATTGAAAAAGAATAGAGACATGTTTTGTAATGACTTCTTTGCGTTATTCCAGGTGTTCCAGATTGCCTATGTAATTGTAAAATCAGCTAATGCGCCAAGACCTGGAAACTGGATTTTAGAACGTTCGCTGGATGGTGTCAACTATCAACCCTGGCAGTACCATGCTATCACAGACACAGAATGTCTGACTCGCTACAACATTCCTCCTCGTACTGGACCTCCATCATATGCAAAAGATGATGAAGTTATATGCACCTCATATTACTCCAGGATCCATCCACTGGAGAATGGTGAGGTAAGACAAGAAATTACCTGTTTGTAGCAGTCCAACTGCCCGATGAATATATGCATATCATTGTCAGCTAATGGGCATGGTCTAAATATGTGAATGTCAATTGCTAATGTGCTTGGTTTTGCTGCATTTGCTGTGGATCCGTCAGTCAGAAGCATTGCCTTTGAGGGGGAAGAGCCATTCAGAATGCATCACACTGGGGAAGTTCGAGCATGTGTGCTGCATGTGTGCTGCATGTGCAGCACTTGCCACTACAACTGAGATGCCATATTCATATATTCGATATTCATATGCTGGCTCTGGATATCCTCACTTATTGGCTTAATTCCTAGACTTGTGTGGCCTTCCTTTGAAGGGATGCATATAAAACTGCCTCAGTCCATAGGCATCAACAAGGTGCCCACATAAGAAAAGGGGGGGGGGTGCAACAGTCAACATCAATAACAATAGAACTACCACCACTGTTGCACTCTGGCTATAACCAATATTTCAAATACGTATATTTACAAGTTTATATACATGAGTTTATATCACTGTTCATACTTTTTACATATTTCATTGGTTGTAAATACAATCATTTCTTGTCAACTACATCCAACCGGTAAGTTCAACTTATTTTTAACAATAATAACAAATAAATTCAGGGTCATCCGTATTAATTCAGGTAGGTATTTAGTTCATACTCTCCCATCAATTCAGCATCCTTAAGGTAACCTTAAACTGTATATAACTGTATATAAACTTGTAAATATACGTATTTGAAATATTGGTTATAGCCAGATATCAACAAGGTGCCTCCATTTCTGTTATGATTGTAATCCAAAAATTTAGAATATGTAAGTTTTTCTTTTATGTCTAATTAGGACTGTGTGATGTTTTTGTAAGATTAATGTATAATGCCCTTTTACTCTTTTTTCTTCTTGGTTTAAAAGAGTTCTATGTTACTAATTACTAAATGTTGCACAAATTTGGCTTCATTGCTTTTGATTCCAGTGATTTTCATTAATCTGAAAAAAAAAATTATGGTTACCATAGTGATTTTGGCTTCATTTCATTTGCACTGAACTGCCTGTTATTTGCATTTAATTTCATTCTTCATAAAATCACTTGGTTTCTTGTTTTTACAGATTAGACATAGTGCCAACATTTTATAAATCTTGTTATGCAGAAAGTGTTGTGGCAATATTAATTGAACAACAGTATCTTAACTCTAGTACCTTCATTTTCTCAAGGAAGATTTGGGGATTGTATTTTACAAGACCTACAATTTTTAGTGACCCCATAGTTTTAAGTGTAGTGACTCTTGCTTAACATGATTTGTGTGTATTATCATTTTTCATCTAACCAGTAAAATTAAAAAAAACCCAACTCAGCAATACACAACTCTGCCATTGAATGAAAAGAATATTCTATTGATTTACTCAATATATTTCCTCTCATATGTGTGAATGACTTCTGTTGTGAAATATCAAAATAGCTATTCTGAACTATGTCAAATGCATAGCATTTAACATTTCACAGAAGAAAATAGGACACACCTGTAAAATACTTTTGTTGTACAAGAATGCTTAAGCACCCACCACCACTGTATATCGCTGAAAGCCATTTATTGTATGCATTTATGCCTGAAATAACATTGTCTCCAGAGATTTTAAAAAAATATTTTTGGGGGATTAAATATTACTTCAGAAAAGATAATTGTTTATTAACTGCTCAAAATATCCCCCAGCAGCTTCAGTGTGAAATAACAGGCAGTTCTATTTGGTACAGTAGTGTTCATGCACATTTATACACCACTGTGCTTCCGTCAGGATGCATTCTCACTTTCTCCTTTGAGATTTAACTGCTAGAATCATGGATAGCTGTGCCTGGTCCCTGATGAAAGGGAATACTTAGCTACCTTAAACAAATTCAAGACTTCAGGTAATAAGCAAACAGGTTGATATATTCTTAGAATCTCTCTCCTTGAGATATTTGGAATATGGGAGAGGTGCTGCAAACCTGTAGATTGACAAATGTACCAGTCTCTCAAAAGGAGGATCTTGGAAACTGTAAACCACTTTGTCTGATTTAAATATTAGAGAAGGTACTATAACAAATTATGAAGTGATCAGATTGTAAGCTTCTTCAAGACAAGGTAGAGAATAGAAGATGCGAGCATGAATTTTTCATAAATGCCAGACTAATCTCTTTTTTTTAACTGGTAGGTGACCTTGGCCTGGGGAAAAGATATGAATATAATATACATTGATTTTAGCATGGCATTTAACATAGGCCCCTTCTGCACATGCAGAATAATGCACTTTCAATCCATTTTCAATGCAGCTGGATTTTACTGTCCGAAATAGCAAAATCCACTTGCAAACAATTGTGGAAGTGGGTTGAAAGTGCATTATTCTGCATGTGCGGAAGGGGCCATTGACTCCAGTGATATTTTGGCTAGTAAACTAGTTCAGAACAATCTAGACTATATTATCGTTGGATGGATTCACAGCTGGTTGGAAAACCATACTCAAAACCTGCTTATCAATTACTGTTCATCAGTCTGTGAGGAAGCAAGTTGTTGAAGGAATCTGTTCTGATTCCAATGCTCTTCAGCATGTTTAAAAATTACTTGGTAATTATTTTTGAGTTTAAGACTAACAACTTACATTTGCTATTGCAAACTGCAGTAAAGGGCCAAGGTTGCTGTAGACCAAGGGCCATAAAAGTGAGAGACAATAAAACAATTGAGCTCCTTAGCAACAATTCACACCAAGCTAAAATGTGGTGAAAATTATTTTTCCATTTTAAATGTCTTATGAATCTGTTATGAATCAAAATGAGAGTGATGAGGGAAATAAAGGTCCTCCCCCCTTCATGTCTTGGTTTATTTCTGTGGAATTTTAAATATACTACACTTGATAATGGAGGGTCCTCTTGACATAGGAAATAACACAAGCTTTTAAAACTCATTAACTGTGCAGTGTAGAATATATAGTAAATGACTTTTTCACTGAAAGCCAAGCACTTACGCTATGGCTGTTTCCACAAGTGACAATTTCTGTGTTGCTTTTGTTCAATCAAGAGAGCAAAATTTTGTATGATCTTCTTTAAATAGTTGCTCAGTAGGCAAAAATTCAACAGATTATACTTCCCACACAAAGGTAAGGCAGAGACTCTTTTAAGGCAAAGCTTAAAAGAATAATAAACATGATTTTATTCATTCATTCATTCATTCATTCATTCATTCATTCATTCATTCATTCATTCATATATTTGTACCCCGCCCTACCTGCAAAGAGCTCATGGCGGCTTACAATGGCATAATGCCTAAAATCATACATAAAATTCCTATAACTAACAATCAGTAAAAACAAATCATAAAATCATGTGAAACAATCCAGCTAAAAACCCCAAATGGCAAAACATATTTTTTCTCCCACAGGAGGCTCAGGGGAGATATCGTAATCAAGAAACATCCGGCTGGCTTGATGGAAAGGCCTGGCGGAACAGCTCTGTTTTACAGGCCCTGTGGAATTGTGTCAGACTCCGCAGGCCCTGATGTTACTCAGCAGCATGATCCACAAGGCTTTGGCCAGGGCCGTAAAAGTTCCTGGCCCCTGTTATAGCCAGCAGGATATTCCTCGGGCCTGGGACCACCAATAGATTTCCCTCTGCCAAGTGGAGACGTCTCTGAGGGCGATATTAGGAGATGCAGTCCTGCAAGTATGTGGGTCCAAGGCTGCTTATGGCCTTATAGGTTAGCTTTGAAGATGATCCGGTACTCGATGGGCAGCCAGTGTAGATATTCCAGGACTGGTGTTATATGGTCTCTGCTGGCTGCTCCTGTAAGCTTTTTGGATGAGTTTTAATTTGCGGTCAGCGACAAAGGTAGGCCAGGTAGAGCAAGTTACAGTAATCTAACATGGAGGTGACCATTGCATGGATGACTGCAACAAGGTCGGATTGGGAGAGGTAAGGAGCCAACTACCTAGTTTGGCGAAGGTGGTAAAATGCAGTCTGGGATGTTCTCATGACCTGGTCCTCCAATGAGAGGGTAGAGAATAGAGGACAAGTGTGAGTAAAACTACTGTTAATGATGCAATTGGATTAAAGTGAAATAATATTCAGTTGATATAAAAGGATGCAAAAGGAAAGTTTCAGACTATTCAACACATGTAATAGAAACATGAAACATGAGAAGTACGAATTAACGTAAGGTCAAAAATGTAGAAACAAGAAAGGGAACATTTAAGCATTGCAATCGTGGGAATGAGTATACTAAAATGAAATGGATTATTAGGGCATTTTCAGTTAGAAAATTACCAAGTGTCTTACGTAGCAAATGACAAACAACACAGAAGAAACGGAGTTGTTCTAATAGCATCGTGAAATATAGCACATCCCATCAGGGCCTGTGAGGGCTATCTGGCTGCGACATCTGTCACCCCATTGATCGCCAGGGTTGATTCGGCTGATCTGAATATCAGTCTGACTTCATAAAAAGCCTATCAACATAACTATCATTCAACTTTACAGTTACACCCTAGTTATAGGTGCTGAAGAGAAAGAAATGGTTCACACAAGATGTGCTGAACAAGATGTGCTGCCAGGTGACTGGAGTGCAAAAATGGGAAACAAAGAATCAAATATTGTTGGAAAATGTGGGGTAGGAGCATGAAATGAAACAGGAGAGCAACTCATAGAGTTCTGCAAAGATAATTTGTTCATTGTAAACACACGTTATGGGCAACCAAACTGGATGGCCAATATAGCAATCAAATAAATTACATAGAAGCAGAAAATGGAGATGCTTTTTGCTAAAACAAAGCCAGGATCTGATTGTGGTACATACACAATCACATTTTCACACATGCAGTGGTTTTCACACATGCAGATGTTTTCACACATGCAGTGGAACACACCAGTGAAAGCATCATGCTTTATTGAAAAGATTAAATAATATGTTCAGGGCTGTTACAGGTTTTGTGGATTGTGTGGCCATGATCTGGTAATTCTAGCTCTCAACATTTCACCCGTATCTATGGCTGGCATCTTCAGAGATATGACATGGTAAGATGTGTTTCTCTCTGCAGCACGTTGTGAAGTTAGCATAAAGCAGGAATAAGTCGTGTTATAAGGACATGCTTGGAAAAGTTGTGCCAGATGATTATAGGTGATCTTTATGGGAAACTGGACCACTGAACTCTTGACCAGTATGAACCAATTAAGAACGTGATCCAAAAGATGATTTGCAAAAGGAGCAAGATTTCTCCTTCGTATCTGGCATTGCTGAGTGCAGCTAAGTCATATCACTTCCAAATGAAAGATTAGATCTCTAGTTTTTCATCTTATCCTGGGAACAGCTAAAGGAAAAGTTGGTAGTGATTGATACAGAAAAATGACTTTTGGCAAAGAAGAACCCAGAGGCATACCTAGGGCAAACTGGAGCCCTGGGCAAAACCTGCGTTTGATGCCCCCCCATGGGCATCAAAATTTCAGAGTATCTTTGTGAGATCCTACTGATGATACCACCCATATTTGGTGAAGTTTGGTTCAGGGGGTCCAAAGTTATGGACCCTCAAATGAGTAGCCCCCATCTCCTATTAGCTCCCATTGGAAACAATGGGGGATGGGGGCACTCCCTTTGGGAGTCCATAACTTTGAACTCCCTAAACCAAACCTCACCAAACCCAGGTCATATCATCAGGAGAGTCTCCCAAAAAAAATCCCTGAAATTTTGGTGCTGCTAACCTAAACTCTGCGCCTCCTGCAGGCCAAAAACGGAAAAAACACTGAAAATACAAAATCCCCCACAAATGAACCTCAATTTTGTTGCCCACCACAAGGTGGCGCCCTGGGCAGCTGCCCACTTTGCCCAATGGGAGGAACGCCTCTGGAAGAACCCTAAAGAAAATGCTTCTGTCCAGGTTCAGTCCTCCTTTATTGTGAGCAGTTTAACCAGTGCTCATCCAAGCCTTGGTATTCAGAGCCCCCTCTAAACCTGGAGGCAGAGGGCTGCAGCACCGATGCAGCACCACTCTACTGCCCCTAAAAGGGCTTTTCAACAGTGTGGGGAACAGAGAAAAGTCGAGACCTCCCCACTGCTGAAAAGCCCCATAGGGCTGAATGGGCATACATCACAGAAAGTGTAGTATATGTCCGAGGGCTGGTGCACCACGTAGCCACCTGAACACCAGGAGGGGACTAACTAACATTGACTCTGCCCTGAGAATGCCCCAGTTCCCTCCCACCCCCATGCTGGCGTCCAAGCAAGATGTCAGTGCAGCCACACCATGGCCCAAACGTCCAGGTTTTGTGGCAGTAAGGCTGCTGGACATGTGGCTGTTGATACATCTACCCCTCCACCAGGGTAAGTGCCTGGGGAGGGCAAAGGCACTTGCGCAAGGCAACACCATTCTCTATAGCCTTTTCAGCCCCCCCCCTTTTGAATGGGGCTGCTCATCAGAAGAAACAGTATCTTATTCAAACCCACTACCAAATGATAATAAACCAGTCTTTCCAGGACTGTCAGTCTGAGGGCAAAATACCACATTTACCTGTCAGCTTACATCTAATGAATGGCAAGCAATAAAGTTCTTAGAAACAGAATAACTAATATGACAGTAGCTATTCAAGTTCCAACAGTCCCCTTCTGTTACAGGTTTGATTGAATTATGTATGTGTCCCAGAACAAAAAGGTGAATAAAAGAGATGAGATGCAACAATGACTTGCAGGGAGACCCAGTAGTGGCTATACTCTTTTTCACTGAAAGATCTAAGCAGAATTGTAACTTCATCTGCCACATGCTGAACTGTCTTTTAGAATGCTCCACTTAAGTCCTAGTGCCTACTTAGTTCTCCTAGGACCCAATTGGAGCATTCTAAAACAAAGATAGTCCAGCATGGGATAGTTGAAGTTACAATTCTACTTCGTTCTTTCAGTGGAAAACAGTATATTAAGATTTCCTGGAGGATAGTGGGCTGTAGTGGTGAGCATCCCAATCCAGATTTAAATCATTATTTAAGCTTTTTTGATACAATTCTTCAGGAAACTTGGGTTAGAATTTTTGTTAGAATTTCTGGGTTATACTTCTGTAGACATTCTGGCTGTTAAAACAAAATGCATGCCCAGAGAGGCGCCTGCCTGCCTTTTTTCTCAGCTATGAAACATATGAAGCACAATACTTATTTCAGCCACTACTTTCGCAATTGCTTTATTAATTTGGTCCATTGAAGTGCATCTCATTCTGATTAATGTGTGGTTTGCTCCCTCAATCTGATAGTAAATAAACTTTAGGACAATGGTTGCACTTAAAACAACTGTATAGAAACTTGGAACTACAATTTCCTAGTATCCTATCATTTTGGTTAGAGTCTTAAATGCCTGGCTTGTTTCCCCTGACAAAATTTTGATTAATTCTAAATGGTGGCCACTAAATTTGCATTTTCCTTACACTGTTGTTAACATTTTAACAGTCCGGTACCAGCATATGTGTGAGACTGCCTCTTTTGATATGTCCCCTGGAAAGTGTTATGCTTCGCTAATAACAACTTAGTGGTGTTTCCTGGCCTGAAACACATCCAACTGTCCTCAACCAGAGGCAGGACAATTTTAGCCCTGGTACCAGCCTTGTGGAATGCCCTGTCAAATGTGACCAGGGCCTTGCAGAGCCTATCCCAATTCCGTAGACCAGCAAGGTAGAGTTGAGGGCGGCAATAGGAATGATAAGTCCATCTTGCAGGTTCTCCTTCTTCCTCTCCTTCCTCTTTTCTTATAAATTGGGAAAGGGGAACACCACACCCTTGGCCATGTTTTAGTGCCATGGGCTAGTAGCTTTTTAGATTCTGATATTGATATTTGATATTTTTAATATTTTAAATTTTAATTATGTTTATATGCAATTGTATTATATGTATTGGAAGCTGTTCTGGTCCAGCTTCAGCAGGGAGAGTGGGGTATTAAATTGAATCAATCAGTTAAATCAGTCACTGTGCTATGAATCAGCAAAGAATCAGATAGTCAATTTAGCTGGCTCTTGAAGTCAAATTTGGGTTAACCATTCACAGTGGTAATACCAAGAATTTCCCTGGGTTGGAATCATGAGAGCAATGATGTTCCAACATTCCCTTGATCCAGTATGATCATTGTAACGAAAGGCCCTATTTTACTGCACTGCCACCAAAATCTAAATTTTTCTTATAACCCACAAAACTGATTTTTAACCGGTCACCACCCTGACTGGGGAACACACAGACACAGACTGAAAAATAGAGACTGGAACGGACAAAAACTTAAAATGTTTATTTGCTGGCTTTAACAAAGAGGCTTCTCAGATAAACTGGAGAGGATGTAAGCGTACTGGTTGCAGAGAGAGTTTGCTTAAGCTTAACAGTTTCAAAGTAAGATTGTTTCTTAAAGCTTAGTGGTTACCAAGAAATATTGTTTTAACGCTTAATGGTTGCAGGCACTGTACTTCACTTAAGTTACACAATGGACACTCACAGGTGTCCCTTCACTTAAGGTTTTGTTTCACAAAAGGATGTTTCACCAAAGATGTTACTGTGGAGGTTTCACACTCCCTTTTTAAAAATAAAGCTGTCAGTCCGCTGTTCCTCACTACAAAATGAAACACCCAGCCTACGCCCAGTGGGATTCAGGCATAACAGCCTCCCTCTCCCACACTCCCAAAATCTGGCTTCTCTGCCACAGGAGCTGGGCCTCCCAAGACTGATGGTCCCTGTACTGGAGGACAGACTCACAGACTGTTACAGAGGTTTCCCTCAGAAATAAAACAAAACACCCGAGGGCGGACACACGCCTCCAAACTCAGGGTTTAAGATCATTCAATAGCTTCCTCAGCTATGATCTAACAACAGCCGTGAGAGATCTGGCTGATTCTCCTCACTCTGCTACTAAAGTACCTGAAGGCACTAACGCTCATACAGAGCCAAAAAGTCCGAAGACTAAAAAGCAAGAACCCTTCAGCACTCTCGCTGACAGTTTAATATAGATTTTGCTTGGTTTTCTCTGGCCAATCAGGGCTGGCCAGGGCTTAACTCTTTCAGGGGTGGGTCCACCCTGTAATATGAATGCAGGATAAGTGCATTCGTCACAATCATCACTCAATCTAAGAAGGAAATGAGATTGGTTTGGCTCTTGAAAGAACTGTTGGGGACAAATCCAGGCTAATTTTCTCAAACCACCAAGTTGTTCTTTAGATACTTGCAGACTGACCCCTTTAAAATCTGCTCCAGTATCTTCCCTAGGACAGAGATCAGACTTACTGGTCTGTCATGGAGCCCACCTTCTAAAGCAACCATCCCCCCCACCCAGAAGAACTGATCTTTGTAGTCTGGAAATCAGTTGTAATCCCATGAGATCTCCAGGTGCAATCTTACTAGGAACATATAATATTTTCAGTACTCAAGAGTGTTCAAGACCCCAAATCAAGCTGTTTATTAATAAGTGTTTTGCCTGGACATTGCAGATAGTTTCTTTGCTTAATAAGATAAACAAAAAAGTGGCCATTGTATTTCAGTTATCATAATTAAAAAGTTTTTCCTTTTTGACATCAAGTTTATTATTAATGAATTTGCTGAAGAATATAGCTGTAAAGAGGTAAAATGTTGTGTTCCTTATTTCTGATGGGTTATGTGGTAGTTGGGAGAGTGTGGTATAGTGGTTAAAGTGTTAGACTACAATCTGAGAACCACAGGTTTGAATCTCCGTGCTGCTTTGGAAACTTGTTGGATGACCTTGGGCCAGTCACACACCCTCAGCCTCAACCCTAGCAAGTATTTGGATGGTAGACCTCCAAAGAATACCAGGGGCATGAGGGAAGTCAAGGCCAAATCACCTTTAAATATCTGTTGAAATATTGAATATTGAAAACACCGCTGAGTTGCCAGAAGTCAGCTGTGACTAACAACTCCCCCTTCAAAAAAAGTGCTTCCTTCAAAGTCTTTATCCTTCTTGATGTAAAATACAGATGATTGTATCTAGAAGATAAGTTCCTGTCCCTATAAAAGTCATTGTTTAATTTGATCAGGCAAATGGAAGTTTAAAAACATGCATTTAGAAGTAGAATTTTAACAATCCATAAACAGCTCAAAAGACTTTGGAAAAAAAGGCAAGCTAACAACAAGTGTGCATGTGAGGGGCATTTGGACAGCAAATGTAGCCATATTTAAAACTGAACAGACCCCTTGAATGGTAGACCCTTGACAATATTGCTGTGTCATTGCTTTCATTTTGTATGAGCTCATCTACTAGTCGCTGGCTTCATTGTTAAGTTCCATTTTTGTAATGCAGGTCTTGACTCCTTTTGAAAAATACCTCTTTTTTCTGTCTAACTCATTCTTAATCTCAATGTCAGGAGTACTGAACTCTTGTACTTCTCAGTGCCTCCTGTTAGATCTCCTTCATTCCTTACTGCTCAAATAGGCATTCAAGACAAACTGGTTGATAGAGAAAGGCATGGGGATAAGGAGAAAGGGACTCACAAATGAACTGTAGATCCAATTCTTCCCACAGCCTGATCTAATCTTTTCACAATGGGGGTTTCAGACTGTTAACAACACAGGGTCAGGGGGTTCAACATGTCTACAGGTCCAAGACTCAAACATATTCAGGATAGCATGATTTAAAAAATTGTAGTGACATCTTGCTGCCTAATAAATTTGATGAGTGCAGCAAATATCGTTTTCTAAAACAAATCTATCCTTGACCCAGATAACCCAGGCTAGCTTGATCTCGTCAGATCCTAAAACTAAGCAGGGTGGACCTTGACAAGTATTTGGATGGGTGACCTTTCAGGAATACCAGGGTCATGATACAGAGGCAGGCAATGGCAAAATACCTCTGAATATCTTACTTTAAAAACATCATAGGTCACCATAAGTCAGACTGGGGAAATGGTACTGGGGCAGGGAGTGGGAGGAGCAGAAGCCCCTTCTCCATGTGTTGTCAGAGTTCCAATGTGAATGTGAGAGGGAGCCCACCACACATGTCTTACTGAATGAAGGAACCTAAACAAAATTGTGGAGTCTATAATATTTGAATTGTTCTCAGACTGTTTGTCCTTGTTTATCCACTTACTGTATTGCTAGCTTGACTGCTGACCTGCCTATTCATCAACTGGTCTACTATCTGTTTACTGGTTTGCTAGTTTGACTGCTTGTTTGTTCAAGGATCATTGTGCCTATTGGCCACTAAAGTTGAGCAATATCGGAAGTCCCATGCCTTAGAATGCAACATAACCCTAACTCGAATCCGATCCCCTGTCGTAGACTTAGTGAAGAACAAATCTCTATAATATCTAGTTCTTAGATGCTGAAGAGAAAAGTTTATTATGACTTGAATATTGGATACCTCCTATCCGATTGCAGTTGGAAGCGATAGAGTAGAGGTGTCCAACTCTGGTCCTTCAGATGTTCATGAAGTACAATTTCCATCAGCCCCTACTGGCATAGCCAATTGGCAGGGGCTGATGAGAATTGTAGTCCATGAACATCTGAAGTGCCAGAGTTGGAAACCCCTGCGATAGAGGTATCAGGATGTTCTTTAGTAAAATTAAATGCAATCACAGATTTCTAAAGTCTTGAGTCAGATAGTTGAGTTAGAACAAGTAGTTCTCTACTAAGAAAAAATACATTATTGTATAAGATAAGTTTTGAAGCTGAACAAAAAACCCTGAGCAGTTAGGATTCTTTTTGCATCCAATTAACTGCTCAGTAAGCCTGGTTTGTGACATTTCTAATTTTCACAGAAATAAATTAATAATATTAAATGTAGATGTTATTCCTCAAAAAACCTTGCCATTTCTTTGGGAAAAGCTGAATGAAATTTTCTTCTACTGAAGAGACAATAACTTCTTTCCATTTTGGCTTTCTTTTATAAAAGTTTAGTTATCATTAATGTCACATGTGTAAAACAAAGTAATGATTAGTAACATTGTTTAGTTCTGCAAGAAAACATGGAAAGAAATTGTTTTGGACTTCTGATCTAACAATGAAATAAGATGGTAATTCTCAGACTTGCTTCAGTATCTGAATCTCTACTCAGCTGTTCTAAGGGAACCACATGCCTCCCCAGATTGTGAGAGTCAGAGGAAACCTTGGACTTGATGGCCCTTGGGGTGTCTTCCAACTCTATGATTCTATGATTCTAAAACAGCCTCCCTGGTTAGAATCACATGGGAAGGGAATGCTTACCATTGTGACTCTCTGGGGTAGAGAAGTCGGAGTTCATGGTACTGACATCATTTCCCTGCCAGAGTTTTCAAATTCCTTAAGGAAGACTACACTCAAGTCATGCATCTCTCATTGAAAAAATGAAGACAAAAATAGAGAATAGAAGTCCAAAACCTATTGTAGATTAGCCTAGTATAAATTAGAATATGTCTCTAAAAGGTATGGATTTATAGTAAAGTAAAAGTTTACAAAAGTAAACATGAAACTGGTTTAAGGGAGATTCTTGGAAGCAAAAGTATTAGGGAGTAATAGCTGCTTTGCAGCTATAAAATAAGACTGAGTTGATTGTTCTTTGGAGTTGGCAGAATGATTAAGACCAGAAAAGAAATGCTATAAAGGAAGGAAGTTTTACTGAATTAGAGGCCCTTTCCGCACGGGCCAAAAGCGACGTCTACGGTAAAAACGCCCAGGTCATTGCTTATGGCCGGCGCTGCTGCAACGCAGCAGCGTCAACCTGACTGTGCTCCCCCTCCCCCAGGGCAGCGTCAGGCCGCCCTAAAAAACAACCCTTTAAAGGGTTGTTTTGAGCGTGTTCCAGCGGGTATGCGGTCGCGAACAGCACCGCTGAACAGAAGCTGTTTCCCCGCCCGTCCCACTCACCATAGTCCCGTCGTCGGCCTGCTGGAAATGTTGCCTTCACGCTGTCCTCCGACCCCTGGAGGTCGGAGGGCAGCGTGAAAGGCTGCCACGGCCCGCAGGCGACGACGGCAATGGTGAGTGGACGGGCAGAAGAGGCGGTTCGCGGGCTTGAGCCGCCTGCCGTTGTCAGCCTCTGCTGAGGTCAGCCAAGATGCATACGCGAGCCTCCGCCGGCGGAATTCTTGCTGGCGTGGAGGCGACAGGGAGGCCGTGCGGAAACGGCCAGAGAATGTGTCCAAGATGGCAAGAACAGTTCCAGTGATAGTGTATTGCTAATGTGGGTTCCTGTTGCACAGTGCCAACTCATGGTTATTTGAGACATTGTTTAAGACAATGACTTTGACAAGAAAAGGATTGGTGTCTCTGGAGATTTTGGAGCTAGACGGAAATGGACTCAATGAAAAACAGATCTGAAAGAAGCATACCAGCATGAAGGTTGAATTATTGGCGCAATTTAAAGAAATAAAGAATGATCTCAAGAAAATTGTTTCGTTGGTGGAAGATTTGAAAGTGGCAGTTCAAATGGGACTCAAAGCACGTGGTCAAGGTAAATTCCAATTGGAGTATCAGACCAGAGAAAAGGCCTTGATAAAGAAAAGTAGCAGGAACAAGATTCTTCAAAAGAGAATCTCAAAAAGGTAATTTCCTTGGCTTGAGTCAAATTTATGATAGCTTCAAAAATTGAAAAAGTACATAAAAAAACTCAAAAAATCCAAAACCACAGGGATTGTGTAGACATTGTTATATTCTTCTATGCAAAAAACCCTTTGCAGATCCAATAATGGAGGCCCATTGAAAATCAGTGTTTAAGAAAGATAACAAAGACATCATCATTATGAAGGAAATTCCACTGAAAGTCCTGCAGAACCGAAAGGATTATACTTTTCTAGTGGAAATTCTAAGGAAGAAACACTTGGCTTCAATGGGAAGAACTCCTTTTTACATATAAAGGATAGCTACAGATAATCACTTCTGCAACAAGTGCCAAAGAGATTTATAAGAAAAACATGTAAAAATTACTTAGTAATATCCAATGAAACAGTTGAATTGTAGATAAACATCAATAAAACAGACGGTAATGCTAGACATTATTAATAAAAGGATTGTCAGATAAAAGTCTTAAGTATTTAATTTGTGGACTACAGGAACTGAATTAGGGAATTTTTATGTAATTTCCTTTAAAACTGAAAAATAAGTTAGAGAGATAAGGTTACATTATATTTGTATTTCATGTACAATTAAACACCAGTCGAATACGGTGTTTTTTTTTAAATACTTGTCTAGATATTAATGGAAATAATATAACATTAAAGATAAATTTAGCAATAGGTTTTGAGTGGGATGTCAAATAGTTGTATGTTAACTTTTGTTGTTTATGTAATTTAAAATTAGAGTGACCAGTTTACTGTTGAGTTTTGTAGTGTATTATTTTAATTATGTTCTGTAGTTGATAAAAATTAATAAAAGCCATTTAAAAAGATAGGAAGAATTTCAGTATAAGAATTTACAATGTATGCACTGATTAGAACAATCTAGCCCTATTTGGGAGTGATATCTATTGGATGATCTAGCTGGCTCTCCGTATGCCAATTTATTATACTACCTTGTACAATATGATATCAACAAGAAATGGTTACAAACATCTTATGCTGATGCTAATATATGAGAATATTACCTATAATGTAAAGTTTCATTTGTTATTTTTAATGCATGTTTCTGTAGAATGCAAGTGGTTTAAAGCACATATTTGTCTTATTCCTACAAGTTTAAGTCTTATTCCTACAAGTTAAAAAATGAATGTCTCTTAACAAATAAAATTTATGAAGTGGCCACAGAACTGACTTAACATGGTACACACCCATTTTAATACTAGGCAAATTCACACAATCATTTTTATGGGGTAAAATTAATATAAGTTGATGTTCAGTAAATTTTCATTGATTAAAATGTTGTGAATGATTCAGCATGTTTCTGTTTTGCAAACTATCTCAACTTCAGTACCTTCAGACCAGACATAGAAGAAAACGTAAAGAGAACAGTCTAAACACTTCTAGAGAAGCTACCAAATCACTGAATTTACATATTTCTGTTTTGTGTATTTGTGAAGCAGCTTTAATGAGGAGGGCAATGGATCACTTTGGCTCCAGGCCGAGAACCTGAGATAAATATGTCAGGTGAATGCAATTAATCTATGAAGGAAAATCCCCATCTTAGCTATTGTGATGAAGAATTTCTTGTGGCCATATATTTAATCGTAAAAGAAGAAGAACAGTTCAGTTGTACAACATTTGTAGCATTACAGTAATTAGCTGAAGAAATTAGTTTTTTACTTAGAGACAGGTTCAGTTGTTGTAGTTGTAGATGACTGGGGAAGGCAATGGCAAACCACTCTTTAAACAAAGTCTGCCTAGCAAATGTTGTGATGGGATGTCACCCCATGGGTCAGTAGTGACATGGTGTTTGCATATGGGGACTATTGTTCTGCTTCCCAGGTGGTTATTTAGGTGCCCTGCACCCGGCCAAAGCAGAATGTAAGACTCACTGACTCAGTTAACAGTTCAATACTTAAAGCTTTAATTGTAACAACATTGACAGACCCTGACTCCTCCCGGGTCTAACTAAAAAAAAGGTTACTTTGTTGCAGAAACTTTCTGGAGGCTGGAACTTATTGTAAATACTGTGAGCCTATAACATCTATAACTGTTTAACTTAAATACTGTGAGCCTATAACATCTTTGACTATCTAACTTGTTGCTGTCACCCAGCTTCCGTTGGCACCTAACTGCCAAAACCAGACGGGTTGCTGGGTAATAACTGCCGTAGAACACCAGCCCTAGGGCTTCTTAAAGGGACAGAACTAAATTAGGTTTCCCTCCCATTGAATACTATACAAAACATAGCTAAACCCATTCTATATAAGGGAAACTAAACTTAAGTAAGCATGACACTCCTCAGCTTAAACTTCCTCTGGAAGTTTTACCTTTATCAACTTCCATTAACTATACTTCCATTAACAACTTCCATTAACTATACTTAACTATTCTTACTGTACTACTCTTAATAACTATCTATCCCTAATACATAATATCAACTATACTAACTGTAAACTTCTATGCTAACTATAACTATAAACTTCTATGCTAACTATAAAATTCTAACAATCTTGATTGCAGAATTCAAACTGCTTGTGGTTCGCTGAAGTTCAACGTTCAGGAACTCTGAATAAAGAAGAATCTCCATCTTCATTCTTAAAATCAGGGTTAAAGTCATTAAGTAGCAGAAAATGGATGTTTTCCACAAGACATTTATCCACCGCTACAAAGAGAGGAGTCTCTCCTTTCATGTTTGTCTGTTGCCACACTGTGGGGTCTGAAGCTTTCAGAGTTATTTCTAGAATATGTTTGTTGAGTTGAGCTGCCGCATCATGTAAAGGAAGGCAGCCATCTCCGTCTTGCTCCTGGAAAGCTGAACTGTGGCTTATCAATTTCAGCAAAGTCTCTTCTTCACCTGTTGCTTTAGTTGTCTTTATTTTAACCTTACGCACTCTGTGGTCCTCTCCTGGAACTACTTCTACCACAATGGCCAATGGCCAGAACCTCCATGGAGATTCTTTTTCCTTCATCAAGACCATGTCTCCTACTTGAAGATCTGGTTGGGGTTCTTCCCATTTGCATCTTTTTTGTAACAATGGCAAATATTCTCTCTTCCATCTCTTCCAGAATGCATTAGCAAAGACTGCACCTGTTGCCATTGTTTGTAGTGTACTCCTTTTAAATCTGAGGCTATAGTTATATCGGTCCACTCTGGAGGTTTAAAAGTTAACAAAGTTGCTGGTGTTAAAATGCTTGGATTTTCTGGGTCCAATGAAATTGGCGTTAAAGGCCGACTATTGACTATAGAGACTACCTCTGCCATCAATGTAACTAAGACTTCGTGTGCAAGATTGCTAACATTCAAAAGCATAGCATCCAGGAGTCTTTTTATTATCCCTATCACTCTCTCCCATGCTCCTCCCATATGGTAATGCATGTGGTGGATTGAAAGCCATTTGCAGCCTTCCTGCTTTAGAAATTCTTTTGTGTTTCTGAGAGAGGATATTTTCATTTTTACTTCCTGTTTGTGTTGACCTGTTATTTTCTCGAACTTGTCCAGAACAACATTCGATTCTGTGACATGTCTGGAACTCCTCTTGGAGTGCCAACTGTTTACTATGAGATCATCTTCTGGATCTGTGATGTTTTTTATCTCCTTTCCTGGTGCACATCTCTCCTCTTGCTGCACAGAGGATGTAACAATCAACTTAGGCATCAAATCATCTATCTCAGGTTCTGATTCAGTACCATCTCTTCTTACTTGCCTTGATTTTAAGAAATAGCTGATTTTTGCTTTCTGTACATGACTTTGTTTTTCTGCCCTGCTGATGGTCGCAGGAGCATCAGGTACACTGTTATCTGATGAATTACTGATGGATTCATCATTCTCTAAATACTGGGTTTTTTCATCTTCATAAACTGACATAGCAGTACTATGCAAGGGTGCATCAACCCTCTCATCACACCTTTCTCCTAGTTCACTCCCCGGAACTTCCAGGTGCTGTAATGCCACAACGTGGTTGTTTGGCAACTTGCTTCTTGGCCTGATAAAAGCCTGCTGTGGAGTTGATGCTACTGCAGGAACAGTTGTCATCTTAGGCAATTCTGGTCCCTGTCTAGGAATTGCAAGATTTAAAGTATGTGCTGCAACTGGAGTGCTGTATGTTGACCTTGTCACGCTGTGTGAGCTTGTTGGCCAATCTTGCTTCTCTTTGGCTTGAGGCAGACTGTTCCACAGATCTGCCTGTCTGCTGGTCACCTCTGGTATCACCACACTAGGCTGTGGTTGAAAGTAAGTTGCTTGGTATTGCACTTCTGGCCTCTGGAACATTAGTTCTGCTGATTCTGCGGCTGCCAGCTGTTCTGTCTCTCTGCATTCTTCCGAATCAGCAGTCACTTCTTCAAGGTTGGATGTCTGTTGGATTAAATAGGAAGATACCTTTATCATAGGGTCTTCTTCCTCTATTTCTTTAGACCGGAAGGTAAATAAACTCTCTTTAAGGCCTTGCTGCAAAACTTGAGCTCTCGTTATCAGCTTTTCTGCCTTTGCTCTTTGTTTTAATGTTGACAAGTCTGCTTCTACTTTTGCTTGTTGAGCCTCTTCCTGGGCTTTCAACTGGGCTTCTGCTTGTCAAGCCTCTTCCTGGGCTTTCAACTGGGCTTGACGGGCCTCTTCCTGGGCTTTCAACTGGGCTTCTGCTTGTCGAGCCTCTTCCTGGGCTTTCAACTGGGCTTGACGGGCCTCTTCCTGGGCTTTCAACTGGGCTTCTGCTTGTCGAGCCTCTTCCTGGGCTTTCAACTGGGCTTGACGGGCCTCTTCCTGGGCTTTCAACTGGGCTTCTGCTTGTCGAGCCTCTTCCTGGGCTTTCAACTGGGCTTGACGGGCCTCTTCCTGGGCTTTCAACTGGGTTTTTGCTTGTCAAGCCTCTACCTGGGCTTTCAACTGGGCTTGACGGGCCTCTTCCCATTGGGCTTTCAACTGGGCTTTTCGGGCCTCTTCCTGGACTTTCAACTGGGCTTTTCGGGCCTCTTCCTGGGCTTTCAAATGGGCTTTTCGGGCCTCTTCCTGGGCTTTCAACTGGGCTTGACGGGCCTCTTCCTGGGCTTGACGGGCCTTCACTATGATGGCTTGGGCTTCTTGTTCTGCCTTCACTATGGCGGCTTGGGCTTCTTGTTCTGCTCTCATTCTGGTGGCTTGGGCTTGTCTTTTAACAATTTCTTCCCTTTTTTCCAGGAAGGCTGCTTGCTTCATGGCTTCAGCGGCCTCTGCTTTGATTTCCTGGATCTTCATTTCCATGGCCATCATTTGAGAATGGCAATAGTTGCTACTATGATGTGATCCTGACCTAGTGCTTCTTGTTCTGTGGGATGTGTGGGAAGACGAGGTTTTAGTTGCAGATTTACTGCCAAACTTGCTTGGCACTTCAGGTGTAACCTTTCTTGGAATGTGAAGTGACATTCCTCTTCCTATGCCTCTGAATAGGGATGCAGTGTCTACAGTTGTTTTGGTGGATTTTTCTTCTTGCACGTACTGGATCTCTGATCATTGACTTGCTTGCAACCCCTGCAACTTGCTGGATAAACCACACATAATGTTGTTAAAGAAGTTTGCCTTTTCTCTCTGATTCTCCTCCATCTTTGTCTTGATATTCAAGGCTTCTTGATCGCCCATCACGTTCTAGGAGGGAAATCAACAGCTTAGCTGACCTTTCCAAAAAAGGTAATGTTGTTGTAAAATCTCCTTACAACAATATTTCTTCTTCTTGTGCGAGGCAATTTCCAGATTGATAACTAGCTAGGAGGTCTTGCCACGCCTCAGAGCATCCGAGCTGCAATACATTCACTTGATCTTGCAAAGATGCTAACATTTTGGTAGTGGGCTTTTATTTCTAGCATTGCTGTGAAATAGGAGCTTGTTGGCTCTGAGTGAGTTTCTTTTCTTTCTTGTATTGCTGGTGCTCCTAGCAAATAAGACTTCAATTTTCCTATGCCCAGCTTCTTTAGGGCTCGTAGGAACCGATCTCTCACTTCTGCCAGTGCTCCTAGCAAAGAAGACTTCAATTTTCCTATGCCCAGCTACTTTAGGGGCTCATAGGAACCGATTCTCACTTCTGCTAAAGTTCTAGCAAAGAAGACTCTCACTTTCCTATGCCCAGCTTCTTTAGGGCTCGTAGGAACCGATCTCTCACTTCTGCCAGTGCTCCTAGCAAAGAAGACTTCAATTTTCCTATGCCCAGCTACTTTAGGGCTTGTAGGAACCAATCTCTTACTGTTGCTAGGCAGACATTTCTTTGTTCCTTTACTGCAAAGGCTCCCTGCCTTGCTTCTCACCAACTGAAACTTTCAATTCAGCCTTTTGGAAACTGGAAACATTCAAGTTAGACTGTTCTGCTTCCCAGGTGGTTATTTAGGTGCCCTGCACCCGGCCAAAGCAGAATGTAAGACTCACTGACTCAGTTAACAGTTCAGTACTTAAAGCTTTAATTGTAACAACGTTGACAGACCCTGACTCCTCCCGGGTCTAACTGAATAAAGGTTACTTTGTTGCAGAAACTTTCTGGAGGCTGGAACTTATTGTAAATACTGTGAGCCTATAACATCTATAACTGTTTAACTTAAATACTGCGAGCCTATAACATCTTTGACTGTCTAACTTGTTGCTGTCACCCAGCTTCCGTTGGCACCTAACTGCCAAAACCAGACGGGTTGCTGGGTAATAACTGCCGTAGAACACCAGCCCTAGGGCTTCTTAAGGGGACAGAACTAAATTAGGTTCCCTCCCATTGAATACTATACAAAACATAGCTAAACCCATTCTATATAAAGGGAAACTAAACTTAAAGGGTCTGTGGGGGCATGACAACTATCTTTACCTTTTTACAGTTGATTGCTATGGTGTTAAGTGACAGAGCTTGACTTTTCACATCAGCCATGCAGTAATGAATTTATTCCTGGCTTACTCTATTACCATACTTGAACCACAGTATGAAGGGCTGAACTGTCCTTGTTCTTCCTGTGGAGCACTTTCTGTTTTTCTATCAGTCTTTTGAATTGTAAAAAAAATATTTTAAAGGCATTGACAACTTCACTTTAAAAACTGCCCCATCTGTGTTTTTTAGATTCTTGTCCAGTACATGTTCCAGTTGGAGTCAAACAGAATTGATACTTTGGTACAGCTTGTGCTCCAACACTTCCCCATTACACAGATGTTTCATGTAGAAAAACAAACTACAGAGAAATGTTCTCATTCCTTCCAGTCTCCCTGTCCTCTGATTAACTACTCTGTTGAATCATAAACTGGAAAACAATTGATATATTTGTACAATAGCAATGTGTGTTTGCCCATGACTGATTCACAGTCATTTTCACCACCCAGTTCTCTCTGTGGAAATGTGCATGTGATCTCAGAGGCAAAATATCACATGAACTTGCAGCATACAAGTGTATTATGTTATAATAGTAGTATAATCTAATATGGTTTCTGTTCATGAAATCTCATAACCCCAGCACAGCCTTTTGTTAAGATCAAAGGGGATCTCCTTTATAGCAGCAGAAGAATTATTTGGATGTACTTGATTGTCTTTTTCTCCTCTGATGTATTCAAATATTTTCTCACTGCACATACTAAAATGTGGTTGATTCACACAATAGGCCTCCACCAACACCTTATATAACCTGTGTGCTGGGAGTTCCATGCTTCTGAGACGCATGGAGGACTCTTTCTAAATCTGGGGACTTGTAGAAAAAGAGCTTTCATTTCATAACCTTTATTGGCATACGAAACAACAGAACAATAATACTGGTAGGAAGGGATGGTTAAGAGCGTATTGAAATAACAATACACAGAAATTTTGCTACGACCTCCAACGTCGCATTGTTCTCGTTATTAAGGAGAAATACATTTTTTTGTGCATCGCTTGCCTCAACTTGGTCTACCAACAAGGGGGCTAGGTACTTGGCTCTGATAGACGCATACAAGGGACACTGTAATAAGTCTCTTCACAGGCGAGATCACAAATACATTTCCTCTCGTGGTGCGGGAGCCCCAATCTTCTTCCTTGTCGAAGAGCAGAAGGTAAAACATTGCAACGAGCTAGTGATATCATCAGGGCATCTGTCCTGCATATAGAGTGGGCGTCTGTCCTACTATCTTTAATACATCCTCCCAAATGGTTTGGTCTTTCCTGCCTTTAATATTAATTTTATTTTCCCGTTTTTGAAAAGTCAGTTATTTTCTCCCATGATTTATTTTGTTTTATCATGTCTTTTCTTTAATGTTCTCTTATCTTCCAAATCTTTCATCTTCTTGGTTTTTGGATTGTTTCCCCCTTCATTACATTTGACAACAAACCTGATGCCACTCTTTCAATCTAAAGCTTATGACATTTTGCCTCTCATCTTTCTTTTTTCTGCCATACTTCTTTAGGTTATAGGTTTGTGGACTTTGTGGATTTTATTTCTTTACAGAGTTTGATGCATTCGAGCAACAAGCACTAAATCAATGATGAATGAATGTATGAATGACCAATAAATGACTTCTTAGGGTCTAAGTACATGAAACACTAGGAGATCCCTGACAAGATCCCAGCATTTTAAATAGAATTATGAGACCATAATTTGGTTTGGGAACATTCAGGCATTGAGGAGAGGGTTTTATTGGCAAAACCAGGGCCAAGGTAATTGCTAGGCTATTAAGGATATAGCCTTATCCTCTCATAATTGTTGGGCCTTCATTGACACATCTCACATAGAGTTGCCAGCCTCCAGATAATATCTGGAGATCAGGTACTACAACTGATCTCCTGGTGACAGAGGTTAGTTCCGCTGGGAAAATTGGCCATCTTGGAAGGTGGACTCTGCAGCATTATACCCCAGTGAAGTCCCTCCCTTCCCCAAAAGCTGCCCTACATGGACTTCATCCATGTATTTCCCAGCCCAGAGCTGGCAACCCTGGCCATTCCTGGTGCACATTGCTTTGGGAGCTGATCAGTAAAAACATTCCAAATGTTGCAGGGGGCAGCTGGTTTATCTACAGATCTATGTCCCTCTTAAATATATTTGTTGTCAAATTTCATATACTTTGTAATGCCATGAAATCTCCAGGTATTTCCTATTCCCATGTTGGCAACTATATACCTCAGCCATAAAGCTCTTTTGGCAATAGTGAGGTTATTTTGAGTTTATCCTACCTCATAGAGGGGAATGTAGGGGGGAGAGAGGAATAAATGTATGCAGCCATGTGCCCCACAATGTAATTTTTTTTAAAAAAATGAGAGCATTAGAAGTACGTTTTAATGTGTAAAAATGCTCCTTAGAACTCTGGTTTTCAAGATTTTATCTATCTATCATTCATTCATTCATTCATTCATTCATTCATTCATTCATTCATTCATTCATCCTCAAAGGGCTCTGGGTGATGAACAGAATAATCAAATATTAAAATCACAACAAACCATAAAACCGTAATTAAACCTAAATTAAACCGTAATTAAACCAAGTTACAGATGGCGATAAAAATCCCATCAGAATTGGAGACAATCAAATTCAGCTCCTTAATCATGGGAGTGGTCCAATGATGGAAAATATGGGTGGCACAGTACAGGATGTCATGTGGTGTACAGAGTGTACACTCAAGAATTACTCTGAGAAAGGATACTTCAGGGTTTATTGATTTATTTAAGACTCATGAAGCCAGTACTCCAGCGGGTTGCGACTACTCCAGCAGTGCCACCATGAGAGAAGGACTTGCTGCAAGCTTCTACATTTCTTCTGCTGCATTTTGTTGTTATCTGTGGAGAAAATCTTCACAGAATGGACTGGAGCAAGGGGCGAATGCTCTTCAAGAAATGTTACACCTGTGGAATAAAGATGGTCAGGACTGATGGCCATAAAGACTGCCTGCTTTCGTGTGGCTTGTAAGTTTTATGCTCAACTTACTCCCAAGGCAAGTGTGGTCTGCCATTTCATGACTCAGAGATGAAACCGCTGGGTCAAAGTATAATGGCAGGCATCTTGAACCAATTGTTAAGTTTGACTCTTTATCAACTCAGCACATGCAAATCTTTGAAAAGGCCATAGTTATATATCTCTTCATGTATGCCACTGGATCAATGTTTCATAATCTTCACAAGCACTGCTAATTACAAAGGGACGAAACTGGTCACTGAAGGAAGAGAACATTGATATATTGAATCAAGGCCTACAATCATGTGGACAAAACCTTTGGTGGCCTGACAAACATCTTGCTTCATATTTGACATTTCCTGTCAGAACAGAAATACAATTTCCCCGTAGATTTTACTAAAGAATTTCCGCAAGTTGAATTCATATTTTCCTTAGATACTGAAGGTGATAAAACCAAATTTCTTTAAATTTACTGTGTTATCACAGAATTTAATGTGACAATGTTTCCCAAATATTGAAATTATATACCAGCTCTGTTTGTTACTAGTGATTACTGACTACAGTGGAGTACAGTCCCACTGCCTTCTAAGGAGGGATGGAAAATGTCTTCTCTTTCAATGTGATTTAAGAATATCACACTACTTTATCCCTCTTGAGCTCTGACTTTGTTAGATCACTGAATTAGATGAAAATAAAAAGTTTAAAATATTGGTGTAGTGAATGAGTTATTTTTGAAGGTTAGGGTGACCTCAGCAAGGGGCTTCTGAGGCAAGTGAGCATAAGTAGGTTGCCGCAGTCTTTCTCTGCACTGCCTTTCTTGGTGGTTTCCCATTCAAGTAACAGCCTCGCTTAGTAAAGTTGGGCTATACCATTCTGCTTCTGTCCCTGAAAGAATTCTAGTACAATATTAATAACAGTGCAGGACAGAATTGGATTTTATTGGCAAATTGGATGGAATAATTACACCCTACTGCCTCCTGACCCCCTTCTGATGAGGGGGCTCACATGGCTGCTATTCCAATTTTTAAAAGCCAGGAAGATACATTCATGGATATTCCAGCATGTCATCTAGCTAGTCCTCCAATTGTTAACATGTATATTCTGACCAAAGGACCATAAGTACCCTCACTGTACCTATGAAACTGGGAAAAAAATCCATTCAATAATATCTGATCAGTATTTTCTGCAAAAGGACATCATGTGGTTCTTTGGTCAGAATACACGTGTGAGAAAATTATGACATTATTTCAAGTGAACATAAACCTCCATACATATAGACAACTAGCTCTTAGAAGAAAAGGCTAGTTCAGAACTTCTTTCAAGACCAAAGAGATCAAAGAATGGTGAAAATGTCCTCCAGTAGAAAATAGACAGTTTCTTTAATCATATTGAAGTGGCACTGGTCAGTGGCCCTGAGCAAATTCAAGCTGTTTTGATTTAAAAGCAAAGTGTACATGTCTTGAAAATACTCTGGCAAATTTTTAATTTTGTCCTGGATGCTAAATCCTTTCCCTGCATTTCAAGATAGTACAGTTTTGAAAAATGTACTCACCATATTTCATTTATATTATTATTTTTTTAAAAAAATATATACCCCACCTCTCTGCCTTCATCAGGGCCACCAAGATGGTTAATAGATGGTGTGTGTGTGTAGTGCTGTCAAGTTGCATAGGACTTACGATGAACCTAACAAGGGGTTTTGAAGTCAAGTGAGAAGCAGAGGTTGTTGGTGAAGGCTTCCTTTGTGGTTTCCCTTTCAAGTACCATCTCTGCTTTTTGACCCCTTCCAGTCCGGCTTCCGTGCTGGGCACGGGACAGAGACTGTTCTCGTCGCCGTCACAGATACACTCCGTATTCAGCTTGACCAAGGCGGATCGGCGCTGCTGGTGTTGTTAGATCTCACCGCATCTCACCATGATGTGGTTGACCATGACCTTTTGACCCACCGCCTGGCCGCCTCTGGAGTACGGGGCACTGTCCTTCAATGGATAGTCTTGTTTCTCTGGGGCCAGACTCAGCAAGTGAGGTGCGGGGATCAGGCCTCCCGGAAGTGCCCGCTTCAATGCGGTGTACCCCAGGGGGCTTTATTATCCCCGCTGTTATTTAACATCTACATGCGACCCCTTGCTCAGCTAGTATGGAGTTTTGGGCTGATTTGTCATCAGTACGCTGATGACACACAGCTCATTCTGTTGATGGAGGGGGGAGCAACCGCTGCCCCTGCAGCTCTACAGCACTGTTTGGAAGCGGTCGCTGGTTGGTTGCAACAGAGCAGGTTAAAACTGAATCCATCGAAGACGGAGATCCTCTGACTTGGCCGCAAGGGGGGAACTTTCCAGCCGCCGGTGTGGGAGGGGGTCACATTGGCGCCGACCCCCTCCGTCCGCAGCTTGGGGGTCCACCTGGATTTGTCTCTTTCAATGGAGACCCAGGTGGCCCATACAACCCGGGCTGCCTTTTTCCATCTTTTCCCGAGCAGACCTAGCCACTGTGATCCATGCAACGTTCATCTCCAGACTAGACTATTGTAACTCGCTCTACGCGGGCCTTCCCTTGCGTCTGATCCGGAGATTAAAACTGGTTCAGCATGCAGCGGCACGCTTGTTAACAGGCAGCGCCACCTGGGAACATGTCCAGCCTGTATTGCATCAGCTGCACTGGCTTCCAGTAGAGTTCCGGATCATCTTCAAGGTGCTGGTGTTGACCTTTAAGGCCTTATGCGGCCTGGGACCATCGTATCTTCGAGACCGCATCACCCCATATGTCCCTGTACAGCCTCTCCAATTGGTGGAGGCCAACCTAATAGTGGTCCCTGGCCCTTCAGTGATGCGGCTGGCCTCCACAAGGGCCAGGGCCTTTACGGCTCTGGCCCCGGCCTGGTGGAACGCTCTTCCTCCAGCTTTCCGGGCCCTGCGGGACCTTGGTGAGTTCCGCAGGGCCTGTAAGACGGAGCTGTTCCGCCGGGCCTTTGGAGGAACTGGCTGCTGATGGTGCCCCCCTTCCTGCGGCCCTCCTGTGGCCTTGACATCTGGGTCATTTGTCATCTAACGAGACTTGCCATGCCTCTCTTTTTTGGGGGGAGGGAATTTTAAAACTGGAATGCTGGACGCCACTTATATCTCTATTTATTGAGACTCATTGTATAAATTAAATTTTTAGTTTTTTATCGCTGCTTTTAAATGTTTAACTATTTTATATTGTTACCTTTATATGCTGTACACCGCCCAGAGCCCTTCGGGGATGGGGTGGTATAAAAGCCTAATAAAATAAATAAATAAACAAACAAACAAATAGACAGACAGACAGACAGACAGACAGACATTTGGTCCTGTGCCACTCACTACTACTGTTGTCCCCGTCTCCCTCTCCCCAGCAAGCGTGCACTTTTACCTGGGATATCCTGAACCTTTGTCCTCATGTTCTCTTTCCATTCTGAGTCATGCTGTGCCACTACTGCTATCCCTCTGTGGCAGGGTGCCAACTTCCAGGTAGGGCTTGGAAATCTCCTGGAATAAAACTGATATTCAGACTACAGCAGTCAGTTCCCCCGGAGGAAATGGCTGCTTTGGAGGGTGAACGCTATCCCATTGTATCCCATTGAACTCTATGGCATTGTATCCCCAGTACTGTCAGACCTCTGGTTTGAATAGGGAATCCACTGGCACAAACTCCTTTTTCTTGCTGCTGCTTTGAAAGATAGTGGGAGGAAGATTTTTTTTTAAGTGACACCTGTTGCTTTTTTTACATTATTTCCTGTAAAAAAAACCCAAAGTGACAAAAGATAGTGGGAGGAATCATTGGAAACTCTATGGTAAAAGTATAAAGCTTTTGTTTATCACTCCTGCGGTAGCTCCAGGAATTGCTATTTTTATTATAGAGTTTCCAGCCATTCCTAGAGCTAACTATATTACTTCTGGTTTTTTTTTTTACCAGAGGTGATGTGATACCATAGCAAATGGTAAATCTGATCATATGTCTGCCCACAGTCCTCCTGCTGGTTGCCAGGCACTGCCAGGCACTGCCTGGCCACCCTACCTGAGATCCATCCCTTCCCAAACCCAGTGCTCCATCCCATACAATTTTTCTAATAAAGAAATAAACACCCAGCCTTCCCAGTCTTTTGCACTTGCCCTTCACATGCCACCTGGGCTTAGCCTGGTCATCTCTAGCTCTCCTTACCTGTCCTCACTTTCATTGTTTTTCTGGTTAGGCTTCGCAATACGGGTATCCCAAATAACTGAAAATGGCCGAATTGCGGACTATTCAGGCATATTCAGGCCATATTTGGCCCGAATACAATATGCTTGAATTTGAGCCGATCCAAATGCAAAGTGTTCAGATCGGCTTTTATATATTCAGGATTCGGTGGCAAGCAGCTTTAAAGAACAAAAAAACCCCAGAGATCCCCCCCCCCCGGGATTCGGCAGCAGCAAGCAACTTGTGCCAGAGACTCCAGAGAGGTAGGCCCATTGTTCAAGAAGAGCTTGAACTTGTCCTGCCTCTATCTGGTAATAGGTCATCGACAGTCTCTCTTTGTGGGACACACCAGCCCTGCAGAGGAGACCTGCCTGGAGAGGAGAAGACACCAAAAGGTTTGATTTTAGTTTAACCAACCAAGTGTTAATTTTAAAAACCATATGCTTTTACTAAAAGTTGAAAGTGTTATGCCCATCTGGCTGTGTGGTAGTGATTTAAATGGGGGAAGGGTATGGTGGGGGTCTTGCTCTGGGTAGGGGCACTTATTTCCCACAGGGCTCTGGTGAGTCTCCTGAAGGCGATCATCCAACTTTGCTGAAGTTTGCTTAGGAGGGGCACCCAATTGAAGGTGAAGCTGGTGCCCACAGAACGAGTGCCCAGCCATCCAAATTTCAGCAAAGTTGGCTGGTTCCTGGGGTGTTGTGTGGTTTCCAGGCTGTATGGGCATGTTCTAGTAGCATTTTCTCCTGATGTTTCGCCTGTATCTGTGGCTGGCATCTTCAGAGGATCTGATGGTAGTAAAGCAAGTGGAGTATATATACCTGTGGAATGTCCAGGGTGGGAGAAAGAACCATTTGCCTGTTAACAAGTGTAAAGGGTGCAGTTAGCAAGCTTGATTTGCATGTGTTGGGTGGGATCTACCCATTTAGCATGTGAGTAACCATGAAGATAGCATAATCAATTAGCGAGGGCATCTGCATTGTAGTAGCCTGGCCTTTTGATACCTTTGATTGCTTACTGCCTAGAGTGGTGGGTGGTGTTCTGGGTGGTGTTCACTAGCCCTTTGACTGCTTACTACCTGGAGACATCCTTTGTCTGGGTGGTGTTTATTAGTCACTGTCTTGATTCTAGTTTTTCAGTACTGGTAGCCAAATTTTGTTCATTTTCATGGTTTGTTCCTTTCTGTTGAAATTGTCCATTTGCTTGTGGATTTCAATGGCTTCTCTGTGTAGTCTGACATAGTGGTTGTCAGAGTGGTCCAGGATTTCTGTGTTTTCAAATAATATTCTGTGCCCAGCTTGGTTTATCATGTGTTTTACTATTGCTGGGTTTTTTTGGCTTAATTAGTCTGCAGTGCCTCATGTTCTTTGATTTGTGTCTGGGCGCTGTGTTTGGTGGTCCCTATGTAGACTTGTCCACAACTGCTCGGTACACAGTAGACTCCTGCAGAAGTTAGAGGATCCCTCTTATCCTTTGCTAAACGTAGCATTTGTTAATTTTTCTTAGTGGGTCTGTACATTGTTTGTAGGTTATGTTTGTCCATCATTTTCCCTGTACGATCAGTAATTCTCTTGATGTATGGTAAGAACACTTTCCCTCTGGGTGGCTGTTTATCTTCTTTCCTGTGGTTTGACATTCCACAGATATATATACTCCACTTGCTTTATTAGCATCAGATCCTCTGAAGTTGCCACCCACAGATGCAGGTGAAATGTCAGAAGAAAATTCTACCATACAGCCCAGAAACCACACAACACCCCAATGATTCTGGCTGTGAAAGCCTTCAACCATACATTGAGTGGTTTCTTTCAGGATACTCATCAGCAGCCCTGCGGGAAAGAGGTGCCCCTACCCAGAGTAAGACCGCCACAAAATCCCCCAATCCAATCTCTAGCACAGGGCATAACAGCAAACCCCATTGAAGTCCATGGAGGGAAAAACAGTTTGGTGAAGTTTGATTCAGGGGGTCCAACATTATGGACTACCTCAAAGGGGTAGCCTACATCTCCTATTAACTCCCATTGGAAGCAATGGGGGATGGGGCACCCCATTTGGGGGTCCATAACTTTGGATCCCCTGAACAAAACTTCACCAAACTTGGGTAGTATCATCAGGAGAGTCTCCAGAAGATACTCTGAAGTTTTGTGCTGCTAGCTTTAAAATGCACCTCCTACAAGCCAAAATCCAAAAATACACCAAAAAAGTAAATAAAATCAGACGGATCTGAATTATTTGGCTTATTCGGGTATACAGATAATTCTACATCGAAATAAAGCTGAAGCCGAATTTTACTGAATGTTTTTGGTATTGCTCAAGCTCAGTTATACTCTCTCATTCAACCATTCAAAATCCTGTAAACATGACTTCTATTCCCATATTCACCTCTGGCACTCTTTTCTCACCCTTCCTCGTAATAGTGTTCTGTCTGAAGCACTTTCTTCTGTTCTTATCAGGGGATGCTGTACATGAGACTGCACACTAGTGGGTTTTACCGGATTAACTGCATGTGGGCACATTTGAATACAACTATCACACATACTAGGAACTTCTTTTTTAATTGTATTTTAATACGCCTCTTTTATCACCTTTCTCTGTTCCTTTTCATAGCCAGTAAAATTGATATTATTATTTTAGGCCTTAATCCATCTTTCCTAATATCACTACACAGACATGCACAGACATGCCATCTTAAAGACAGGGCTGGGGATACACTTATGACGAATCCTACACTTGTACCATTCTTGTTTACTGGGTAACATTTGCATTGTTTTCCAAGCTAGAATGGCTTTCCAAATTGTTCTCAGTAAAGACATTTGATAATCTTTTGGTGCCTTGTATTTTAACTAGCCTGTAAAGTTGTTCCATGCAAATACATTTTACTACTTTCAAATTTGATTAGTTTACTGTTTTAGAATAAATTAGTTCTCATAAAAATATTACGTATGCCTCAATTTTTTTTTAAAAAAATAGCTTATTCACTTATAGTAATGTAAGAATAAAAATCTTTTACTGCACTTGGAAATATAAAACCTACTTGTGATGTGTTGGTTAAAAGTGGCAGCTTCTAATGTGGAGAACTGGGTTTAATTACCCACTCTTCCACATGAGCAGCGGACTAATCTGGTAAATCAGGTTTGTTTTCTCACTCCTATATGTGAAGCCTGCTGGGTTGCTTTAGGCTATCATTCCTACTTGTGGTGTGGGGGTTAAAAGTGGCAGTCTCTAATCTGGAAAAAACAGGTTTGATTCCCCACTCTTCCATATGATCAGCAGACTAATCTGGTAAACCAGGTTTGCATTCCCACTCCTACACATGAAGCCTGATAGAGTATCTTAGGCTAGTCACAGTTGTCTCAGAACTCTGTCAGCTCTATTTACATCACAATTTATTTGTTGCGGGGAGGGGAAGGGAAGGAGTTTGTAAACATCTTTGGCCCTTAAAGGTAGAGAAAAGCAGGGTATAAAAACTACTCTTCTTCTTTACTTTTTAAAAGCTGAAATTTAGATTTCTATATTTAAATTCCGGCATGTGCTTCTATTTTAAACTTATGTACCATATGGTAGATTCTTGGAGGATTTAACAAAACATTTCATTTTTCCTGCTCACAGTTTTGATATCTGAAGTAAGATACTTTGCCAGGAAATTCACAGAGCGTAGTCACTCCCAAGACATTTCAGATACACACACACTGACAAAATTCCATCTGTTTGGCAGTGTTGCTCAAAGTGTTTAGGTTCACTTGCTTTTCAAAACAAAGGACATTCTTGTCTTGGAGGGTTTTTCAGTGTTGTCTATTCAAAGTTGTTTAAATTGATGAATATTTTCATTTTTTTCTGTGAAATCTTAATATCTGCAAAAAAACCCTAAATTATTTCAGAGGCCACTTAAGGCTGGGCATAAAAAATATAATAAGAGAAGGTATCAATCTGAGTTATAATACATTGTATTTTGTAATATCATAGTGTATCACTGAAGAGCACTTTGTTTAATGTATTTCTTGCCCACCTTTCTCAGAGAACAGAGCCATTATAGGTTGGATATTATAACATCAATAAAAATGAATTAAAAAGCACAAAAGTAGCTGATAATGAAGATCAAATGCAAGCTGTGAAGAACTGCACAGTAAAATAGAGGATTAGAAGTGCAAGTCAGTCAGTGGAACAACATGCTATCACAACAGAGTGGGGGGGGGGGACTTCATAGGAATGGGAAATCACCCTGGTTTGATAAGCTGACTTGCTCACTGTTTGCTGGAGCTACAGGCTGACTCAGAGAGGGGAGGAAATATCTCTCTGAGAGGAAAAGTTTTGGGAGCTTTTGGATTTGGATTCCTGTGAGTTAATGTTAAGTCCTTTAACTGTGTTTGTTAAACATCTTATCTGAGGGGATTTTAGTCAGGGAGTGGACCTGATTTGAAATATACTGAGTGCTAGTATGTGCTGAAAGCAAAAAATGTACAGACAGGAAAACTGGGATTTTTATTTACTGGTCAAGGCTGAAATAGAATAGTAGTGAGACTTTCCACAGGTGATCATAAATAAAAGGGAAGGGAATGCATCTTCTGGGTGCAGAAGAAGACTTCCTAAGCCAGTTAGAACAGAAATTATACACCCAGGCGGATTTCCCATCTGGCGTATTAGTATTTTACTACAATTACGTTAAGATGGAGATTTATGTGAAGTGGGAACCTAACAGTGTCAAGGCTGTATGTGTACTCTGTGAAAGGGCACCAGCCTGTTAGAATCTAAAGTCATAGTGAATCCATTAGCCAGTAACATCTAACTGAACCATCTTAAAGTAAAGAACCTCTCATAACATCTAAGCAACTGAAGAAACTTACAATGCTTGAATTAAGAATTGTGTGTGTGACAAATACTGAAGTTTGTATATAGTTATCTCTTGCCTGATTTCTATCCGCTGAAGTATCTCCTGATCCTATCTATTTTGTTCAGTAGATTTTACTTTGCCTCAGTTCTGATCGGTACCTTTAAAAGAATGATTTCTCATAGATAAAAAGGCTCACTTCACATTTTTGGGGTTTCTAAGGCTGAACAGGCAAGCATAGAACACCTTATATCCTACCATCAAAACAGTTCAGTCATAGAAAAAGTGGGAAAACCTGCCCAGCATAGTAAGCCTGAGCCTGCCACCAATAGTTAGGAGGATGTAGAGTCAGTGACAGCTTCTGGCTTTTAAAGCCACAGGCATTCATTTTTTCATTGTATTGTCGAAGACTTTCACAGCCAGAATCAACTGGGTATTGTAGGTTTTCATGGCTATGTGGCCATGATCTGGCATCTATGGCTGGCATCTTCAAATGCATGTCATGGTAAGATGTGGAGAGAAATGCCTCTGAAGATACCAGCTATCAATGTGGGTGAAACCTTAGGAGCAAAAACAACCAGACCATGCCTGCACAGCCTGGAAAACCCACAATACTAAATTCATTTATTATCTCGGGAGTTTTTAACCCATCCAATGTAAGCTTTTTTGACAGTTTTGATTCTCTGCAAACCTAGGACTTTTTCAAGGTTGTAGAAAGCTCTTTGTCCATTCACAGCTTCAGACTTCAGATTTAAGTATCCTTAGATTTGGCCAACTTTGCTATTATCATGTAGACATGTGGGAAATTGCAAGGATTTGTGGGAGGCATCTGTTTCCAGATGTGTTTCCTCACTCCTACATTCCTGCTGGGTGACCTTGAGCTAGTCACAATTCTTCGGACCTCTCTCAGCCCCACCTACCTCACAAGGTGTCTGTTGTGGGGAGAGGAAGGGAAAGGAGATTGTAAGCCACCTTGAGTCTCCTTATAGGAAAAAAAAGGTGGGGTATAAATCCAAACTCTTCTTCTTCTTCATCCCCCCCCCAACTATTTCTGCTTCCCTTAAATTATGCTTCATTGATTGTTAGTGAGTGTAAATCCCAGCTGATTAAAATGCAGTAAAATGTCAAGGGCTGTTCATGTCATGTTCTACTTCAACTAACTCAGTTCCCATAAGAATATAAGCAAATGTCAGCTTAATGAATTGTTTGGCAAATATTCTATATGCTGGACAACTGTACCTCACATTAGTGACACAAAACTTCTCTTTGTTCAATACATCACTGTCTTCATTCTCTTTCACCTGAAACTTAAGATTGGTTCTTTCATACATTCATTTTATTTCCTACAGCAGTACAATTCTTGTATTTGTCATTTTTGAATGAAAAGTAATTTGTCAAAGGCATTGTCTTCTGTAAGATATTTAAAGAGATTGTTCATTGTCAAAGCAGTGGTTATTAATAAATCACACTGTAATATGAAATTCAATTCTCCTGAGTTATATTTGTCATTCAATTTTTTCCCCATTTTCTCTCTTACTGTTGAAGCTAAAACAATGTATTATATCAAGCTGAAGCTTTCAATGATAATTATGTGTGCTGGAACCTACAGAGGTTTAAAAAAACACATGATGTATTGCAACATTGTGTCATAGTTGTGTGTGTTGCACTACAGCAGTGTTTCCCAACCTTTTCGACATCACGGTACCCTTAACCTCACTCTTCACATCTCTCGGTACCCATGCCATCCCCCCCACACCTTCCCCGCCCAGTACCCCTGCTTGCCACCCCCACCTTCCCTTCATAAGAACATAAGAACATAAGAACAAGCCAGCTGGATCAGACCAGAGTCCATCTAGTCCAGCACCCTGCTACTCACAGTGGCCCACCAGGTGCCTTTGGGAGCTCACATGCAGGATGTGAAAGCAATGGTCTTCTGCTGCTGCTGCTGCTCCTGAGCACCTGGTCTGCTAAGGCATTTGCAATCTGAGATCAAGGAGGATCAAGATTGGTAGCCATAGATCGACTTCTTCTCCATAAATCTGTCCAAGCCCTTTTTAAAGCTATCCAGGTGAGTGGCCATCACCACCTCCTGTGGCAGCATATTCCAAACACCAATCACACGTTGTGTGAAGAAGTGTTTCCTTTTATTAGTCCTTATTCTTCCCCACAGCATTTTCAATGAATGCCCCCTGGTTCTAGTATTGTGAGAATCACAATAAATCAATTACATTAAATCAATTACACCCTCCCAGGGTGAAGGGAAACACTGGGGGGGGGGGATTGGCTGCTGACCTTGCGACAGGCCCTGCCCCTGGGCCAGCTCCATGTCCTTGCTGGTGCCGGTGGGAGACATATGCAAAAGTGAGGGGGGGCCAGTAGCGTTGCTGTGGTACCCCTGGGACATGCTCACGGCACCCCAGGGTACCATGGAACCCTGGTTGGGAATCGCTGCACTACAGGTTATCTGCAATTGTTCCTGGGCAAATGCATTTGTATGCGCCCTGTTCATTGTGAATACACTAGGAGTAAACAGGCTCATGTTCAACACATACTGTGCCCAGCGCCTTACAGTTTTGGGTCTGAGACCATGAGGACTTCCTATCACTTTCCATTTGATTGGAAATATAGAAGCCATCAAGTAATGAGTAAGAAGTTCCTTTTGCTGGCTCTTGAGACTTTAATATGATGTTTTTACTAAAGTCTTTTAATTAATGTTTCAGTGTTTGGGTTAGCAATCTAAGCACTCAGGATGAGGGAAGAGTTTTGGGTGCTGGTGATCACTAATAGTTTAGAATGCCTCATGTGCCCTTCTTTCTTAAACCTTTCCCGCCTTGTGCTGTTTTGTGGTAGTTGAATAGAGTGAAGGGGAAGAGGATGGGCTCTTCTCCCCCACCCCACCCCCCAACTGGGAGATGTGTCAAGCTTGGCTTTGTCAAAGGCCACATGTAGACCTGCCCCTTCGTCAGATAAGCTTAGCCTTCCCCAAAGAGGCTGAAGTGGCGGGACAAAAAAAACTGTGTTATATGCTTTAACTTGCTTCTGACTTATGACCTGCAAAATGTTCTCTCATTGAAAACCTTGCTCAGGTCATGCAGCAATTAAAGTACAGTAGTTTTCCTTTAGTCATTCTAGCTTCTAGCAAAATAATTACTAGATCAAGCAGGGCTAGCCCTGCTATATACCTGGAACAACTTGTTAATTACAATTGCAGATGAGTCATGACTAGAACAAGGTGTAACTCTTTTCCCTCAGTACATCTGCAAGGTCGCTTTTCTAATATTCCTCAAAATGAGCGTTGCTGTCGATTCTGTCCTGATACAACTGATTCACTTTCTCATATTTTGCTTTACTGTTCAAAATACAACAAGATTAGAACTGATTTGAGGACTGTATTACAAACAGGATTTATTCTCCTTTCTGATAAGTTAAAATGGCTAAGCTTCTAAATAATTTTAATGTTGAAATCTCGGAAGCTGTTGCTATATTTTTACTCTGTGTACTACAAGTTGTGCAATAATGACCTTCTTATTGTATTTGGAATTCTTGACACACACCGGTTTTATGCCTAATAAAGGTTTTGGATTGGATTGGATACTAGATCAAGCTTTTTTCTGGGCTTATCAAACTATGAAGGAGCGTGAGGTGTGTTTGGTGTTTCCAATGTTAAATTTATTATAACATCATAAAAACCTAAACTAAAGCCTAAGGCTTTTAAACCTAAGGCATAAAACTAAAACTAAAAATCAACTCTGAGATGGCTACAACTAACAGATAGGGTAGTCAAAAGATGTTATGGCCCCACAGCATAGGGAATGGCAACTCACATCAGCGGCTGGCTTCCCCAAAGGTTCTGAGGAACAACTCTGTTTTGCAGGCCCTGCAGAACTGTTCAATGTCCTGCAGGGTCCAGATGGATGGAGGCAGAGTGTTCCACCAGGCTGGGGCCAAGACACTAAAGGCCCTGGCCCGAGTGGAGGCCAGCCACGTCATAGAGCAGCTAGGGATTACCAGTAAATTGGCCTCTGCAGTACACAGAGGCCGAGTAGGGACATAAGGGGACAGACAGTCCTTCAGATATGAGGGCCCCAGGCCGCGTCATGCCTTGAAGGCAAGTACCAACACCTTAAAGGTGATCCAGTATTCAACTGGGAGCCAGTGCAGGCAGCGCAGGATGGGGGAGATATGGTCCCGCACTGAACACCCTGAGAAGCGTCACGCCGTCACATGCTGGACCAGTTTCAATTTCCGGATCAGCCGCTAGGGAAGGTCTACATAGAGCAAGTTGCAATATGCCAGTCTGGAGGTGACCATAGCATGGATCACTGTGGCTAGGTCAGTCTGGGAGAAATATGGGGCCAGACGCTGAGCTTGGCGTAGATGGAAAAATGCCATCTTGGCCATGCGGGTCACCTGGGTCTGCATAGATTGAGATGAGTCCAGGTAGACCCCCAGGCTACAAACAGAGGAAGTTACCGAAAGAAATGATGACAGATCAGCCCAAAACTCCATACCAGCTGAGCAAGGGGTCTCATATAGATGTTAAATAACAAGGGGCACAGGAGAGCCTGCTGTAGCACTCCACATTGAAGTGGGCACTGCTGGGAGATCCTGTCCCTACACCTCCCTTGATGACTCCAACCCCTTAGGTACGAGGCAAGCCATTTCAAGGCCACGTCTTGGATCCCTGAGGTGGCCAGGCGGTGGGCCAAAAGATCGTGATCGACCATATCAAATGCTGCGTTAAGATCTAACAATACCAGCGGTGCCGATCCACCTTGGTTGAGCGGGACGTGGAGTGTATCTGTGACAGCGGTAAGGACGGTCTCCATCCCATGCCCAGCATGGAACCCGGACTGGAAGGGGTCGAGTACTGACTCATCCTCCAGAAAGCTCTGAAGCTGCTCCAACACAACTCTCAATTACCTTCCCCAAGAATGATAAGTTTGGGATGGCCCAGTAATTGGCCAGATCACTATGATTATGTAGGGTGGTGAAATTATGTAGGGTGGTGAGAACCACAAAGGATTGCGAAGAGCTCCAAGCGGACCTTGATAAATTAGGTGATTGGGCTAAGAAATGGCAAATGCAGTTCAATGTAGCAAAACGCAAAGTGATGCACATAGGAGCACAAAATCCAAACTTCACATACACGCTACAAGGGTCAGTGCTATCAGTCACAGACCAGGAAAGGGATTTGGGCGTCTTAGTTGATAGTTCCATGGGAATGTCAACTCAATGCATGGCAGCTGTGAAAAAGGCAAACTCTATGCTGGGGATAATTAGGAAAGGAGTTGATAATAAAACTGCAAGGATTGTCATGCCCTTAATAAAGCCATGGTGCGACCGCACTTGGAGTACTGTGTTCAGTTCTGGTTGCCACATCTCAAAAAGGATATCGAAGAGATAGAAAAAGTGCAGAGAAGGGCAGAGAGGATGACTGAAGGATTGGAGCACCTTCCTTATGAGGAGAGGCTGCAGCGTTTGGGACTCTTTAGTTTGGAGAGGAGACATCTGAGGGGGGATATGATTGAAGTCTATAAAATTATGCATTGGGTAGAAAATGTTGACAGAGAGAAATTTTTCTCTCTTTCTCACAATACTAGAACCAGGGGGCATGCATTGAAAATGCGGGGGGGGGGGGCGGGGCGGGGAATTAGGACTAATAAAAGGAAACACTTCTTCACGCAACGTGTGATTGGTGTTTGGAATATGCTGCCACAGAAGGTGGTGATGGCCACTAACCTGGATAGCTTTAAAAGGGGCTTGGACAGATTTATGGAGGAGAAGTCGATCTATGGCTACCAATCTTGATCCTCCTTGATCTCAGATTGCAAATGCCTTAGCAGACCAGGTGCTCAGGAGCAGCAGCAGCAGAAGGCCATTGCTTTCACATCCTGCATGTGAGCTCCCAAAGGCCACTGTGAGTAGCAGAGTGCTGGACTAGATGGACTCTGGTCTGATCCAGCAGGCTAGTTCTTATGTTCTTATGATCTAACGATGGTCTTTTAAGAGTGGGTGGACCACCGCCTCCTTCAACCCATCCGGAAACTCATCGTGTTCAAGGGAGTGATTGATGATATTCAACAGATGGGGCCACAGCCTTTCCTGGCACGCTTTAATCAGTCAGGGCAGGCACAGATCTAGGGGACAGGTCTAACAGCAGCTAGGACCCTGTCCACATCAGACTCAGCAAGCAGGGCAAACTGGTCCAAAACCAGACCTGAAGACAGCAATGGAGCCTCCAGTTCGCTAATTGTCTCCAAGGTGGAAGGAAGGTCGTGGCAGAGCACCATGACTTTATCTGCAAAAAAGCTCATAAAAGCCTCACAGCTATGAGCCAATTGAGAATTTTTTTGAAGCCTTTTGCAGAGAGGACAAGGACTGAATAATTTGAAATAGTTGAGCCTGGTGAGAGCTTGCAGACGCGAGAGAGGACGAGAAGTAATCCCTCTTCACTCTCTTCATCGCCATCTCATAGGCCATCATAAATGTCCTATAGGATGATTGCACTGCTTTGTCACAAGACTTCCTCCACACTCACTCTGGTCATCTGAGCTCCCGTTTCATGTGGTGCAGGTCCTCAAGGTGCTAGTCACAAACAGGGGTGCAGAGGGTGCCAGGGATCAATCACCTCAATGGCCTGTGAGTGCCTGGCATTCCAATCTCTAACCTGGTCACCAAGTGTTCCAGTGGGCTCAGGGTCCCACAGAGCATTCAGAAAACCAATTGGATCCATAAGTCTCAGCATGTGGGCAAAAATGAGCCCATCAGCCCATCGCCTAGACAGGGTTGGCATGGCAAGTTCATCCGAACCTTAAGGACATAATGGTCAGACCATGGCACTCTGTCCACAGAGGATAAGACAAAGTCAACACCTAAACCGAACACCAAATCCAGAGTGTGACCAGCTTCATGTATGGGGCCAGTAAGGAGAAGCCCAGCATCGCCATGGATGACACCAGGTCCGCAGCCACTGAGCATGAGGCAGAATCTACATGGACATTAAAGTTCCCCAAGATAATGCATCTTGGGAACTGCAATGCCCAATCTGCCACTGTCTCTAGGAGCTTCAGTAGGCTGTTCGCTGGTGCACCTGGCAACCAGTACACTACAGGACAGCCAATTTCTCCAAGGTATCCCCAACTTCTCCAAGCTGACACATTCAAAACCGGTGATCCTCAGGGCAGGGAGTGCCCTGAAGGGGATGGATTCCTGGATGAACATAGCCACTCCCCCCCCCCCCAGCCCTGTGTTTGTAATTGGTGGACGCACGCGAAACCCGTGGGTGTGGCCTCGCACAAGGTGACTGTCTCACCATCATGCACCCAGGTCTCAGGGAGGAGGGGGTCGCTGCCATAGCCACCAAGAACTTCCTGCAGATGGAACAATATAGCGATCAGAAAGACTTGGCTCTCCCATCGCCGCGGCATTATCAGCTCTGAAGCCTAGGAAAGTACCACAAGGAGACTCTTCTCGATATCCTGTGGGGCCTCTCTCACTGCCCCCATCCACTGTCCGATAGTATCACAAGTAGGACCATAGTCACAATTCGCAGTTGGGCAACTCCCACCAACACCGATTTCCAGTTCAACAGAACACCCTAGTGCCAGTATCTGCCCTCTCACTGCCGGTGAGTTGTTGCTGTTGTTGCCAATCCCCACAAGGCCACTCTGCAGCTTAACATGAGCCTGGCAGCCGCCAACCCCCCTCCGTTGAGCTTGCCAAGGCTGTGTGGTTCTGGCCCCGTTGTTTTACTTTTGCCCTACCAACTCTCAGGTAGGGGTAGGCGGCATCTGTGGAGTTCCTGGCAGTGTTCTTGGTTCTTTCGGCAGTGTTTCCAGCTCTCCACCAGAGAGCAAAGCTGAGGGGAAAGGGAGCTTCTCTGTCACATAGCCAGCTTCCCTAGGAGCACAAACATCATAAAGGCAGGACCTCTCCAAAAGAAATGACAACCTCTTGGGTTCGGTTAAAGCAGAGAAAAGCAGAGAAAAAGCAGAAAATTCCATTGGAGCACATTTTAAAATATGTGTATTTTGAAAAAAGATCTGGGCAAAACGTTCTCAAAACTATTTTCAAACATCATAGATAGGTATAATAATGTAAAAAGTGTAATAATTCATTAACAGTTAATAGAGGTCAACATAATTTGTTCTATCATTTAAAAGAGTTGTTGATTATATATGTATGCATAAAGAAAATATGTATATAACAAATAGGGGTATCATTTGGTACTTTTCCCCCCTTCAGAAAAAAATGTAGATCTGGCAGTGGTGGTAAGTGTGAAGGAGAAAGAGATGTAAAGGCAGGCCACTGTTCTGTTGTCTGTTGTCTTGGCCACTGTTGTCTTGGCCACTGTTCATGAATTTCATGGTTGTTCTGGTAGTTATAAAAGTATTGACAATATTCATAAAATCCCATCCTTTCAATTATTCTGTCTTGTAGATTCATACGTCTTTGATCAATGGACGGCCAAGTGCAGATGACCCTTCTCCAGCACTATTAGAATTTACCTCTGCTCGCTATATTCGTTTGCGATTTCAGAGGATACGGACGCTGAATGCTGATTTAATGATGCTTGCACACAGGGATCCCAAAGACATTGATCCAATAGTTACAAGAAGGGTAAGTTCCAGCAAAGCTACTAGATTGTCTGTTTCCAGTTCTCTTAATGCAGCTGTTAATAATGGCTGGGCTTCAAACAAGAATGAGAAATCTTTTCTTATTTTCCCACTTCCTCTCATTGTCGCAAATGCATTGCTTTGAAAACAAAGGGAAATTTTAAGCACAGTTTCATATAATTCATGGACCTTAGGATCTGGCTGTTCAAACAAAAAAGGTCACATTTCAGTGATGTTACATGCATTTAAAATAGTTGTTTACATCCTAACAATTATTTTGTTTACCTGCATTGGAAAACAATGTAGAATAGTTTAGTTTTAATTAATTTATTTTGTTTGGTTTCTAAAAAAATTGGCATGGAAGAAGAGATGTTTGAAGAGGCCTCTGCCATTCAGTTTTTATTACTTTTGTGTTTTTAAACATGGGCAGACATTTCCCAGGAATTTCCAAGATTGTGGAACTAATTAGCTATAGAATCCCCCTGCCAAGTGCTTGTGCTTTCTATATATGCTGTGAAAACAGGTAGAAACATTCTCTCAGGTTCCTCAAAATTCTGGAGAATTCAGTTGAAGGTAATCAGAGCAAAACCCCTGCTTTATAGACACAATACACCATTTTAACAAGGTAGGTGTACAGTGTAGTATGCCAAAGTGTAGTCATTGTTATAGACATAAGGAGCAGCAGTGGCGTAGGAGGTTAAGAGCTTGTGTATCTAATCTGGAGGAACTGGGTTTGATTCCCAGCTCTGCCGCCTGAGCTGTGGAGTCTTATCTGGGGAATTCAGATTAGCCTGTACACTCCCACACACGCCAGCTGGGTGACCTTGGGCTAGTCACAGCTTCTCGGAGCTCTCTCAGCCCTACCTACCTCACAGGGTTTTGTTGTGAGGGGGGAAGGGCAAGGAGATTGTAAGCCCCTTTGAGTCTCCTGCAGGAGAGAAAAGGGGGATATAAATCCAAACTCCTCCTCCTCCTCCTCCTCCTCCTCCTCTTCTTCTTCTTCTTCTTCTTCTTCTTCTTCTTCTTCTTCTTCTTCTTCTGACTAGGATTAGAAGTTTGGAGAAGTCCATATTGAAATTTAATTAATTTTTTGGCAGCAGTTTTATTTTTCCTTTAAAATTAAAATCCAAAACATACATAAAAAAAAAACATTGACCAAGTTATGTCTTATTTCGCAGACTTCCTATTTCTTCTGCATTTAATATTAACCCTTAAACCCTAAACTTCCAGCATTTGGCCATTAAACATCAAAATATAATTAAATCTTTAGCATCATCTATATATATAAAAAGCTAACAGTGTTTTTGTTGATGACAGTATACCTCAGTAACTGCTGGGCCAATTCCTCTGAAAATTCACAGCCACTGTAGTCAGCCAGGCGAGAGTGTTTTTAGATGTTCACATACCTGAAATTTCACACATGGCCCAGGTAAAACACCTTTTTCCTGACACTTCCTGGTGAAGGACATGCAGCTGCCTGTGTGTAACTGTCACTCTTAGAATGTTCATGCTGCTTAGAATGTTCACTCAGATGGCCAGATATGAGAAGGGAAAACAGTACATAGGCAGTAACTTGAGTGAAAGTGAAACACATACACACACATGTAAGGAGGCATGCAAGGGAAGAGAAGTGAGAGAGGGGAGAGAGTGAGGGATATCATGCAAGGGAGGGGAGGCAGGGGGCCCAGCATCTTGATATGACCCACCCACTCTAGCAAAGGGAAAGGGGAGGGTGGTAGGGGGAGGGGTGGCATGCAAGATAAGAGAAGTGAGGGAGGGAAGAGAGTGAGGGGCGACATGCAAGGGACGGGAGGGAGGGGCCAGGCACCCTAGATTCCCTGAATACTGCGGTTACAGTTAAGAAAACCAGGCACGCATTACTCAGGAGTAAGCTCAGTACAGCAACCATGACATACTTTGAATGGCTGCGTCGCGCCCCTCAGAAGTGACACCCATTGCCACCAACCAAACTTACTCCCAGGTAAAGGATCATGAGCAGCCAGCCTAGATGTGTGGGAAGGGTGTCTTTCCATCCCCTCCCCAAGGAATGCGGGCACACACATCACTGACATTGCACAGTATCAGGCTGCGTGTTTGCATGAGCACGTACTGCTGGCCCCTGCAATTGATTTTCTGCAACTGTTCCTTTCCCATTTCACCACAATAAGCCACAGCAATGCGTGGCAGGCCCCGCTAGTTACTAATAAAAAGTCTCACTTTTCTTGGTTGTGGGGAGAAGAACGGAAGGAGTTTATAAGCTTCTTTTGAGACTCCTTACAGGAGAGAAAGGTGCTTTTCTTCTATTGGATCTTATTTTAACCGTTTTTAACCTTTAGTACCACTAGTCATCATTTTTTTTTCTGTTTTGTCTAGATATTCTATCAAGGGTTTCCAATTTTCCTGGAACTTAATTAAGTTCTTTTCTTTAAGAAGTGAAGTTAACTTGGCCATCAGGGCCAGCTCTAGTACTTTCATCCATCATTTTCAATTGAAGATATAGCTGGAATTTCCCAGCTTTTCTGAACATATACTGTTCTTGATGCTGCTTTCATATAAAACAAAGTTCCATGTTTTATTTCCAAAGATCCATTTAGATCTGTCCATAAGTCCCAAAAGATATGCCTCAGGTTTAATTTAATTTGGTTTAATTTCTTTTGGATTATTGTGTGTATTGGCCTCCAAAATTCTTTGGCTTTTGCACAAGTACCCTATAAGTGATAAACGTCTTCTCTTGATGCTAAAATTTCCAACACATTTTTATACACCGTTGCCAGTTTTTCTGATACATCATTTTGTAAATGATGTCAACAATACCAAAGGGGCAGCTAATACCCCAGAGGACAGTGTCAGAATTCAGAATGACCTGGACAGATTAGAGGGCTGGGCCAAAACTAACAAAATGAATTTCAACAGAAATAAATGTAAGATACTACTCTTAGGCCGAAAAAAATGAAATTTACAGATATAAGATGGGGAACACCTGGCTTGAATACAATACATGTGAAAGGGATCTGGAAGTCTTGGTAGACCACAAACTGAACATGAGTCAGAACCCAATAAAGCCAATGCAATTCTGGGCTCCATCATTTGGAATATAGGGTCTAGATCGAGGGATGTAATAGTACCCATCTATTCTGCATTGGACAGACCTCACCTGGAATACTGTGTCCAGTTCGGGGCACAACAATTCAAAAAGGATATTGACAAGCTGGAATGGCAAGAGGAGGGCAACCAAAATGGTTGAAGATCTGGATTTTATGTCCTATGAGGAGCAGCTTAGGGAGCTACATATGTTTAGTCTGCAAAGGGTAACATGAAAAGCATTTAAATATTTAAACTGATGTCATGTTGAAGATGGAGCAAGCTTATTTTCTGCTGTTCTAGAGACTAGGACAAGGAGTAATAAATTCGAGGTACAGGAAAAGAGAGTCCACATAAACATCAGGAAGAACTTCCTGACAGTAAGGGCTGTTTGACAGTGGAATACACTGCCTCAGAGTGTGGTGGAGCCTTCTTTTTTTGGAGGTTTTTAGAGTCTGGATGGCCATCTGTCAGAAGTGCCTTGATTATGTATTTCCTACATGGCAGGGAGTTAGACTTGATGGCCTTTGTGGTTTCTTCCAACTCTATGATTCTATTATTCTAATGCATCATTTTGTAAAAGTTCTCTTTCAGAGTAGAACTTAATGTACTCTGAAGCCCCTTTGACCAAATATTCTCCTGTTGTTCAGATTGGATATCTATATCTATAAACACGAAATACCACTGACTGACTCACTGACTCATCAACAGAACTCAAAAACCACCGAAGTCACACACATGAAATTTGGCACACCTGTTCCTTACGCACTCCAGGTGCTCACTAAGAAAGGATTTCCCAAAATATTCACTTTCACTCAATTTATTACCTATTTACTGTTTTCACTGCTCATCTCTGGCCATCCACGCGAACATTCTAAGGGCAAACCAACCGCTCAGTCCGCAGACACGCTGCACGAACATTCTAAGGGTGACAGTTCAACACCACCAGCTTCATGTCCTTCATCAACTGCACTCTACCACCGTCCTTCACAACACATGTGAACCTATTTGAAAACAAACCCATCAGTCCACAGACAGGCTGTGAGGAAATATGCAGCATGTCACCCCAAAGTTCACAAACAGGCTGCAAAAAAGTATGCTGAATGTCACTCCAAAGTTAACAACCAGGCTGTAAAAAAGTACTCCTCCACCCACCCTCATGTTAACAACACCGCTACAGCCAAATACTATCAAAACAGATTACAAACTACACTATCACCTTGGACTACTAAATATTTGTTGGTTTTTGCATATGGACATCAGATTGCTTACTGTGGAGACAAGTTTATTGCTCTTGGCCTCTGATCACCCTGTGCTTAGTGTGGTGCTCTGAAGTGGTGGGATGAGTCCCCAGGAATGTGCTGCAGTGGTGGTACAGTCCAGCTCCCTGCCCTTCAACCCTACCTTGAACCTCTTCACAGCCTTCTCACTCATCAGCATCCAATGGCAGAACACTTCCTTTCTGGGCTACTGAATGCTGAATGTCACCCCGAAATTCATAGAGAGGCTGTGATGAAGTATGCGCACTGTCACCCCTGAAATTCACAGACAGGCTGAGAGGAAGTATGCTGAATGTCACCCCTCCCCATCCCCAGCCAACAGTTGAAGTGAGTTCACCAAATCACTTACTTCCTAGAGTTAGATGGTCTGAGGCATTGGAGTATAAAATTACACAGCTTCTCAGCTCTCAAGAGCTGAAGCAACTGAGGTTGGATATGCTAAGTTCTCCATCCCCGGATGAGATGGTTTTAAAACTTGATGACGTCACCAAAAAAATTAAGGATTTAATCCAACAGTCCCAACACAAGATTGTATCCTCACCCAATAAATCTCCACGCAGGTTGGAATTCTGCTCTAGGAGTATGGCCATAAAACACTCACTGCGGGAAATTTACAAAAACTATAAAAGCTAAAAATGGGATAGCCTGCCCACATCTTACTTTACGTTAGTAAAACTCTCAATTAGCATTGGGCAACTAACGGACCAATCAACAAGAGAGGCAATTGATCGTTGTTGGAATTCCTTTTGATTCAATCAGTACAGAGACAATCTAACTCTAGAAGATTCTGGAAAATAGTCACTGGTGGGTCTTGAGATAAAGCAGCATCCCTTTTCCTTCTGGTAGTATCTCAAGATCACAATGGTATGAGGGTTTTTTGGAAACAATGGGGAGTGCCAGAATTTCTCATTCCACCCTGGTTCATGTTCTCCTACCTTCTGACAACCCCATTCCTCCCGTGTCCTCTCCTCTTTGAAAGATTGGGAAACTTATAGTCAACTTAAACAAGGTAAAGCTGCTGGTCCCGACACTCTTCTTCCAGAGTTGTTTATAGTATTTAGGGAATGGTGGTCCCTTGAGACATAGATAAGTACAATTGTTTAACATGGTTAACCAAACAGGCATAATTCCCACTGTGTGGAGCTACTCAATTATCATCACTATCTATAAGAAGGGTGACCCTAGCAGTCCATCTAATTATAGACCAATCAGTCTTCTCTCGGTCTTGGGAAAACTTTATGCCAAATACCTCCTTGGGAAATTAACAGATTGGATTTGTTGAGTGTCATATATAGGGAATGCAGGAAACGAAATTGGATTCCAAAGGTAAGTCAACCCTCAACCACTGCCTGGTGTTAAGTTGCTTGATAAACAAAATATAAGAGTGAAAAAGAGCCCCCTTGTATGCGGCCTTTATTGGATCTCCCAAGCTATTTGATTCTGTTTATTAGAGAGATTCTCTGGAAGAAACTCAGCAGCCAAGGTGTAGTAGAGCCACATTGCTTGAATTAATTAAGATCCTGCACAATAACAAACACCTATTGCCACGGAGATGTAACATGGAGGGACTGTTAACCCCAAAAAATTCAAGCTACTAAAGGGGTGAAACAAGGTCATGCGCATTGGCTCCTACACTCTTTAAACTCTTTATTAACTATCTAGCTTCGACACTAAGTGAGGCTCATACATAGTCCAACTCTCTGGCTCAACTTCCATACCCCCCAAGCTTCTGTTTGCTGATGATGCAGTTGTAACTTTCACACACGAAGTCGGACTAAGGAGAGCTTTTTAGAGTGTTGTATAGAATACTGCACACTCAACGATTTGCAACTTAACTTAGATAAATCCAAAATTGTGGTATTTTACCCTTATAAATGGAAAAGCCACCACCATGCGGTAGGCCACAGTAGTTTCAGCAGGTGTGCAGTCATATAAATACCTAGGGCTTACCTACCATCATATAGGGCCTCCTGGACACTACATAGGAATTCCCGGGCCATCTCCTCGCTAAATTGGCAATACCTCAGCCATTATAATGCACGCCTGTATGTGGGGAAAGGCCAAGGATACATCCCTGCAGCTGCTGAGAGCATTTAATGCCAAAGTAAGTCAACAACCTTTATGGGATCCCCATCTGGATAGGGGCATGGAGCAGAGAGGTTGAAAGGGTCCAGTCATTCTTTCTGTATAAAAAATCCTTGGCTTTGCCCCATTCAATTCCTCTATGCGGCCCCCTGTGCTTAGGGAAACAGGCCAGCACTCAGCTGGAAACTCTGGCCTGGTGTCCTGTACATTCAAGTTTCTGGGCCAGGATTTGTTTTAATCGAGATGAACTGGACTATACATCCCAGGGACGCTTCCATCCTCCACAATAACAACCCAGTGGTGGGTTAAAATCGAAGCCCAACTCTAATGAGTTGGGCATTTCCTTGGAGGACCTGCTAATGTTAACAGAGCAGGAGGTCTATGGGGCTATCGAGAAGAGACTTTTTTGAGAGAGAGCTTCAACAGATGCTAGAGGAAGCACAAAACCTGTTCCCCCCTGATCTCCTCTGGGAATACCTGTGGATATAGATTACATTGTAGCCCAGTACCTTTATCTCCTGGTTGAGGCCCGGTGGCGTAGAGCAATCACCTTAGCTAGGTGTAATGCCCTGCCTTCTTCCTTTAGCCTTGGACGCCACCTTGGAATCCCACATAAAGAAAGGAAATGCCCGTGTGGCATGGGTTCTGTCACCCCGAAATTCATAGAAACAGTATCTCATATGCTGGTGAATTGTCCTTTTTATGAGATAGGTAGGAAGAAGCACATAATCCCCTTCCTGCATGGAAGTGAAGGCATTACAGATAAACAGAAGGTTATATATATTTTAAACAGCCACAACTACGAGCTGTTGGAAGTGGTGGCTAAATTTTTAAATTGTGTTATTTTAACTCGTCAGAAGTTGTAAAGTTGTAAAGGCTGTTATTATCTTGCTAAGTTAATCTTAAACAATTTATATGACATTAAAGGTATTCGAAATCGAATGTCACCCCGAGACTAACAGACAGACTGTGAAAAAGTATTTCTTGAACAACCCTCACGTTAACCAGACCGCTACAGCCAAATACAATCAAAACAGATTACAAACATATTACAAACCACATAGAGAAGCACGGGCATCTTGCTAGTTATATCTAAAATTAGCTGCACATTTTATCAGGTATTCTTTAACCAGTCTCCCTTCTGTTTCCAGTCCCAACAAAAGTTTGTACTTTCATACATGTTATTGCTTTGTACTTTGTACATATACATTGTTTGTGCATAATTAGTTCGGTGATTATGAATATATGCAGTCAGAGAAAGGTTATTGTTTGTCCTTGGGCCTCTGTGCAGTCCAGCATTTGGAATTGTGCAGCTGCAAGATAACTTTCTAGTTTTGCAGAACTGGAAGGGTGCTCCACCCTCTTGGGGTTCAGCACGTTTATCTGCCCAAACATCTGCTAAAAGGGAGGAGCATCGTTTCCCCTCAGTCCTCTTTTTGCTGCCACATGGAAAGAACACATTCTAGCTTTGCTCTCAGCTTGAACTCTGTCTGCTTTTTTCACTTCTTCACTCCTCACTCTTTAGATTTTGTCCCAGTTTGTCCCGTTTGTGCATTTTTGTTCCTCTATTCTTGTTCAAAATGAAAAAAAATAATAAAACAATTAATCAAATTGTTGGTTTGTTGAAGATATTAGCCACACCTCAGAAGGCTTTAATTAAATAATGTACTTAGTGTGGCACAAAAAATGCCACAAACCGATGAGCATTCTTTCTGAACCATCTGCTTAGGGGAATAGCATAACATTAATTCATGCTGATATTGTCAATAATTCATTCCAAAAGCTAGGAGTAATAGGGCTTCCCACCTTAAAGCAACTTTATGGGAATAAGCCATTTAAAGCACTGATTAGCTGGCATTGAAACAACTTACTGTGCATGAGCTGGGTGGCAGGACGTATTTGACAGCCTCTGTTGACTTGTTTCTAATGTCAGACCTGTGTAGGAGGTCTCAGTCCCTGAATTTGGTTCTGCACAGGAGTGTACTGGAAGAATATCCTGAAAAAGGCAAAGATGAAGACAAAAATGTTGGACCTAAAGCACTTCGAGAAAACCTCTCAGTTACATCAGTAGAGCTGTGGAAACCAGTACTTGTGTAAGAGGAATCCTTGCTGCTTCTGCTTATCCCATCTTCATACCTAGATGATGTCAGAGGGAAGGGTGTTCTGTTGAGGCACAGGGTCCATACTTCATTACAAGATCCACACAAACCAGATCCACACAATCACAACATACCATGCGATGGTCCACACCCTATCCATTGGGCCCATGGGGTGTTTACCAGTACACACCTTTCATTGCAAGTGGATGAACCTCTTGTCTCCTCCTTCTGCATATTTGTAGCTTTGTATTTGTATTTTGATTTATACCCCACCCATGCCCGTAGGGCTCAGGGTGGTGAACAGCATAGCATAACAGTATACATTGAAACAGAATAAATACCAATAAAATATAAGAACTATAAAATAGGAAACAAAATACAGATGGCTACTTAAACACATCAGGCCTAGCAATTAACCAATAACAATAACAGCAGCATTACATCAATACATGTCAATACATATCAATACTAAATCCATACTATATCAAACCAGTAGCAATATATTAATACATTAACAAAAATACATTAAAAGTAAATCCATATAACAAAAATATCAATACATTAACAATATATCAATACATTAACAACAATACATTAACAATATATCAATACATTAATACTGTATCAATATATTAACAGTAAAGCTAAAAACTACTCTATGCTAAACTATAACTGCTGCAAAAAAGACAACCTAACAGTACTACCCAAGTTACTCCACAAAAGAATACACCTATCTAACTACACCTATCAAACTTACACTCCCTAACAATATACAAGGAAGAAACTACCGTATATACTCACATATAAGTCGACCCGTGTATAAGTCGAGGCACCTAATTGTACCTTGAAGAACTGGGAAACCTTATTGACTCGCGTATAAGTCGAGGGTGGGAAAGGTCCATGGGGAGGTGGGGCGCTGAGCAGGCAAAGGAGCCGCAGTTGGGGGAAAGGAGTGCCCCAGAAGCCTTTGGGAGGTTTTTTAAGGAGGGGCGAGATGGGTCTGGGGAGAGGGAATAAGCTAGGGGCCGTGGAGGGTGAACGGGATGGGAGGTGTTGGAGGAAAAGGCAGAGGAGAACGAGGCACAGAAAGCGGCTGAAAATGGGCGGCAGAGAAAAAGGCAGGAGACACAGAAGCAGAGAAGCCCAGTTAAGCAGTTTGGTTTAGAGAGAAGCTGTCAGTCAAGTAGTTCTGTCTTCAGCAGGACTCTATGGTTTTCTTAAAAGGGCAGTGCTCCAAAGGTTACTTAAGCAATCTTTGGAGCATTGCCTTTTAAGAAAACCATAGAGTCAGGCTGACCGACAGGCAGCTTCTCTGAAACTAAGCTTGAATTTGCCGGGAAAGGAAAGACATGGTGAGTTAGTGAGGAGGCTTGCCAGCTGGCAGGAGAGAGCGAAGATAAAAACTAAGCACAGAAAGTGGCTGAAAGGGGGGTGGCAGAGAAGAAGGCAGGACAGTGGGAACACCACACAAGAATTACCTGTAAGTGGGACCCGTGTATAAGTCGAGGGGGGCATTTTTCAGCCTAAAAAAAAGGCTGAAAACCTCGACTTATGCGCAAGTATATATGGTAACTGCACCTAACAACCTATGCTCCTAATAGTTAACTATAGAAAGGCAATGGCAAAAAGAAGGGGCAATGGTGCAAAAGCCCAGACTGAAAAAAGGCCATTGCTCTCCTCTCCCCGACCAGTCTATCGGGGGCTTCTGCCACCAACCCCCATTACTTAATCCATTGCTGACTGGTCTGTCAGAGGTCGCAAACACAACCAGTGTGAAGCTTCAATATCTTTCCTTGACCATGGCAGCACAAGCCAGTTTGAAAAGACCTGTGTTCACCAGCTAGCCAGATTCTAGATAATTAACCAACTGGCCTCGTTAAACTTCTTGGCTGTTAAAGGCAGGTCAGGGTTTTTCAAAATACAATAATGGTTACAATCAGTGAGGACAACGCTCTGCAATTGGTTTGTTCTTATGCCTCTTGAAGCTCACATCCATTGTATGACATTCAGCTTCCTAAGGGCATTGCATCTTCTCTCTCCTGATGCATTGCTTAAACTATTAAAATTTCTTTCCTGCATGTGGAGTTCACCTGTCCCTTCCATGTCAAGTCTTGTTGCACTTCATTGGCCGCCTTTATTCTTGGTATTTACATTGGTGATATCTGCAAAGTGTCAAGTTTGGCCCTTGGCTGATACCTTCAGCACTGTATTGTGAAAATTGACACCCATCAAGAATCAGCAGTGGACAAAGCTGTCTTACATTCACTGTTCAATTAAATAACCTCCACCCAGTCTAACAGCTCATATCACCTCCTCTGGTGAGTAGCCTGTGATATTACAAATGGGAGACTATACAGAAGACTGAAGATGAAAACAGCATTGTTCTTACCTATAACTGTTGTCTGTTGTCATATTCATTTCCTCCCTTTTGCCTTGCTGTGAGCACTGTTTACTTGAGATCCAATAGTTCAGAAGAACTGAGGCAACAGGGCATTCCTCCTTCAAGGCATGTATTGGCAGATGGTTGCTCAGCTGGCATTGTGGAAGGGCAGTGGGGCTCCATAGTTCGGGGCCAGCCAGGAATTGTCTCCCCCATCCCATGGCTGCACTAGTTAGATGAACGCCAGGTTCAGCATTGGGGCCGCCATCCCCGGGACATCCCCATTGCCTGCATAGTGCCCGTTCCCTCCCCTGGAGCGCCGTGCTCCCGCCTCCCTAACCCAAGACTCCTGTCTGCATCCCCCGCCCACACTAGGGGGCAGGGACAGGGGGCAGAAAACTCATGTTTTGCCCTGGTTGTTGGTTTAGATGGGAAAATGCTACTGTGTGCACTGAGTGGGGTAGAACACCCTTTCAATTCTGCCAAGTGGTAGAAAGCTCTTTCTTGGCTGGCCAGTGCATGCACAGTCCCAAGCATGTGTGTTCCTACACAAAAGACGACTTAACAAACAACAGTTACAGGTAAATTCAGTGTTCAAATAAGTTATCAATTGTTCACTTGGCATAGGTGACTCTCATTTGTCCTGTGCCACTTAGATTTTTCTTGATTCTGCTCAGTCATTTCTTTTGTTTTGCAGAAAGCAGAGGGAAAATGTTTGTTTACATCTTTTGTTTAATGGGATTATCAACATGAAGCACAAGTAACAGCTCTTACTTGGTACTTAAGAGCTGCAGGATGTTGACTCAGATGATCTCACAAAGATTGCTTTTAGAAAAATTCTCGTAGCTCTCACGATGCTGTCTTCATATGTTCTGCTTCATTTAACCTTCCCTATGTGTCACTGCCATGAACATTTTATGCAGTGAAAACTCAATTCTGAAGTTAGCACTAGCCACACATTATCTATTGTCTTTGCTGTGGTATATGTGTGTTTTTAAATGTTGCTTGAAATTGAAAACAAAAAATGAAAACGTTAGCTGCAGTTACAGGTAATTCCCAAAAAAAAATCTTTCTGTTCATGACATTTTTTTGTCACTGTTTAATAAAGCTTAATAAAGAAGAAGAAGAGTTTGGATTTATATCCCCCCTTTCTCTCCTGTGGGAGACTCAAAAGGGCTTACAATCTCCTTGCCCCTCCCCCCTTACAACAAACACCATGTGAGGTACCGTAGGTGGGGCTGAGAGAGCTCCGAAAAGCTGCAACCATCCCAAGGTCACCCAGCTGGTGTGTGTGGGAGTGCACAGGCTAATTTGAATTCCCCAGAAAAGCCTCCACAGCTCGGGCAGCAGAGCAGGGAATCAAACCCGGTTCCTCCAGATTAGAATGCACCTGCTCTTAACCACTATGCCACTGCTGCTCCTTAAATAAAGGGACGTATGTGCAATGATTTCAATACAGCAACTTTTAGAAATGCCTACAGCTCATTTGATAAGAAATTACAAGACAAGTAGATTTTTAAAAAATGAATTCTGCTGGAACTTCTCTTGTCGTTTTGACTACTGTAGTTCTTATGGCAGAGGCGTTCCTCCCATTGGGCAAAGTGGGCAGCTGCCCAGGGCGCCACCTTGTGGTGGGTAACAAAATTGCAGGTTCGTTTGGGGTTTTTTTTGTATTTTCAGTGTTTTTCCGTTTTTGGCCTGCAGGAGGCACAGAATTTAGGCTAGCAGCACCAAAATTTCAGGGATTTTTTGGGAGACTCTCCTGATAATATGACCTGGGTTTGGTGAGGTTTGGTTTAGGGAGTTCAAAGTTATGGACTCCCAAAGGGAGTGCCCCCATCCCCCATTGTTTCCAATGGGAGCTAATAGGAGATTGGGGCTACACCTTTGAGGGTCCATAATTTTGGACCCCCTGAACCAAACTTCACCAAATCTAGGTGGTATCATCAGTAGGATCTCACAAAGACACTCTGAAATTTTGATGCTGCTATCTTAATAATTGCACCCCTGACAACAGGCACCCTCTAAATTTCCCCAGATTCTCTTTTTAAATCCACTCCCTTCCTGCCAATGCTTGTTTTCTTTCTCTCTTTTATTCTCTCAATGCCTAATAAAGGTTGTTGTTGTTGTTATTGTTGTTGTTGTTGTTGTTGTTGTTGTTGTTGTTAAAATTAAATCCACCCCCTTCGGCATGGATTTAGAGGGAGAATCTGAGGTCCACAGTTTTAACATTGAAAGGGATGCTGTTTCAGGGTGGGGGAGAATCCACCCCAAAATAGTATCACTTTCAATGTTGGGGACCCCAGATTCTCTCTTTAAGGTGGATTTAAAAGGAGAATCTGGGCACCCTAGTTTAAACACCATTGAAAATGATGCTGTTTTGGGGTGGATTCCAGCATCACTTGTTTAAACAAGGGAGCCCTGATTCTCCTTTTAAATCTGCTGTTTCCCCCCGATTGGGGGGAATTGGATACAACACCATAAAATGTTTTCATAGCAGTAATAAAACATTTTGAAAGCATTTTGAAAATGTTTTCCAAAAATTATTTCTGCTGTGTGGCATGGCCCATTGCTGTGTTCAGATTTGTGAGTTGGGGGATGTTCTATAATGTGATGGTGACTTTGAAATGACCTGGTAGAAAAATATAATTGTTTGGTCAAGGTGGGGGAGGTTGGCTGCTCATGGGGGGGGGGCATCAAACTCAGGTTTTGCCCAGGGCTCCAGTTTGCCTAGGTACACCTCTGTCTTATGGTGAAGAAGAAAGCCATTGCTCAATTTTAAATGTAATTTGCTTATCAAGCTGCCATGAGTACAGTACCAGTTCCAGGTTTTGTATGACCCTGTGCAGACAGTACCCGGGGCCCCTTCTATCTGCCACCAGGCCTCCCCATGCCCATTTCCACTCCTTCACATGTGTGTGATCCTTCCTGATAGTGAATTCTTCCCCTTCTTGTACACCATCTTACCATCTTTCAATCACAGTTTCTTGAAGCAGTTTCATGTCCTTTCTCCAAGAGCATGGGGTGGTGCATGCAGATGCTGTGGTCATCAAGGAGAATTGCCACTGTGCATTACCTGCATGCCCTTCCCCATCAACTCTGGGAAGCTGGGAGCATGAGTGGAGGAGTCCTTGTAAGTGAATGGGAAGGGAAAGGCACATGGACATGTGGCACAGGAGGTGAACAGGTGGAGGGTCTGTACAGTGTGACAGTAAATAAATGAAGTAAATAATAAATATAGCTGGGAGGTAGATAGAAGTCAGATGGTGAAAGTCTGAGAAGGAGAGAATGGTGTAGTGAAAGGGGAGAAGTATAGGGATTACCAGAAGGAAGAAAATTCAGAATAATGTGGGAAGGGGGATGCCAGGGAATGGAAGGTATCTTCTCACAAATCATTGAGGGGTTCCAACTATTCAGATGAGTCTAGATGTTGGTTGGGGGGAGAGCTGTAGACAGAGGGACAGATACAGGAAGGCTGCCTGTTGGGTGGGAAATAGAGAAGAAAGCAAGAATAGGGGGGCTTTCAGGGAAGGGAAGGAGGAAATAGTGGGAGAGGGGAAATTAGATGCCTGCTGCCGGCCCTTTCAGGATCCAAAGTGTATTTTGTATTTTCTAGCCAAATCTGAAGATAAATCTGGTGACTAAAGCTTTGCATAGATAAGATGGTTCTTTCTACAAATCTGAAAAACTCCCCAGGTTTGAAAGAAAAAAGGGAAAAGAACATCCAATATTGAGGAGTTCAAAAAACCCTCTAACGATAAAATAATCACTTGTAGATTTAAGAAATAGATTCCCTTAGTGCCCATTGCTAGGCAGACACAGTATTCCAGGCTTAGTTTCTGTGACATAATGACAAGGGGAGCTGGCATGGTCCTTTCCAGGACTGTTTTGGCCTTTGAGAGAGGTGTTATCAATGCTGGGTCTGGGCCTGGCAGCTATCTCTGAGTGACTTGCATGACTCACCTAGGCCTGGCTGGTTGCTACTCTTCAACAGCAGCCACCCTGTGAAAGCCTGTATGGTATACCAGTTAGAGCTACAAAACAGGGTGCCCCTATAAGTCCTTGAGGGTTCTGTGCTATGCAAGTGGGCGTGGGCCAGTGAGCCACACCACACAACTGAACCATAGTTTTCCTAGGTAGAGACTGCTGGGTGAGGAGAGCAAGGCTGAAGACAGAGGGATGGATATATGTAGGTAGGCTGTAATGTAGGAAATACAGAAGAAAGCAGGAAGGAAAGAAGAAAGCAGAAAAAGTAGAGAAACTTTCAGGAAAGGGAAAGAAAAAATCAGTGGATAGGGGGAAATGAGTTACCACCTGTTATTCCTTCCGGGTTCCTTTTTTATTGATAGCTTATCAGCAGTTATAACAGTTCATAGTGTGTCCTACAGTATTCAGCACACATGATGGAGGAATAGGAGGAGGAAGACCAAGAGGCACCTTGTGCAGTCAGGGAATATAAATGTTAGAATGCCTGAAATAAACAATTCGACATTCTGTGCTTTAAAGCTGTGAGTTTTATCTCAGTTGAAATCCAGTATTTCCATGTAGCTTGAGATAATGCTCCATACAAAAGAGCTATGAAGTTCATCAGGACCTCTGCTATGCTTGGTTTCAGAGGGTAGGCATGTTGATCTGCAGTTGAACAGCCAATTTCAAGTCCAGTTGCACCATGAAGACCATCTGATAAAGTGGTCTTTGATTGTCAAAAGCTTACATCCCCTCTCCAAATCTTGCTATGGGACACAAATGTATCGCCTCTGCTTGGATTCACAAAATGATCAATTTTGCATTTTTGTTTTATTTTGAGTTTCTAACTCAAACAATATTCAGTATACATCAATGCTCTTTACCTGGTATGAATATGAGGGAAAGGTGTCTATGAAATTAAACATTAGTACTCTTTTTTCCCGTTTTTGATCACAGTGATGCTTGAAATATAAAATGTATGACAATTTTGCATTTTGTAAAATAGTTAAAATTACTGTTTATTTATGTGTTTGTTTTGTATGTTTTTATTGGCAGTATTATTATTCAGTTAAAGATATCTCCGTCGGTGGAATGTGCATCTGTTTTGGCCATGCAAAGGCATGCCCACTGAATCCAGCTACTAATGTATGTATTTTTCTAAACTCTTTAAATATTATGTTAACCCCTTTAAAAAACAGCCATTTTATTTACTGTGACATATATGCCACTATGAAAAAAATCTTATTTTTAAAGCTAGGAATGTCAAATTCTTGAAGATTTCATCAGCCTGAACTTATGCATTTTGTGTTGAAAGTTCCACGAAGTTCAATATGACATTAGTGAATGATTGTATTGCAACTTTTTAAATTACTACTACTAGTACAACTACTACTACCTGCTTTTCAGTTAAAGGCAATGAGCTCTGTTACAAGGCAATGAGCTAGTACCATCAGTGGTCACTTTTGTGATTGGATCCTGTAGAGCAGTGGTTCTCAACCTCCCTAATGCCTTGACCCTTTAATACCTCATGTTGTGGTGATCCCCAACCCTAACATTTATCCATTTTACAGATGGAGAACACTGATGCAGAGAGTCTTAGGAGACCCCTGTGAAAGGGTCGTTTGACCCCCAAAGGGGTCCCGACCCCCAGGTTGAGAACCACTGCTGTAGAAGGTATTTCCATTAGTAGAATGAGATTTCCTCATATCCCCCAACTTGCTGCAGCCCAAAGTGCTCCCCAAAATGATGCTGTTGGGAAGTGGAGTGAGAACCTCCAAGAACAGCATGAGCTGTGAATCTGCAAATGGAGGAATTTGGCCTCTCCCAAAATAGTGGAAATCTGCTGCTGATCCAAGCTCTTTTAAAGAATCACATAGGCAGATTCCGCATGGGCCAAAAACAGCAGTGTGAAAATGGTGTAAACCCCTTTACACCATTTTAAACACTGCTGTTTTTGGCCCATGCAGAAACCGCCATAGGTAAGAGTGAAATTACTGTACCACCAGTTCAAACTGTACCAACAAGACGTTATTCATTTTTTTAAGAATGGTGTAATCCACAATATTAAACTACTGAAAGGTCCAGCTAAAGCTGCTTTCCTCAAGCAATTCAGTGACATGAGTGTTATCTCATGTCCCAAGTCATGCAAAAATTTGTGCATTCTTTCTGTTTGCAGCAGTGGGTGGCCTGGTGCTGATCTGAATCACAGTGCTTCAATTCTGCACACAATGTATGTACATTCAAGTATGACCTGAATGTAACTCCATGTTGTGGTTGCTATTTCATCTTGGTCCAGTCTTTCTCGTGTGTCAAAGAGCTAAAGTCTGCAGTTGAGAACAACATGGAATTGGTGGATTCTGTTCATTTGCTTACGCCACTACCACACAACCATGAAGCTGACGCTGACCTAGAATATACAAGAGGCAGAAAATAAGGCCTCTTCCCTCCTTGCATACTTCCATGCCCCATATCCTGTCATTTGCCAATTTCCTAACCAAGTTGAAAAACGTTTTCTTTTTACAAAGACCTATCTAATTCATCTATGTACATGGGCACTATCTGTGATCTTTTGTTTACATATTTTTGACAACATATGCATATTGGGGGGATGAATAGATGGATAGCAAGTACATTATTTGCATTTTTCAGCAGCTATTTTTTAAACTTCCTGTTATATTTTAACCAGAGATCATCTTGTGCATGTGAACACAATACATGTGGAGAAAGCTGTGATCGGTGCTGTCCTGGATTTAATCAGAAGCCTTGGCGAGCTGGGACTTTCCTTGTGAAGCATGAGTGTGAAGGTAACTGAAAGATATTCCCAATGCTATTTACAGCATTTGTCAAAAATACTCTGCATATTCATTATGACATATCCAGGTTTGGCCCTATAAACTGTCTTGATGGAAGACTCTCTGGCAACTTTGTCAGCTGCTCTGGGCTCCCTGGAGAAGCAGCATGGTACAAATGACAAAAATGAACACCAAAAATGATAAATATCACCTCAGATAGTGTACTCTTACATTTAAAAATCATTTGCCAGTACCTGAAGCTCTCTGGATATACTCTGTTCCTTAGAAATACAGGACACTATTTGTTAGCAAACAAGCTTGAATGGCACTGTGGAAGGGGGATGGTGCTCACAGAATACATTTCACTTATGTATTGTAGAGCTTTAGAAAATAAATATAAGTCCTTTATCATAAAGGAATTCCATACTTTGATAGGAAAGGAATTGTAGGCATTTGGTCTTTCTGCTCAATGATAGATACCGCAGAGAACATTTTGCCCTCACAGAGGTTAAAGATAGAAACAGGAGGAAGAGTTAGCTGAAAGGAAGGAACCACTAAGAGCAGCACTCTGAGTCCACAAAGGGACAGCGGCAGAGCAGATGAAGGGATGTGGGAAATGATCTTCCTAGCATGGTTGACTCTTCTGCCTCCTCTGAAGTACTGGTGTGCTCTGTACAAAGGAACATTGCACAGTCCTCCACTTTCAACACTAATTAAGTCCCTGTAATTTCAGTGGGAGAGACTTAGGTTTGTCAATAACTGTTGCAATAAAATCAGTGGCACTTTGTGCATGCAAAACCTTGACTAGATTGTGTCCTTTAAGGCTTGCTTGAATTTTTGTGTTCACAAATTCAAGAGTCCTAACGAATGCAACTCTGGTCAGTGCCTATATCGCTTATGCATTGATTGTATACTCAGTATTTCAAAGTAGATATTATTTGGTTGGGTTCAACTAATTTAAATAATTCTGAAACATTAAGAGGTAGATTCCATAAATAATGGCCAGTTCATAAATACTGTCCATAAATATTGTCTATTGTTGTCATGAACTGATGCTAATTTTAAGAGAGAAGTATCAAATGATATGCAGACTATACCCTTTTCAACAAAAAAGAACTACCGGTAAGTAGAATTGTAATTTCATCTGCCACTTGCGCACAAGAACCCAAGCAGAGTATTATAAAACAAAGATGGTCCAACATGTCTTTGTTTTTTCCTTTTTACAAATCTTTGCAGAGATTCTCATCCATGCTGGATCAAAAGACATCACAGCCAGAAATGTATTTTTTCCTTTTCTTGTCAATAAAACAAGATATTTTCCCCTGCCTGTCTGCAATAAGACAGGTAAAAGACTTTTGGAGAAGGCCACAACCCTTGAACATTTTCTCCGAACTGAATGGAAAGCAAATGGAAAGTTTTAGCAAGAAATGCATTCCTTTGAAATTTATGTGAACACAAAATAGGATTAGTTCATAAGATTTTGATTCCCATTCATTTCTGCTTGAGATTGAATGAAATCAAATGGGAATTTGGGGAAGGAGTAACTCATTCTGAAATAAATGTGTATCCCTGTAGTATTTGTTAGTTGTGTCTTACTGATTTTAAGAGCGAAAAAATCTCTCTCCATGTAGGCACTTACCTCATTTGTTTCAATCCGCATAGCATAAGTGTCAAAATGTTTAAATAAATTGTTACTATTCTAGTTAAATCTTGTTTCAATGTGTTTACAGATGGTAATGTTTGGTAACACACTATTTTTTTTCAGCTTGCAATTGTCACGGGAAGGCTGAAGAATGCTACTATGATCAGACCGTGGCCCACAAAAAGCAGAGTCTGAATATCCATGGGGAATACATCGGGGGTGGAGTGTGCATTATCCCACACATTCTGAGCGACTTCAACTGTGAACCCCAAATGGATGGCAATTTCAGGCCCAAAGGGGTAAAGTATTCCCATTGTCCTACAGTCTAAACCATCGGTTCAGTGAGAGGAGCTAGACTATTCAATAGAAATGACATTAGTTCTTATTGCCGTTTTGAATCATTCTATTTCAATTACAGTCTGTTTTGTTTCCCTTTCTCACAGTGGGAAATCTGTAAAGTAGAGGTTTATAAGAATATGAAACTGAATTGTGTTGATATGAAAGAATGCTCTGGAGGGCCATAGCCTCTAGCTAATATTTCATTTTGAATTGATGAAGGCTGTAATCCTGTAAACACTACTTTTGGAATCAGTAGGGGCATGTTGTGTCTCAAAGCAGCACAGTATCACTGTAATTGCCAATGGGAAAAGAGGGAAACAGAAAGTGGCATATGGTAAGCCATGAATATAATATGGGTAATACTGGAGTTTCCTAGTTTTGTCAGATTGCGTTATCAGCAGATTTACTTTGTAATCTTATTACCTTTTCTTTTCACACACAGGTTCTGCCTCATGACCGTAATCCATGCCAACAGTGTCATTGTGATTCCATTGGCTGTTTAAATGGCACTTGTGTAAAGGATGAGAAAGAGGCTGCAGGAGGTTTGATTCTTGATTAGTTCACCATGTTGAACATTATATAGCATACTGCTAAATGCTGAAGAGTAGTAACCTCTTTTCACAGTGCCAGTCCTTTCAGAAATGCCATCTCACAGGAGACCTTTGCAAATCCATTTGCCTGTGTTCGTGGAGAATGCTCCCTTGGAAACCTGTGCTATTTCCCCCCCGCCATGGTTTTCTTTCAGTTCTCTATGCTGTAACATTTGATTTTGAGGTGGAATATTTCCCATGAGCTTCTATTTTCTGTTATTTCCATTTCCTCTTATGTTTGGGAAGGCATTATTAAAGGGTCTGTTCAAAAGTACCCACAAAATAGTCCTTCAACCATTTTCCTTAGTGTGGGTTTCTGTAACTTAGTGTGGGTTTCTAACTCTGTGTGTAAAAAGCTGTTGTACGTTTATGCAACAAGAAGCTCTCCCTTCTGGAGACAGTGGTTTAAAACTACAAATCCTTAGCATACTCTGTCTTTTCTTCTCCATTTTTATGTTCATTTGAAAAGCAAGGTAAGGTCTGGAAAATGTCACATTTGTCCATTTATTAATTAAGTACAGTTAGAAATGTAAGAACTGATCAGTCATGGACCCTTTCTTTGGAATATGCCCAGTATTCTAGAATTGATTATTTTCATTTAATATGAAATTTCAAAATTGGCATTTCTCTATAAATATACATAAGCATATATACAAATACATTTAAGAAAGGAAAATAACAATATTGTCTTTTCCAAACCAGTAAAGCAGGCTAAATCATATAACCAAATTCTAATAATTCCACAGGACAAAAGTTATATAATAAGTTATAGGAGCCCTTCGGGGATGGGGCGGTGTAGAAATATAAGTAATAAATAAATAAATACATTAATATTACTAGACTTAATATTTATAATTCTTTCCTCTTTATTATTGTTACTGTGCTTATTAGTTTTTATGTTACTTTCTTCATTTTGGGACAATCCTACCCATACTTAGGCCCCTTCCGCACATGCAAAATAATGCATTTTCAAACCACTTTCACAACTGCTTGCAAGTGGATTTTGCTATTCCGCACAGCTTCAAAGAGCACTGAAAGCAGTTTGAAGGTGCATTATTCTGCATGTGCGGAATGAGCCTTAGTCTGATGAGTAAAGTTTAAAGTCCTCCTCCAACTTAAGTGGCTTCTCCTGCAAAAGAAGGAAGAAAGGCTTGTTGAAGAGGGGTTAGATCGGTGGTAGGATTCAGCAGGTTCACACCACTTTGGCAGAACTGGTTGCTAAAATGGTGGTTGTAAACAACCAGTTGTTCCAAACGGTTTGAATCCCACCTTATCGGAAACTGCTTGTTAGCAATTCATTTTGAATCCCACCATCTGGGTTGCTAGGATCCCGCTACTTACGCATCTGCCTTTTTGTTGAAAAACCAAGTGGATTACAGAGGACTTTAAACAATTTAATTAAAACAATATATTACATTTCCAAAAACATTACATCATAGAGAAGGAAATTAATTTGCTTATAATTGTCACATGAAAGTAAAGTTAGAATCCTGTTAACTTTGGCCCTTTCTGCACCGCAACGGTGCGGGGGTGCATCGGCATAAACAATGCTGATGCACCCCCCTGGGACCGTTCGCATGGATGGTCCCAAGAGGGCAGCAGGCGGCGGCGCAGCCCTCTCGTGACAGGCTGGCCGCGCCAGCCGCCGGGAAAGTTTGCCTACCTTAGCTCCTGGCTTCCAGCTTCAGCCGCGAGAAGCCAGGCAGACATCGCCTCTATTGCAGCCTGGAGCGACAGCTCTGGAGTCGCAGGCCAGGGGGCATGTCCCCTGGCCTCTGCAACAAGCCGGAAGCCAGAAGACAGGGTGGTGTAGGCTGCTTCAGGAAGGGGATGGTGCTCTTCCTAGCTGCTGCGCATTTGCACGGCAGAAAAGCGTTAGAAGCCTGCTGTTTCCAAAATACCTTCAGGGATAAGGTTTGGAAACAGCTGCTTATACATTCTCCCCAGGGACGCTGTTTTTAGCATCCCTGGGTCGCTGTATTCCGCCCGTGCGGAAACAGCCTTTGTTACCTCTCTATTATCTTCCTGCAGAATTATGTGTTTCTGTATTCACTTTATAAAAATGCTCTCCTGAAAAGTTCTGGTTTTTTTATACCCTATGAAATGAAAGAAGTATGAGAGCCTTCCTGACCCTGTCAAGCAGACTGCTCCATGAGTTGGGGGCCACAAGAGAAAATGCTCTTGTACAGGAGCCATTATTAACTTTTTGCTGAGTGGCACTTTCAGAAGAGTTTGCTCAGATCAGTTAAATTTTCTCAGAGGAACTTGTTTTGAGAGATAGTTCAGTAGATAAATAAGTCCTAGGCCATGAAGTTAACATGGAAACTGATCAGTAACCAGTGGAGTGACTGTAGAATTGGTGTAATCTGAATATTTAACCTAGAACAGATCCCTGTGGAAAACAAGCTGCGGTAAGCTGCACCATGTCGTTTCCAAGATGTCTTCACAGGCAGATCATGTATCGCAATCATGAGGTTACAGTAGAATAGATCAATGTAGCCAAATCAAGTGCATCTAGATAGTCATCATCAGAACTAAGTGAAGATGGAAAAAGCATTCCTTAGAACTAAATTAACTTTCTTCTCCAATAGTAATGCTGGATTCAGTATAACTCACAGACTCCTAACCAAGTTAGCAAGAGGCAGCTGAATCCCATCAAAAGTGGAAAGAACTGTGCCCTCAAAAATGTCAGTCTTCCCCATGTCAGTTTTTGCCACCTGTTTTGTCACAATTCAATTTCAACTAGTTCATCTATAATCATTTAACTACAGGCTGTGGCTCAGGGCAGCTACAGCAGTATCAGGGAGTTTAAATGCAGAACTGAGTGTTGTCAGCATACTGATCGCACTCAACTCTAAAACTATAAATGATTTTTTCCAAGGATTTTACATAGAGATTTAACAGTATGGAAGCCAGCTGAGTGATCCCTTTGACTCATATTCTGATTTGCTTTCAGTGGGAAACAATTATGGTTGTAAATTCAATGGCGTATCTTTTGGAAGTAAAGTGAAACAAACAAAAAGACTATAGTTGTGTTTCCTACTGAAACCAGTCAAAAATGAATAACTATATTAATATATTTTATTGGCACTGCAAAGTATTGAAACCATGCTTAAAAAACTAAAAAGAACCAAATACAAAAATGGGGAGAAACTGTAGGTATTGTAGATAATACTCTCCGAGTCTCAGCAAGAAAGATACACTATAAATCAACCATTCTCAAATGTTCCACTATTAAATTGGTGCTAGCTGAACAACTGCAACCATTTCTGGATGAAGCTCTTTGGGGGAGGGCGGTATATAAATTAAATTTAACATAATGTAACAGATTGCTTAGATCAGGGGTCCCCAAACTTTTTAAACAGGGGGCCAGTTCACGCATGGCCAGAGCCCAGCCGGGGGCCGGACCAAGTGCCGCCCGTGGGGGGGGCGCCATCCATCCGCCCTCGAATTCCCCTGGCCGAGCTCCCCTGACTTCGCGCAGTCCCCTTCCCATCCCGCCCTGAAGCTCCCCCCCCTGTCTCTCCCCCCCCCTTGCTGTCAAGATTGGTACGGGGTCCCCTCCGGCCGCTTGGAATGAGCAGCGAAGCCCGCATCTCTGAGGCTGTTCAGGTCCTGGCCGGGTGCCAAGCTCCAGCACGTCCGAGTTTGATTACTCATTCCCCTGTTTACAACATGCTGGCGACGCCTCGCTGCTCATTCCGCCGCCGAGGACCGCACTAATGTAAGAGGAGTAGGCAGCTCTGCCGCTTCTTGTTGTCTGGTATCGTCCTCCGCAGCGAGTCGCCTCGCGCTTTAATGCTGTTCACAACCTAAGAAAAGGAGATAGAGAAGGGGGAGATCCGCTTCTGCCCAGCGGGCCGGATAAATGTCTTCAAGTTCATTTGGCCAGTCCGGTCAGAAGTCTGGGGACCCCTTGCCGGGATCCTTCTAAATCTGTCTTCAGACGAAGTTAGCAGGACTGCAACAGTTTTGGTCATCCTGGTAGATCATCCTGGTAGCAGTGGGAGATGCACAGAGGGAATTTGACTCTGTTAATTCCCCTGAACCTTTCAGTGGATCAATACTGTCAATCAGGGTATTCTTTGGGACCATCTTTTCAGGCTTGGATTGGGAAGGTTTTTGTTTGTGGTGGCTTCTGGAGAGTAGGGCCCTTTCCGCACGGACCATATATGGCACCCTGGGGACGGCAAAAACGCCGTCCCCAGGGAGCCGTTTGCACAGGGGGCGCAGCTGCTTCGCAGCCGCGCTGCCCTCGCTCCACCTGAGCGGCGCAAAGCCGCCGTTTTCCGACCTCGCTTCCCCAGCGAGGTTTTTGGAAAACGGCTGCTTTGAGCCGCTGCCATGCGAACGGCAGCGGCTCGAAGGCACCCTCCTCCCTTTCATCCTCTACCTAACGTGTCTGTTTCCATCCAGTGCGGCGCCGAGGCCTGGGGACATGCCCCCCCTGCCCTGCGATGCTGGAGCACTCGCGCAGGGCAGGGAGGCGTGTCCCCAGGCCTCAGCGATGTGCAGGACGGCCACAGATGCGGCAAGTTGGCCGGGCGACGGCGCTCTGCGGCGCCGTCTTCTCAGCTGTTTCTGGGACCGTTCGTGTGAACGGTCCCAAGGGGGTTGGGTCGGCGTCGTATACGCCGACCCAACCCCAATCGTGGCCGTGCGGAAATGGCTTAGGTTTCAGAAGCTCATGCTGGAGGACTACTTCTCTTTGCCTGTGGCCTGAGGGGGCCTGCTAGTGTCCATCTTGTCCCCGGAACACTCTGGTATCTACAGGAACCTGCTGGGTGAAGTCATCCAGAAATTTGAGTTGGATTGTCACCAGTATTTTGATTTGATTTGATATTTAATTTATATACTGGCTTCCCCCAGAGGGATCAGGGTGGTGCACAACATAATAAACAATAAATAATAATAATACATAATCATAAAGCTAAACATAGTAATAGTACCAATTTCAATAACCTCCCAACCCAAAAGTTCAGTCAATAATACAATCAGGTTAACAATTCATAACAAAGTAATCAACTTATAACAACCCACATCAATATAACATTTCCTAGTAACAGCAGTATAATAATGTCTCTCCCCCCCTCTTTCGAGGAGGATTAAGTTTAAGTGAGATGCCTATCTCAGGAAACAACTGCTGTTTTTATTGTATTTATGGAAGCTATATTATGATGATTTTATATTCATGGTTTTATGTTGTACACCGCGGTATATTAAATAAAATAAAATAATAATAATAATAATAATTATTATTATTATTATTATTACATAACAACATTGACATAAAATTCCATGTAACATTTTATAACAACAACATGATGATTATATAACAATAGCATAACATTACACCTAACATATCATAACAATATGATAATGTCAGAACAATATAGCATAACATTTCACAGTAAATTAACAAAAATACAAGAACTACAGTATAACATAATATCCAACTACAGTTCCCCAACAACCCAACCTACAATAAACCTTGCTCCATAACAAATAACCTAGTATGTAGATGACAACTCAGCTCTATCTCATGCTCCTTACCAATCCCAATGTCATGTCCTCTAGATCTCTCAAATAAAGTAAACACAATTATAAATGAAATCTTTGTTATTGATGGAGAATCAATAGAGATGTATACACTGCAAGAGGATTACTGTCCAGTCTGAATTCAGGCGGGAAGTTCCCAACAGAAATTACAGCAGCCTTCCCCTCCAGACTCAAGTAGCCAGCAACAGTTTCTTGCAAGCTGGTACAACCATGCATCTGCACCCTAGACCCAATAACCCCTTTCTCAGAAGATCCCATGGGAAGGTTGTTTTGAAGCCAGCATGCCAGCCAAAGCAGCAGAGATAAGAAAATGAAAGCAAACAAGCTGAACAGTCAGAGCGTCAGAGCAACCTCAGATGCTACATCCCTTGCTCCCACCTGGAGGTTTATGGCAAGAACAAGCACTCAGGTCTGGGCACCCAGGGAGGCTTAGAAACCCAGAACCAGTGTCAGGAAGCAATTTTGGAGTGAATGTAGGCTAATAAATGAAGCTAAATCCTGATAAAGTAGAAGTGCCACTGGTGAGTGGGGGGTCTGATTTAGGAATTCAGGTGTTCAGGGGTCTGTAGTCTACATTCTGGATAGGGGTCTGTAGTCTACAGACTACAGGTCTGTAGTCTGGGGATGCTCTTGAATTAGTATTAATTAGTTAGTCAGCTTAGTAGTAGGTTTGAGCCTACCCACCGTGGAGAGTTTAGTTGGGCTAGGTTAGGAGATAGAAGGGGAGTTGGGGAGGAATGAGGGCACCCTGCTTGGGGCTGGGGATCCCAGTGTTGATGGGACGGGGTAAATATGGCAGTAGGCAGTGGCCATATAATAGACAGCGGACGAGATATGGATATGCTCATTCACTTTCTGACCTCCGACCTATCCCTAGGAACGAGGATGGTTTGGCTCAGGGATACCCTGCTTCGTCCCTGGTGTTAATCAATGCCAGGTCCATAAATAATAAGACCACAGTTCTTCGGGATTTTCTCAAGGAACTGCAAGTGGACCTGGCTTGTGTCACCGAGACCTGGGTGCGCGAGGGTGAGACCGTCGCCTTGGGCAAGGCCACGCCACCAGGTTTTGCGTGTCTCCACCAGTCATGAACACAGGGCCGGGGTGGTGGTGTGGCAATGTTTGTCCGTAATTCCATTCCCTTCAGGGCTGTCCCAGTCCCGGAGATCACTGGCATGGAGTGTGTTGGCCTGGAGTGGTTGGCCTTGGAGAGATTGGCAGTCCTTCTGGTGTACCGGCCGCCTAGTGCACTGGGGGACAGCCTGCTGGAGGTGGTGGCTGACTGGGCGTTGAGGTTCCCCAGGCTTATTGTTTTGGGTGATTTCAACGTCCATGTCGACACCACCTCATGCACAGTGGCTGCAGACCTGGTGTCATCCATGGCGATGCTGGGTTTCTCTTTAATGAAATCTGGCCCCAATCTTTTATTCACACGCTGGATTTGGTCTTCGGGTCTGGGGTTAATTTGGTCGTATCCTCTGTTGACAGAGTGCCATGGTCCGACCATTATGCCCTGAAGGTTCGTATGGACATGCTGCGCTACCCCGTCTAGGCGACGGGCTGATTTATGCCCGCCCGCGGAGACTCATGGATCCACTTGGTTTCCTGAATGCTCTGCGGGACCCTGAACCTGTCAGCACGCTCGATGAGCAGGTGGAGGATTGGAACTCCTGACTCTCCAAGGCCATCGAGGTTGTTGCTCCCCGGCGTCCTCTGCGCCCCTGTTCATGGCAGACTCCATGGTACACCGAGGAGCTGTGTCATATGAAACGGGTACTCAGATGGCTAGAGCGAGTGTGGAGGAAATCTCTTGACGAAGCTGCACAAACATCCTATAGAACGTTTATGAAAGCCTATGAAATGGCGACGAAGGAGGTGAAGAGGGCTTTCTTCTCCTCCTTTCTCACATCTGCTAGCTCTTGCCCGGCACAATTATTTCGTATAATTCGATCTTTGACCTCTTTATCAAAGGGCTCTACAAATTCTCAATTGACTATTAGCTGTGAGGCATTCATGAGCTTTTTTGCAAATAAAGTTGCATCGCTCCGCCAGGACCTTCCCACCACTTTAACTACAATTAGCGAACTGGAGGCTCCCTTGCCATCTTCTGGTCCTTGTTTGACCCAGTTTTCCCTGCTCTCTGAAGCCGCTGTTGACAGGGCCTTGGCTGCTGTTAGACCTACAACCTGTCCTCTGGATCCGTGCCCTTCCTGGCTTATCAAAACCTGCCAGGCGGAGCTACGACCCCACCTGTTGAAGATCATCAATGACTCCCTTGAGCAAGGAGTCTTTCTGGGTGGGTTGAAGGAGGCAGTGGTCCACCCACTCTTGAAAAGACCATCATTAGATCTTAGGGATCTGGCCAATTACCGCCCCATCTCAAATCTTTCGTTTCTGGGGAAGGTAATTGAGAGAGTGGTGTTGGAGCAGCTTCAAGGCTTTCTGGATGACACATTGGCCTTCGATCCCTTCCAGTCCGGCTTCTGTGCTGGGCATGGGATGGAGACGGTTCTCGTCGCTGTCACGGATACGCTCCGTATGCAACTTGACCGAGGCGGATCTGCGCTGTTGGTATTATTAGATCTGACACAGCGTTTGATGTGGTCGACCATGATCTTTTGGCCCACCGCCTGGCCGCTTCCGGGATCCAGCGCAGTGTCCTTCAGTGGATTGTCTCGTTTCTCCGGGGGCGAAGTCAGCAAGTGTGGTGTGGGGACCAAGCCTCCTGGAGGTGCCCTCTTCAATGCCGTGTGCCTCAGGGGGCGCTGCTGTCCCCATTGTTATTTAACATCTATATGTGACCCCTTGCTCAGTTGGTACGTAGCTTTGGGCTGATCTGTCACCAGTATGCTGATGGCACTCAGCTCATTCTGTTGATGGAGAGGGGAGCCGTCGACGCCCCTGCAGCTCTACAGCATTGTTTGGAGGCAGTTGCTGGTTGGTTGCAACAGAGCAGGTTAAAACTCAATCCATCGAAGACGGAGATCCTTTGGCTTGGCCGTGAGGGAGAGATTGGGAATTTCCAGCCACTGGTGTGGGAGGGGGTCTCATTGGTGCCGATCTCCTCTGTCCGCAGCCTGGGGAGTCCACCTGGATTCATCTCTTTCAATGGAGACCCAGGTGGCCCATATAACCCGGGTTGCGTTTTTCCATCTCCGCCAGGCCCGACGGCTGGCTCCCTTCCTCTCCAACACGGACCTGGCCACTGTGATCCATGCAATGGTCACCTCCAGGTTGGACTATTGTAACTTGCTCTACGCAGGCCTTCCCTTGCGTTTGACCCAGAAACTGAAACTGGTCCAGCATGCAGCGGCTCGCCTGCTCACAGATGGCACCTTCCAAGACCACATACAACCTGTGTTGCGCCGTCTGCATTGGCTCCCAGTTGAATTCCGAATCATCTTCAAGGTGTGGGCTTTGACCTTCAAGGCCTTACGTGGCCTGCGACCCTCGTACCTTCGGGACCGCATTACCCCATATGTCCCAGCTCGGCCTCTGTGTTCGGCAGAGGCCAACTTACTGGAGATCCCTGGCCCCTCAATGATGCTGCTGGCCTCCACTCAGGCCAGGGTCTTTACGGCTCTAGCCCCTGCCTGGTGGAACACTCTTCCTCCAACTGTCCGGGCCCTGTGGGACCTTGGTGATTTCCGCAGGGCCTGCAAGACTGAGTTTTTCCACCAGGCTTTTGGAGAAACCAGCTGCTGAGTGTGCCCCCCCCCCCAGTTTAGGGGCCCCAATATCAGCGGGACCCATTATTAGGACTTATGGGTCCTTAACACCATCAGGACCCACTACCTCTCCCTCCTCCTTCTAGGAGGATTAGGTTTAGGTGAGATGCCATCTTAGGATATAACAACTGCTGTTTTTATTATAACTATGAAAGTTTGATTGCGATGATTTTATGTGGTTTTATGTTGTACACCGCCTAGAGCCCTTCGGGGATGGGGTGGTATATCAAATTAAATAAATTAAATAAAAATAAATAAAATTGAACTGAGGCCTATAACTAGATAAGTACACTGTTTCCCCGAAAATAAGACATCCCCTGAAAATAAGATGTAGTAGAGGTTTTGCTGAAGTGCTAAATATAAAGCATTCCTCAAAAGTAAGATGTGGCAAAGTTTTTGTTTGGAAGCATGCCCGTTGACCAGAGCATGCAGCTGTGGAGCGAAAAAATAAGCCATCCCCTGAAAATAAGACATAGCGCATCTTTGGGAGCAAAAATTAATATAAGACACTGTCTTATTTTCAGGGAAACAGGGTAAGTAGCATCTGTGTTCAAGAGTACTTTTTACCAGCTTTGACTGGCTTTGAGTTTTTCTGGGCACTGTGATTCATGCCATCGGTTATATCTAAATAGATTACTGCAATGCAGGTGGAGCTGCTCTTGAAAAATGTTTGGAAATTTTGATTAGTTCAGAGTGCTGCAGCCAGGATGTTTATGTTGACTGCCAGGTTGTAGGGACCACATTACTTCAGTTTTGGTCCATCTTCAGTGCTTCCCAGTTTGTTTCTAGTTGTGCTTACCAGTTTGTTTCTGTTGTTGTGGTACTCATCTTTAAAGCCATATATGTTGTAAGACCAGCATACCTTAAGCATAGCTACCCGACCAAAGTGGGCATCTTCTGCCTGCTTCAGGTGCCCCCTGCTTCAGGTGCCCCGTCCTTCTGATAATAGGTGGGTGACAATACAGGAAAGTACCTTCTTGGTCATGGCATCAAAACTCTTGTCCTTTCTTCCAGGAGATATTTCCCTGTCCCCTTCTGTTACCATCTTCCATCAGTGGGTGAAGATTTTTTATTAGTTTTTTTTAAAAAATAATTATTCTGCCCTGCTTTGCAATCAATTGTTTTTATATTTTTGTGTGTAATTTAGCTTGGCTTTAATTGTTTTAATGACTTGTTTGGTTTTATTGGTTTCAAGAGTTGTTTTCATTATGTATATTTTAAATACGTTTGCTGCTAATGTGGGTAGAAAGGTGGAGTATACATTTTGTAAATAAATTACTAAATATAGTATCACATTTTGTAAATAAATAGAGTGGCAACTAGGCATGTTAATGCTATTTTTGTCAGCAGCTACACCTGTAGTATGGCCACCTAGTTTAGTTTTCAAGGCTATTTTATAAGCTGGTACTGCTGAATAATTTTTAAATGAGTGAGTGCTAGCATATATCCTTTGCATGTTAGAGATTTGGATGTACAAGAATGACTTTTGGATGTCTTCTCATGAATGAAACAACTCTCACAACGCAATCCTAAGAGCACTTTCAGGCAAGTAAGCTCCACTGAATAGTCCTCAGGAAGATTCTGATTTAGACCTTCTTAAGATTGCTTTATAAGATATCTACCCAATCAAATAATGTGATACAAGCACCTAAGATGTAGAAATTGATTGCTCTTGTATTTTTTTCTTTAATGGAACGCATTCTAATAAAAAATGAGAACTCCAGGCTTAGCACCTGTAATTAAAACATATTCACTTGCTTGCTAAACCTTTTTGGGAGGAAATTATTCCTACCCAGTTGTGAAGATAGAAAAGGTTCTGTGTATGGAGCTTATTAATGAGCCACTCTGACAGTCTGCTTCCATGAAGTCAGGAAAAATGTGTTTCAATTCTCATAGCATATACCTTCCTCCCCCAAAGGGAGGAGGGAAAGCCAATTTTCTTCAATCTCTGTAAGCTGGAAAAAGGATGGTGCTTGTTTGAAGGAAGAGTTGCAAAGTGCATTTATTTTTCCAGTGGATTTTCTCTATATATTTGCAAATCAGTATGAATGCACATTAGGTATATTGAAATAGACTTTGTAGGTGCTGGTTGTTTGCTTGAGGGAAAAATGTTTATTTGGAGTAAAATGAAAGCCTGTTTCTGTGAGGTATCTGCCTACCCAGGCAAGAATAAAATTACTCTAATCTTTGAATATAATAGAGGAGAAGATAATAATGAGTGATTCTTTCCAAAGTTAAAGCATACAAATTGTGTCTTTCCTGCACTGGAGCAAAGGATTATGGGATGCACGTGTAATGTAAAGGCAGTATTCAATGGTCACATTACAGTAGTTCTTGCTCAGTCAGTACAATTGCCTGTTACAGAACTGTTAAGAGAGCACATTGTCAAGTTTATTGTTTTGCATGCTTACAGAAGATTTGAACTCACACACTGGCCAGGTATTTACTTTTACAAATCAAATATATATAACACTGTAGATCATAAACACAAACACCCCATGATACTTTAACTACCTTTGAGTTGAAGAATTTTATTTGACCAAGTTCCAGTTCTCATTACTCCCAAAATGTCTCAATATTATTTTCTTCAATGCATCCAAAACTCACTTCCTGAAAATATTGCTTATTCGATATTCATTGTTTTCTTTTTTCATTCATGCCTTCAGCAATACATAACCCTAGATGTAAACATTTCTCCCTGAAGCACTTTTATAAGTATATATGCCACAACAAGTATTTTCTTGATGGCTCAGTATTCATATGTGAAAACAGCCACAAGTGTTATGTTTGAATTGGCCCAATTTCTCAATTCCCACTTCTTTAGTAATGCCCTGTGCGAACGATGGATGACTCTGGCCTTATACTGCTTGTATTACTACCCCTTGTATTACTACAGTAATTCTGCTTGTATTACTACCGTTTCCTAAGTTCTCCACCCTTTCTTTTCCTTCAAGTACAGCTCTGCGATTTCAATTTTGCATTTGCCAACAGTTAGTCATTTTAGTCACATAAATAAATAAATAAATAAATAAATAAATAAATAAATAAATTTTAATAGAAATGAATACAAACTGAGGCTGAGAAAAGCTACCTACTTAGTCCATAAACGAGTTGGTCTGTATCCTGCACTTCCATGTCACTATTGGTGCATGCACATAGGAGTGTGTACATGTTTAGGAGGCCACCTCTGATGAATGGAGTGGCAAAGATCTCAACCTTAGCAGTAGAGGCTGCAAGGGATCCAAGGTTGCAGAGGCCAGACTCCAGCTGAACAGTTATCAACATTCAGCAAGTTTTTCAGCCCTGTGATCAGCCCCTCTTGCCTGCGTGGAACATCATAGTCAAGTTCAGTTCACTCTGCTGACTGTCCTCCTGCTGGCAAGCACTTCAGATCAAAGACACGGGTTAGCAAATTTTGCAAGTTACTTTCGGTTTTTAAAAAAGAAAGAAGAAAGGAAAGGAAAAAAAACTTGAAATAGTAGATTTGTTACATTTTGACCATTTCCTTTAAATGTCAGCCTTCTTAATATTAGTGAATACCGAGCTAAGCTTCACACTTGTTTTATTTTGCTGCAGACCTGCTTCCAGGATTTTGCAACTGCAGACCAGGCTACTCAGGAGAGAAATGCAACAGATGCTCTTTAGGTTACAAGGGCTACCCTCACTGTGCACCTTGCAACTGTTCTCTGAAAGGCAGTTTAAATGATGACCCCTGCCTGGGACTCTGCATCTGCAAGGTATGGATTACAACCTTTTTTTCCTGTGAGGGTAAGCTTGTCATCTTTTCTAAGAGAGATTAGAAGCTTTTTTCTTTATCCAGTCTTTCTTGGTTGTAAGTAGCTCTTAACTGTGCCTGAGTGTCAGACAACTGTAACCTCTTTCTTGAAGTATGTCTTTCTGATGTGGATATGATACCTTTATCTTGAATAGTTTTTGGACTTCACACCAGTAAGGTACTACTGCTAAACATTCATATATGGGTAAACTGCCACCTGGTAATCCTTAGAAACAAATAATACTTGAGAGCATAAAATACATTTATTTCTAACTTGACTCCATCAGATTGTGTGCCACTGAAGTTCTTACAAAACAACAGCTGATGACAATCAAAGCAAAAATCTTTAATATATGTCATCATTCGAGTCAGATCTAGTTTTCCATTCATTCCTGAAGTTAATACAAATACTGAGCTGAAAACACATAATATGTATACATTCACCCTCTGCCTTTTTGTCTATTTTTCACACTCCCTTGAAAGGGAGAAAAATTGTTTCCATGGGGAAGAGGGAGCTTATTGCATAACCAGTACTTAGGTAATTGGGCTTGTACCTGTCAACCTAGTCTTATTACTGCTTGTCACAGAATGGTCTTTTCTGCACAGTAGAAATAAACTATCCTATAAATGTTTTAAAAAGATCAATTTTGGGGTTTTTTGTATTAACTGTGTATGGACAAAAAAAACACTGCCAGCCAAAATGGTTTTTTTCCCCACCGGCTACCCGACGGAGCTCTGATCAATTTCAGAGTTGTGCCTCCTTTTTTGTATGCTGCTGTAAAGACTCTCTGTGCCTCCACCATTTGGTAAAGCATGACAGAACACTTGGCAGAAATTTTATTACATTGTTTCAGGGTTATCAGAACTGAACTCTGAAATTTAATGTGTGGTGTAGTGGTGGATTCTAATCTGGAGAACTGGGCTTGATTCCCCACTCCTCCACCTGAGTGGCAGAGGCTTATCTGGTGAACCAGATGTGTTTCCACACTCCTATATTCTTGCTGGGTGATGTTGGGCTAGTCTCAGTTCTTCAGAACTCTCTCAGCCCCACCTGCCACACAAGGTGTCTGTTGTAGGGAGAGGAAGGAAAAGGAGCTTGTAAACCACCTTGAGTCTCCTTAAGGAGAGAAAGGTGGGATATAAATCCAAACTCCTCCTCTTCCTCCTCCTCCTCCTCCTCCTCCTCTTCTTCTACTACGACTACTACGACTATTACGACTACTACTACTAAAGGTTCCCCATGGAGGTTTCCTCTGCTTGAATCTCATCAACAAGCAATTTAAAGGTATAAAGTACATGAAGAAAGTTTGTTTTGCCTGGCAATCCTACACACATGTCATTTCCCCCTTTTTTGTTTTGAGGGAGATGTCGGCGTAGCTGCGACGACTCAAATATGTGTTGTGGCGTAGTTTTGCAGACATCTCCTTGGAAACAAAAAAAGGAAAACGACACGTGTGCAGGGTTGCCAGTCAAAACAAACTTTATTTATGTACTTTCTACAATGAAATCATGCACGGATGATCTGCAAGCAGAGGAAGCCTCTTTGGGAAACCTTCACAAATGATGGACGCAGGAGGTTCCTGAAAAGGGCAGAAAATGGTGGGTGCAACTTCAGTGAAAATGAACGTAAGAGCTGGGGAGAGGAGGTGGGAGAAATGAAGCATCCTCTACCTGCTTCTGTTTGCACAGGCAAGCAGGAGATGTCTTCAATCAGTTTTCAGAAAAAAAAATTGCTAGTTTAGTAATTTTTTAAAAACCCAGATTGAGAGGTATAAAACATCCTGAAAACATTTTGAGGGAGAAAGCTATATGAACTTCTCCCCCAAAACGCTTTTTATAACGTCCTCAAAACTTTATATTTCTGCTGTGTGGAAAAGACCATTGTGGAAATGAAAATGTCTGTAAATGCATATCCTATTGAAGGGGGTGCAGTGCTAATGGACATTATTGATATCTGAATGTTCATTGTCCATCTGTATTCTTTCTGAGTTAATCTTGTGTGACTATAAGTAGACTTGGGTCAGACTGAAAGTGAGAACCCTCCACTAAGTGATGACTAGGGAAGGGCTCCATTTACCTTCCTTAACAAATCTGATTCACTGAGATCTTGCTCCGATTCCGAAGATTATATTTTAGCTCCCTTTCCCCAGAGGAAAAACAGTAGAAAGTGCAGGATATTTGCAGACCCTTTTCCTCCCCATTCCCAAATGACAACTTTCACCAAATCTCAAGAAATTTCACTACAGTATATTAACAAATACTACATTCATTTCAGTGGAAGTTGGTGTCTGTGTTCTGGAATAAGCAGAGTTCAGATTTGATAACCCTGTTTACCATTATCTGAAACAATGTAATAAAATTTCTGTCAAGTGTTTTCTTTTGAAATCTTCAGTGAGGCTAAGATCAGCACTGACTTCATAAATTGCACTGCAATATGTGCCCTGATTCCACTTGACTTCCTCATGTTAGCAGCGTGTGATTTGTTTCATTCATTTTAAAAAAATGATTAGTTTTCATTTTTTGTTTGTTTTCAGTGGAAAACCCACATAGATTGTTTTTGACTGTTTTCTATTTAGCTGGGATGAAATTGTATGGGCTTGCTGCCCTTATTCAGGAATCTTTTCTGCCAAAAACCAGGCAGATAGGAGACAGTTTTATAGGAAATTAAAATTCTCACTCACAGAACAAGAAGAAGGAGCGCACAAAGGGCTGCAGTCAAAAAAGCCTATGTTGGGTAGCCAAAAAAGAAAACCGTGTTAGAAAGGAGGGAGTGGGTGCATTTAGCACTCCAAGAAATTCAAATCAAGTCATAAAGGTATGCATTTGCAGCCTAAGGTAGCAGCAAGCATAGAATGAGCACAGGGAGATATTTGTTATAGCAAGGAACAGGTAGGCATTCTATGCATTCTTCATTTTTCAGATGTTGCTAAGATGTAAATGTATGCCTTGACCAGCTGTGCTTTCATCTGTCCGTTGTATGTCTAATACAGAGATGTCACAATGCTTCCTGCTAAATAAGATGCAAGATGGAATTTTGTACCCATAGCCTGGTAGTGATGGCCTTTTTCTCAACTGCAGGAGGTTGAGAGGCATTTGGGGCCTTTTGACTGTCCTTTTGGCCTTATCTTATTATGAGGAATAATCGGGCCCACTTTACCTGCTTCATCTTGCAGAAACACAGTCTTTTTCATGATGCTGTATAGTTCAATCAGTCTGGATTCCCAGTGCAGATCTAAACATATTACCGGTACATAAAAATAATAGCCCTCTTCAGGGGTTATGTTAGTACATCATTCACCTGAAATGGAAACCCAGGAGCCACCTGTTTCAGGACCATGACATGTACTATGTAGGAAAGCAGAACAATAGTGATCGTGCTGTTGAAATCCACAGCTGGTGGGCTACCACTCCACATGGAATGCTAACATAATATCTGCAGTGGTATGAAATTCAGTGGCAGTTGATAACATTTTCTTCCAAAGGTGATGACTGGAACAACTAGCATTTTATTTCATTTTAATTTGTATTAAATCAAGGTTCCTCAGAGCTGTGGGAGGAACAGAACCTGTGTGTGTGTGTGTGTGTGTGTGTGTGTGTGTGAGAGAGAGAGAGAGAGAGAGAGAGCTTCCTTTAAGGATTAATTAAGAGGCTTTGACACAAGCTGAAATTCTTCTCAGGGTTAGGAATCTAAAGAAAAATGTTGCTCAATGAGGTCTTGCTGCATATACTTATAAAACTACAATGAGACAGTTGATCAGTACAGAAATCTGCTCAGGCTGTTAACCTCGTTGCCACTTGGCAAATGCATAGCTCTGAAATGCTCTTTTTTTCTTTGAAATAAAATTTCTTCCTCTCAAAGTTTTAATACCCAAGCTAGAAAATCTAGAGGTTTAGATAATGAGCAATTTCTAATTATATTCTTAATATGAAGGCTAAAGTATTGCCAATGCACAAAATTAAAATTCATCTGAATTGGACCAACAGTTCAAAGTTCAAATTATTTATGATTCAAGTGCAAAGAGAAAGAGATGCCGTACAGTTCCAATGCCGTACAGTTTATGCTAGTTCATATAATCTTTCAACTCACCTATGGATACAAATAGAATTGTAAAACAGCCAACTTCCTCTTGTAGTTTTCAGTGTGGACTTTGCTGCTTAGCTTTAATTTGCAACCCGAGAAATGGATTGTATAAAAGCAATTTTAGACAGTAATAAGGTAATCTCATAAACTACAGTTCTGTTTGTTAAGTATACAGAAAGTGATTGAGTTAATTGCCTTGGTCAATTTAACACAACATTGGGGGAGGGGGTGTTTCATTGTATTGTTGAAGGCTTTCACAACCGGAATCACTAGAATGTTGTGGGTTTTCCTGGTTGTATGGCCCTGTTCCAGTAGTATTTTCTCCTGAAGTTTTGCCTGCATCTATGGCTGGCATGATCCTCTGAAGATATCAGGCACAGATGCAGGCATAACGTCAGGAGAAAATACTACAGGAACACGACCATACAACCCAGAAAACCCTCAACATCCTTTTTTTTTTCATTTTTAGGAAGCTTAGTTAGATGTTACCCATTTAATATTTTTAATTATTTATTAATTGCTTATCTATAAAAGTTAATGCAGATTTATCAACCCCTGTGATTTAGGATTTTTAACAAGGTAGTTTTACTTTATTTCTTTTTCCTCCCCAATCTCAAAATAGCATAACCAAGGTCCCCTTTACAGAATGTTAACTTTTAAGCTGTTCTCATAATGGCTTGCAAAATGTTCATCCACAACTTTTAGGGCATTCTGTTATACTCATGATTCATTTCTTGAATATGTGGGAGTGTAGCCATTTCTTGAATAATGGATATAAAGAATATATTGTAAGGGTAATGTGGTTTGCTGACACTTCAGTGACTAGAACAAATGGCAGAAAATGCATGGAAAGAATTTTTTCTAAGCCAGTAGATTAACAGCACCATCCAAAGGGGGGGGGGTGAATTCACTGGTGGGAGTGGCACGAGGCCACAGTAACAGATTTGCACTCCCTGGAGCACTTGCCCTGGCAGAGGGGTAAATCCACAGGCAGGCAACTTCTGCAGCATTCCCTGGCGGTGGGATAAGGTGCAGGATGCGTCACCAGTGTTCCTGTGCCCCCGTTGCCAGCATAGCCGGGGGGTGGTCCAGGGGCATGGCCATGAGAGAAGCTGACATTAGTTGACTCCATCCTCACCCTTGCCACCATTGCGCTGTCAGCCAGGGCTTTAGACTTACACCACTGAAAAAGTGGCATAAGCCAATTAAGCCCAATGGGGGCTTGCCAGTGATGTGGATACTTTTCTGTGTTTGGATCCTCTCCGTGCCACTGGGAAAACTCTTTGGAAGTGGCAGGCCAGGGGCTTGGCCTGTTGGATGGGTCTGCCTGCCATGAAGACCATATGAGGCTGCCATAATTCGGCTGTGACTTGATGGCTCTTTACACACACACACACACACACACACACACACACACACACACACACACACACACACACACACACACACACACACACACACACACAGTAGACTCAGAGTAATAAGGTATGTTATTGTGCGTGTTTACCTTTTTTCTTCAGCCTTTTTTCCCCTTTTTCTTTCTTTTGTAATTCAAGAGTTTTTTGCTTCCCAGTTCTTCACATTTATGCAGTGTCTTAGGCTGCTTACACTTGTCATTCTCAGTGCACTAAAGCAGTCCTTTACAAATGGATTTTCTTATGTGAACAGGCAAATTCAGTTACAAAGAATTGTTATAGTGCATTGAGAGTGCATTATTCACTGTGTTTGGAAGCACCCTTAATTGGGAAGCAAGTGAGTGATTTTTCAACAAACCATGTCAGTGAAGAAACACACACTTGATTCTGGCTGCAATATGATAGGTGTTCTTTTCATAGACTGTTCAATCTTTGCTGGCTTAAAGGCAGTCATATTTGTCGTTTTGTGCATGGCACACATGCCACTAAGGACAGGAACAGAGATCATGTACAAAACAATTTCAAAGAATGACTCTCTGACAATCATTATTTTTGCTGAATTTGAAAAAACTGTCAAGTTTCCATTTTAGTTCTGGTATAAATTGAAATTCTAGGCATCTTAGGATACCTGAAATATATATGTAGCTATAAATGAATTCTACTGGTGACCACCTGGCAACTGATCATTTAGTTATTGTGACCCAAATATTAGTAAAATTTTGTGTCACTAACACTGCAATTCTAGTGAGAGTTACTCCAGTTCATGCCTATTGGATGCAATCATAGGAATGCACTGTTAGATTTCATGACTGAGTTCACTACAGTAAATGTACTTAAAATATACATAGAAACACTGCTGAACAAGAAGGAAATTGATTTTGGTGGATAGCATATTTGTCATAATAATAAATCAAATCTGCACAAACAGCTTCTGGTTATTGTAGATATGCATGATATAACATGGTAGTGGGACATAACCAAAGACTATTATGTACTATGGCTTTTTTTGCATCCTTTGTCTATTGATTTTGTAGTGAGCAGAACAATGTTGAAATCCAGTTGTGCAAAAAAGGTGGAGACAGTAGTGTCCAAAGTGTGAAGTCATGGTCAGCCTATAACTTCTTTAATTGTGTTAAGGCTTAAAATATTTATGTAAGATGCAGGAACCTCCAGAAATAGCAAGTGTACACATCATGGAGGACTGAGATTGAGACCTGCTGTGTGGGAAAACAAGCTGTACAAGAATAATTTTAAAATAAATACATAAATATATTCCTATTCATACACTGGGTATACCTGTACTGCTTGGGCTTACTGAATATCTCTGTATTGGGTGTCAAGCTGAATCAGGTCCATAGTCCAGAACAATATCCTTGAAAAATGTGATGGTGGTAGCAGGTGGATGTACACCACAGGGAAGTCTGACCCTTATTTGAGAGATAAATATTTATATAATACCTTCCACTCTGTGTTATATCAAATTTGTTACATCAAACTATATTGTAAGATAATATTTTAAACCCCTGTAATGTTCTAACATTATTTTTCAGGATAATGTTGAAGGAGAGAACTGTGATCATTGTAAACCAGGCTTCTTTAACCTGCAGCAAGACAACCCCAGGGGCTGTGAAGAATGTTTCTGCTCGGGAGTAACAAATGACTGTGTGGGCTCTCGCTGGGCCTACAACACTGTAAGTCAAAATGGAGGACACATGTATACATACTACTGATGTAGCTTTTTTAAAAAATCACCATGTTTTGGACTTCCACATTTCTTTCCTCAAGAATAAAATAACATGATCATTCACAGTAAAAGCCAAATTTTGTTACTATTGACATAGGGATCTAATGTACAGTCTATGCTTAGGAGAAAAATGCAGGCAAATAACTCAGAAAAATTGCTGTTTGAGTGTAAGTGAACTGAGTGTTGGAGAGACAGAAACTGTATTTTTAAAAATATGACTGTTAAATTGTCAGTCATGTAGGGCTGAAATTATTCTAGATTTATTCTCTGAAATGGGTGTAATAGGAATTGTCTCATGCAAATTAATGACAAATTCACATGTTTCTATAAAGCCATAGGTGAAAAAAGCAATATTTTACTGAAAAATCAATAGTATCACCTTTATATTTTTATGGGCATAATCATTAACAGGAATTAACAGAATGGTAAAGGTTGGAGGCTTGTAGAGGATTTTTAGGATTACAGTCTGAGACTGTACTAGGTTTTTTTCCCCCCAGCTCTAGGCTGGGACCTGGAATTTCTTTTCTGTTTCTCACGTTGATCTGTTTTCAGTGGAGTATCTGTATCATAGTAGTTCATCGGTGTGCTTTAATGTTGGGGTAACCTGAAGGCAAAGGACAAGTAAAATTTTCCCTAGTAAGATCTACAAAACATGAAAAAAGGAGAGAATGGTAGACGACTGAGAGTTTTGGCATATATCCACTGGCCAAGATTTTGAGCAAGAAAACTGAAAAGAGGCTGTTAAACAGTGGGACCTGCATTTGATAGTCTGCTGAACTCTCTCTTCATTCCTATGTGCTGAAGAAGACTGCTGAGTCCCTTACCGTAGGGGTGCAAAACATACGATGCACAAAGCTGCTTTGACAGCTGAGCTGTTTTGAGGATTGCCAGCTGAATTTGTACAGAGGAAATCTTCACACTTCTTGTAGTTTCTGAGAAATATGGAAAAATGGTATTCAAATTTATTTCTGGGAAGCCAGAAGATAAATATTTAAATTATGTAGCCTATTAATTTCAAACTGTTGGGGCTAACAATGTCAGCCCTCTGTATTGGGTACAGAACTACATCATTTCATTCATTGAGGTGTTGCAGAAGACAGAATGAAATCATACCACTATTTCAAACCTCCTGAGTGGGTTTTGAAACAGGAAAGGTTTTAACTCCAAAAGTATGAGGCAGGGACGTAGGTATGGGTGCATACTTAAGGTCGGGGAGGCACACCCCCAGCACTCCAGGGCATGGCCACGCCTCCCCAAGCCCTGCCCTGGCCTAGCGCTTATAAAAGCAGCTCTCCGAGGTCGGGGATGGCAGACTCCCCTGCCCTGCCCTCCCCTGTCCCTCCCCTCTGGGCTGAGGCATAGAGGGAAAATGGAGCCTGGTGCAAAATCTGAGTTTTGTGCCCCCACCCCACCCCAGGGCAGCCGCTGTGATGCAGGAATCCCACCGCAAACAGCATCACTTTCCAATGAGATTGTTTTGAACTAGATCCCACCTTAAAGGGGAGAATCTGGGGTCCCTAGTTAAACAACATTGAAATTGATGCTGTTTGAGAGTGGATTATCCCCCACCCTAGAACAGCATCACTTTCCAGTATTGCGTAGTGAGGTTAAAATGGAGTTACTGCATTCTAATCTGGAGGAGGAGACCAGGTTTGATTCCCTGCTCTGCCACTGAAACTGTGGAGGCTTATCTGGGGAATTCAGATTAGCCTGTGCACTCCTACACATGCCAGCTGGGTGACCTTGGGCTAGTCACAGCTTTTCGGAGCTCTCAGCCCCACCCACCTCACAGGGTGTTTGTTGTGAGGGAGCAAGGGCAAGGAGATTGTAAGCCGCTTTGAGTCTCCTACAGGAGAGAAAGGGGGGATATAAATCCAAACTCTTCTTCTTCTTCTAAACTGAGGACCTCAGATTCTCCCCTTAAATCCATGCCGAAGGGGGTGGATTTAAAAGGAGAATCTGGGGAAATTGGGGGGGTGCCTGCTATCAGGGGTGCAATGGTTACGCTAGAAGCACCAAACTTTCAGGGTATCTTTAGGAGTCTCTCCTAATGATACCACCCAGGTTTGGTGAAGTTTGGTTCAGGGGGTCCAAAGTTATGGACCCTCAAAAGTGTAGCCCCATCTCCTAAGCTCCCATTGAGAACAATGGGGGATGGGGCACCCCCTTTGGGAGTCCATAGCTTTGGACTCCCTGGATAGCTTCACAAAGCCTGGGTGATATCAATAAGATACTCTCATGATAAATACATCCCAGGTTTGGTGAAGTTTGGTTCAGGATGTCCAAGTTTATGGACCCTCATTAAATGTAGCTTTCATTTTCTATTGGCTCCCATTGGAAACAATGGAGGATGGGGCGCTCCCTTTGGGAGTCCATAGCTTTGGATCCCCTGAACCAAATTTCACAAAAGCTGAGTGGTATCAATAAAGAGACTCTCCTGATAATGCATCCCAGGTTTGAGGAAGTTTGGAACAGGGAGTTAAAGGTTATGGACCCTCAAAAGTGTAGTCCCCATCTTCTATTAGTTCCCATTGGAAACAATGGAGGATGGGGGCACCCTACTGAGGAGTCCATAACTTTGGGCCCCTAGGAAGCTCCCTGCTCAAACCCGGGTGGCATCATCAGGAGAGTCCCCTAAAAAATCCTAGAAAGTTTGGTGCTACTAAGCCCAAACAGTGCGCCCCCTGAATAAAAACCGAAAAAGCACTAAAACATTTTAAAAACCCACAAGCGGGTGGGCGGAGCTTTGGACATGAATGGGGGGGTTCAAACCCGAGAACCCCCCCCACCCACGTGCATGGTATGAGGCAATTCTCCCATCACTATTTGATTAAAGGTCCAAGAGGAGATCACAGATTTATATCTCAGTTGCTCTTACTACAATACACTGGTGTTTCTCTGTGTGGTATAGAGAGCATTCTGCACCCAGGGATATCTAATCATCTGTAATCCAGAGAGTGTTAATTGAAAAAACAACAACCCTCTACTGTAAACTTAGCCAGGGGCACTGGAATGAGATAGCACAGTCCTATTCATAGTCCTGTTCTCCAGGAAGGGGCATGTTTTAAACTACAACTCACTGAATCACAGTTTGCATACTCTCTGCTGGGATTCAGGAGAGAATGTCTCCAGTCCAGAGCATTATATGGTATCCAAAGGCATTGGAATGTGAGCAGGTGGAGCATTTATAAAGCCCAATCTCAGGGAAGTTTTTTTTTTAACAAAGCCCATTCCCAGGCAGCGGCCAGCCATTTTCTCCTGTGATGCAAGGAGCTCTGAACATCCCAGGAAGGCATTCTCATTCTTGAGTGGATAGATACAACCCCACTGGAAGGCTATATCATTTGTACTGGCCATCCCAATATTGTTCTGGTTCAGCAAAGGGGTAAGAGTATTGTAGACCATAAAGGTATTTAAGTGGGGCTCTTAGGCTGTTTTGTGAGCTGCACTAAATCGTCCAACTAAATAAGAAGCATTGGACAGTGTTTTTACCTACCTCTTGCTGTTTTGGAGACATTCAGGATGTGAGGGTAAAAAGGGAAGAGAGAATCCCCTTCCTTAATTTCCATAATGGGCTCCAAATCCTCTGTAAAACAGTGGTTCCTGGCCCCACTTTTACATTATAACATGTTCTTTGTTCTTATAGATATATTTCTGAAAATACCCAAAGTATTCTACTATGAATAGATGTTTGTTAGTTGTTTAAGATATCAATCAATAAACGCTTATTAACCAAAAGCCATATACACATACATACTCATAATCCATCAATAGTCCAAAGAAACATTTAGCCTAAGAAGTTTAAAATACGAAATACATAAACATATAATGGTTATTTAAAATATCTATATTCAGTCTTATCTGCATAGCTAATGATCGCTTACCAATACAAAGACAGCTGTACCTTTATTCAGCAGAATTAAACAGATAAAATACCAAATCAATGGAAACATGTTCTTATTGCATCTATATTTAAGAAAGGTGAACAAACTAATCCAAGTAAATACAAGCCAGTTAACGTTCAAAATCAGTGCTTGATAAAAAGCCAGCAGGTTTTCGACAATGAGCCTCAGCCACTGATCACTGTATAATTGTAAGTCATTATTGTATTATTTGAAGTCATTTGGCAGAAAAATATAGCCACTGTGCTCAGGAAAAGTTGTAAGTGGCTTTCATGGATCTGAAATCAGCAATTCGTTTCATTCCTAGGACATGTTTTTTTGGCAGAAAAACATAGGAAAACCATAACTGATTGTAGATTGCTGTGGTTGATATAGTTGCTTTATGATACACCATCAGCTCAGGTTAGATGTAGAGCAGAGAGGCAAATGACAGGAACATTTATTATGAGGTTTGGAGTTAATGAGGGATGTTTGATGGTTCTGCTACTGTTTAATCTATTTTAAATGATATAGCACCTGTTCTTAAATAAGACAAATTTCACTTGCCAAAACTTGGGACCCTAGAAATATCCATTTTATTATATGCTGATGATGTGGTGTTATTATCACAAGCTCCTATTGGGCTATGAAGATTAATACAGTCCTTCTCTAACTACTGTCATGGACAAGTCCTAAAAACTAATTCTGTAAAGTCAAAGATACTGGTTTTTACAAAAGTGAAAAGAGATCTAAGATATAAATGGATTTTAGAGAATAATTAACTAGATCATGTTAGGTCTTTTAAATACCCAGGAGTAATATTTAAATATCTGGGAATAATATTTGGTACACATTTAACTTGGAAACATCAACTTTGGAAACATAGCTATGATGGCATCAGTGGCCTGTTCTAGTTCAGCAATAAAGTAGTATCTACAGGAGGGGTAGACAGGGTTTACTGCTTTGAATACTAACTTATTTCCTCAACTGCTATATAGAGTAGCAATCTGGGTCCACAGATAAGTAAAATTATAGATCAACCACTAATAGAATTCTTGCATAAGATCTGTGGGATTCTGAAATATGTGACCCTTAACTGCCCTTAGATTGGAACTTGGCCAGCATTCTGTTGAACTTGGAAACTAGCTTTAAATCTGAAATTTAAAATTATTTTCTCTGAGGATAAAAACTGATTATATTATATAAAACATGATATCTCTAGTTCAAAGAATCATACTATAACAGAAAAATTGGAATATCATACAATGCCCAGAGAAAGTAGGGTGGCCCAAACCCTTTAAGACTATCAATTATGAAAATTGATATCAATAGTACTGTCTGTCAGACTAGTTGCTATACATTCCATATGGGAATCCACCACTCTTTACAAGCAAATATTTAGTAGGTAGAATATCTGGGGGAAGTACATTTCGCTGGATGTATGTGGCTTGATCCATTTCTCTCAACCATGGACATTCACCTGCTTCATCATTACTACTGATCCCTAAACCATAACCACAACACTCTTTACAAGCAACACTCTTTACAAGCAAAAAATATTTGTTTAATCCTACAATTCCAAGAAGCAAGCAACATGCTACCATCTGTGATCTCTGAAGGCATATATTAGATATACTATCTTCAGATAGATGTTGTGGTTATGGTTTAGGGATCAGTGGTAATGATGAAGCAGGTGAATGTCCATGGTTGAGAGAAATGGATCAAGCCACATACATCCAGCGAAATGTACTTCCCCCAGATATTCTACCTACTAAATATTTTAATGGCCAGCAAATATTATTTTCTTAGCTAAATTCCCTGTTCATGCCATGAGAGTTTGAGCAGTTTGGGACAAGACATCTTTCTGTCCTCTCTGACCTTTCTTCTTTGTTGGGATTGATTGATACTACTGAAGACCTGTAAGTCAGAGATAGATACACAGACAGACTAAATGACTTATAAGATAATAGAGTTCCACACTACAAAAATCACAACATTTTGAAGAAATAGCATTTGCCAAAAAGTTTAGTATACTGTCAGTTTAAACTTGCCCTCTCAAGAAAACTCTCAAAAGATGAACTAACAGTGCCTTTAACCGAACTCAGATTTTTTTTTTAAAAAAACAGCCATGTTGCCTTCAAGGATTGTTCCATGTAGAAAATGTTGTAATTATCCAGTCCAGATTACAGAAGCATGGATAACAGCGTGACTAGCTCTAGAAGGGAGGACCATTTCTGAATCAAGCACAGATGAAAAAAGAACTCATAGCAAAAGCACTGATGTGATTTTGCTGTAATTACCTTAGTTCCAGGGGTTCTCTCTAACCTTTTGACCTTATTTGGTGATATTAAGCAATCTAAACTTGGCAAACAGTCCTTTTCAAAACATCCCATTTTCCCAACCAATGTAACTTATATCTTTCCAGATTCTCCCACTCGACCAAACCTTCTCAGCACTGGTGAATGTGCATCTAATTTGGATATTATTAGATGTATTAAACATAATTCAGTCGCTTCTTGCAGATCTAGTTGATCTTAAAATGCAGTGAATGGATGTTTTCTTTGTGCTTATATGCATAATTTGTTTCCAGTCTTAAATATGAAAATCATGAGTAAGACCATGAATTTAGAAAACTTAAGGACTGTTCCCTACTGATGCTATTTAAAAATTAGAAGTATCTTTGAGTGATTGAATTTTCATTGTCCTAATTTAAGTGGGCATTTATGTAGCATGACAAGGAATCCCTTTATTCATACTTTTATATGCTCATTTACTAAGCGAAATGTGGTGAGCCCTATTCTCTACATCTATATGAAATAGTAATTTACTCTATGTTTAGTCTACCAAGCCTTTATATAAGGAATACATAAAAATAAGCAAGGATGCAACACTGAAAGAGAAGAAAGAAATAGACTGTGCAAGCTTCATTATTTATAGGTATTTATGGGTATTTTCTTCTATCACTATAGATTGAGAGCATGACTGGCTGGTACCTGACAGATATACCTGGTCTGGCTCAACTTACTCCTCAACAGGACAGTTTTGATGGGCCTCAGCAGCTTAGCATCAACAATGTGGCTGCAAGGAGTGTACTGCCACTGATTTATTATTGGAGTGCACCCAGTCCTTATTTGGGCAACAAAGTAAGTACAGATGGTCTTCGTTGATTTATTAATAGCTAAAGATTTAGCTCCTTTTTAAAGTTATCACTAATGGAATACATATTTGACCCGGAAAATTGTTCACTGAATGCAGAAGAATATCCTCATGAGACTCAAGGCAAAAGGTAAGTAGACTCGGGAAAGTTTTTCAGTTCCCATTGTGTCATTGCAGTTTCTCATGTCAGGTTTTAGGAAAGTTTATATAATTTCTAATGTTACTTCTAGAATGAAATGATTTGCAGTTTATTCTGTGTGAATTCCAATGGTATCTTGTTTCTTTCTGTTACATCCTGGGATTTTACTGATCATTCCCACTTAATTTACACAGGGGCTGACAGCAGACCATCAGATGTTGAGGGGGAGTGCTAGAAAAATGTGTCATGCTTACTGAAAAATTGAGTGCAAAGAGTGTTGTCCTGGGATTCCAGACATGGTGTGCTAAATTGTTTACAGGCTTTATTTCTACTTTTAAATTCTTATGATTGCTGGAAAGCTGACCTATCATCTAAGGTTTTATGTCTTTTTGACACACATTCTATACTTCTGTTCTGGCCTACACTCACATAGGTGGTCAGAAACAGTCCAGTATAAAAAAACAGTATATCTGTTTACACCTCAAATGTTCTGTAGCATAAATGTTTAGGATGCATTGTGGTATTTTTGCTTATCAGGTCCTTTTAATTTACAGAAGCATTCCTAGCAGAATCAATGGACTTAAAAGGGTGTGACTCTGTTTAGGAGCACAAGCCACACTTCCCAGGAGCAAGTGAGAGAAAGTCACATGGATGTTATCATCACAATTTGGATGGTGTGTGGGGGTGGGGGGAGGAGGGAGGGCCCTCAGCAGCTAAGGTATCTGCCAGCACTTACCTTCAGCATCAGCAGAGGGTGAGCAGAGGACCACATAACCAGGACTCCACCCTAGCTCCCCCTTCTATTTAGTGAAAGCATCAGTGAGCCCCCATTCTCTCTTGCGGGGCTTTTGAACTTAAGTATTGGCACCACAATCCACATCACTTCCAGATAATATGGACATCTTGTTCACGGCCATAGATTGCTAAAGATGCTCAAGTCCATTCAGCATGAGTGAATTTGGCCTTATTTGTTTGCTCCTGAAGGCAATAAACTTTTCCTGTACTTATTGCAGATCCCTTTTTCACTCTGGAAGGAAAATAATGGCACAAATATGTGCCATTTCTCTGAACAAAGAAGGGTTTTTTTCCCACTTGTAATTTGGAAGGACTTTGCAGTTTACTGTCAGACGTCTTCTGTATGAATGAAACAATTTGCCTTAATAACTGAACCATATAAATTTTGATACCACAGTAATACTGAAAGCACTTACAATTACCATAGTACATCTTAACTGTCATGTTGAATCATGTAAATTATAGCCATGATGACATACTTAGCTGAGGTGATTTAGTGGATTGCTATGGAAATGGAATATTGCAGGTTATTATTTGTAAATTCAATAAAACATTTCTCTAAATACTTGAAACTGGATTAAACCTGCATTTCTAGATGATGTTTTCTAGCAGTTCTACAGACATATTAAACCATTGGATGTAAAATTCTCTGTTATTAACTGCTTAAGGTAGCACTGACACAGATTTCCACATACAGAATTTGGTGACCCTACTGTCAATTTACCTACTCCTTATGTAACTATAGCGCTAAATGGGATGTGGCAAGCATCTGAATCCAGGCCATATTAATACATATCTGAAGTGTCAGTTACCTACAATGAAATTAATGCCAAAATTGCCTTTAACAAAAATGTGTCCCTAGTTTTCAAATGACATGATAGAGTGGATACATGAAGTACTGACTATGATCCATAGAATCCTGGTATGCCTTGGCTTTACCTTTTCCAACTCACTACATCCTATTATCATGCTGTGACTAGGGGCCTTTCCCCACTTAAGGTTTGCAGCGTGCTACTCTCAGCGTGAGTTATTTCCGCCGCAGGGTCATGTTCCCCACTGTCCCGCGCTCTGCGTGGGGCAGTCAGAAAGTGCCGTTTCTTCAGCATCAGAAATGACACACGCTGAGGGGACGTGAGAGCGCAGAGTCGGGTCGGCTGCTTTGTCGCCGCCCGGACTTGTGGGGAGCCCCACTGGACCACGCGCTATTTGGGGAAAGTAGCGCGCAGCAAACGGTAAGTGGGGAAAGGGCCTAGGTTTTCTGTATGTAAGAGAGGTTATGAGTCATGGGACAGCACCTTCCTAAAGAGATTTACCCACTTGGGTGCTGTGTGGTTTCCGGGCTGTATGGCCGTGTTCTAGCAGCATTCTCTCCTGACGTTTCGCCTGCATCTGTGGCTGGCATCTTCAGAGGATCTGATGTTGGGAAAGCAAGTTAGATTATATATATCTGTTGGAGTGTCAAGGGTGGAGTGGAGAAACCTTGTGTCACCAGCAAGGTAACAAAGGAAGACAGCTACGTCAATAGTTGAGGGGCATCTGAATAGAAATTATGAGTCACAATAGAAGACTATAGCATGGAAACAACACTGGAGATAGCAAGGTCACTGGTGGGAGCATCTGAATAGGAGTATCCTGGCCTTTGTTTCTTTTGTCTATGGTCATCCTGTGTTTGTGTGGAGCTGGTTAGACACTGTCTTCGGCTCTAGTATTTTTTTTTTTTCAACACTACAGCTTGGCCAAGATTCTGACTTCATTTTCCATGGATTTCTTTGTCCCTTCCTGTTAAAATTGTCAATGTGCTTATGGATTTCAATTGCTTCTCTGTGAATTCTGACGTAGTGGCTTTCAGAGTGGTCCAGAATTTCTGTTTTTTCAAATAATATTCTATGTCCAGGTTGGTTTATCATGTGTTCTGCTTCGAAAATACAGATTTGAAAGGCTTCGACAATACAGATTTACCCACTTCTAAGCTTATTGACCTCAGTGGATTTATAAATGTGTGACTTTTGCTTAGGATGGCTTCATAAGTCTTCCAAATAAAAATATGTGGATATTTAAGAATGTTATGGCCATCATTGTTTATTATGGGGAAACTTGTACAACTCAAGTGTAGTTGCACTATACTCAATAGCAATGCATGATGAAAATTAATATAACTGTTACTTGTATACTTGACTTGTAGAAACAGGAAATGCTAGAAACAGATTCCAAACTGTATTTCTAACAAAGGGGACAGGGATGTGGTTATCATTGTACTGGTGCTCTTCAGTGAAAGTGTTTAAAGAGTTCAGAAAGATTTTCCACATGGTGATGATTGTTGTAAAGTAACTTTTGTTACAGATGATTTCATCTTTACAAGTGAGGGACCCATAATGGCTCATAGGAAAGGATCTCATTTCCCCATTTCCTCTTCCCCACCTCCAATCAGATATCTCCCTTTCCCTCTGTCCCACCCACTTCCAGTCAGATATCTTCCACCTATTTTGCTCTGTTTCTTTCCCTACCACAGTCCTCACTGTTTTCTGTCCTTATTTTCAGATTTTCTTTTTTTTACCTAATTTTTATGCTCTTTCTCCTCCAACTTTACCTATCCTCCTACCTTATCTTTTTTACTTTGTCTCTCTTCTCTTCACCTTACTGACCCTCATTGAGTCTTGGAAGCCTAAGCAATATTTATCTCACATGACCTCTATAAAATACATTTCTTAAATAAACAGACTTTGTATTGATAATTTTAACTCCTATATATTATTGCGATCAACATTATCATTACTATTATTATCTGTGTTTCAAAGTTTTCAACAAACCTGAGATCTCCATCAAGCTTGTGCAGACTAGATGAACAAGCTCTCTTGTCTGTCTCTGGCACCATTGTCAAGTTGTTTTAATCTATATTTTAGGACCAGGTTCAAAATTACATCTATCTATCTGTCTGTCGCTATATATATATACACAGAGAGAGAGAGACGGACGGACGGACGGATGGACGGACAGACAGATAGATAGATAGATAAAGATAAAACTTTCAAAACAGTTCTGAACTTTGTGTGAATTAATATCACACAAAAGTGATGTAATACCTTACAATCCTTCCCTTTCCTTTGGCTATTCCTGAGAAAGATTATCTCTGGCACAGTGCTAATAGTGCTAATTGGATTAAAAAACATAAAGCACATTTTTTCAGCCAGGCTGGAGGATGTTCTATGGTTATCAGATGCTGAGTACCTCTGAGACTGTGCAGATAGAACAGGCATGCAAATACCAATCAGAAATTCACCCAGCCATCTCTTGGGATAAACATAGTGCTTGTATAGCATGCAAAATGTGTCTATGTGTGTATATCTATCTTTCTAGCGAAAACAGGGAATGTTCAGGCAGGCCCATTAAGAAAGGAAAGAAAATAATGCTTCACCAGAAATAACTGTAAATATATTCAGTAGGATAAAGCAGTCATCTGTGTCTATTCATGCATGCCATCCGCTCTTGTTGCTGTCGTTCCTGTTGATCCAGAGTTGCGAGGTAATGGCCCCATGATTCAGGGAAACTGCTGAAGTGTGTATTCAGGTTTCATTTTGAGGGATGGGTTCATTTATCATCATAATAAGCTATTACCATTGATAGGTCACAACTCATTGAGGAGACAGTCAGTCTAATTGGCTCAACTCTGTCAGCTTTCAGTGTGCCTCAAGGAGATGAGCAGTTCTTTGCAGGTAATATTCAATTGCAGAACAAACTGCTTGCTTAATAATTCATCACATTTCAAATCAGGGAGGTAGAATTAAGAGAAGAGGTCAACTCTCTGTAGTGGAATCTGGTGACAATTTGGCCTTTTTAAAAAATTGGGCCAATGTAGAAAAATGAAAGTTTATTAAGATGTTAGTGTGCCTCTTGCCGTCTTGCAATCTACCTTTTAAAAGCCTTCTGTTCATATAGATACATATATGTCTAAAGGAATTTGCTGTCATTAACCTAAGCTTTTTTTGAAAATGCAGTCTTTGCCCACATGTCATCCTTTCCCTGAAGAGTCAAGCAAGATAGTAAAAGCTAATGGAATTCTTTTAACTAACTGTTGTAGCCAGGATTGTGTTTTATAGATTAATCAAGAAGTATACACTTATCCAGATATCTTTAGATATCAAGTAATGAAACATCTCAAGAGATAAAGCTCTCAAAGGAGTTAAAGGGCACTTCACATTCTTGTCTGGATTTTAGAAAACCATGTCAAATATTAAGCAGTTCTTGTTATTTAGAAATTGTTTCTTATCTCTTTCTTTTTTTTCAATCCAGGAATCAAATGATAATTTAAATGGCCATTTTTTTCAGTTGCCGTGTTGATATTTTGTTTTTTAGATAGCAGACTTCTCGAGATGATTAAAAGGAAGTTAAAAACTATATTTTTCAATAAGTGGATCTTATCAACTCTATAATGTCTTTTTTCTTTTTGTTGAAATTAGAAATTTATATGTGTGTGTGTGTGTGTGTGTGTGTGTGTGTGTCTGTCTGTCTGTCTGTCTGTCTGTCTACCTATCTATCTATGAACACACACACACACACATATACTATTGAGTCAGACCTCTGGTTCATCTAGTCCAGTATTATCTGCTCCAAAAGCCACAATAGAAATGAAGATCACAGATCTGTCTACAAAAGACTCATTAGGTAGTCATGTAACATTTTTGTGTATGTACTAACAAAGGTCCATGATTTTCATTATATCTATTTTCATCCTGACCTTCAATCACTTTCAGACAAAAAAAAGTATTTTAGAGTCTTTTTCAAAAACTAAAAGCCAGAGATTTAAGCTGGGACTTTTAAAAATTACACCCCAGAGCTTTTGTTGTTGCTAAGGGTGTGCTAAATGTTTGAAAATTAAATTTGTCCTCAGAGTATTTTTTCACATCTTGGGAAAGTTCTGCACTGATGGAAGAGGTGGAAAGGGTGATTTTTCTCTCCTTTGCCTCCTCAATTCAGTCTTCTAAAAGCCACATGATTTTTGTGGGGCCATTAACCCAAAAAATAAACTTTTCTAGGATTTAAAAGCTTTGCTGATAGATGTGGGGAAAGATCTTTAACCTTCAGCATCCTATGTTAATGGAGTACTTGAACCAACCAAGGTGTGGTGAACAAAAACACTTTAAGTTAGCATGCAGGCCTCCTGTCATTGTGCATTTAGAATTGGATGTCACATGAATTGGCGGACTACATGTGTCAATTTGAAATATTCACGGACAGAAATGAAGGAAAACACTGTACAAAGCTGAAACTTAAGCTTGAGTTTTGCAGTGCACATATTTATTTCAAGTTCAAAGTGGCTCATGCCATGCTTAAAATACAATAAAATAAGGCATAGACACACAAAAAATTACATGCAGTACCCCGCAGTTATTGGCACTAGAGTATAGTATGTGGTGTAGTATGTGTTTTTCCAAGATGGCGCCGATGAGGGCTACTTACTGGAGGTGGAATGTCTTTCTCAAATGAAGCTACATTTTCTACATATTTCTTCTGCAATTTACAATGAGATTTCAAAAAATACTCCAGAGACAGCTATACTGCTAAGAATTAGGGAACGTTTCCTTAAGGAGTGGCTCTCTGCAACTTTACCCCTATCTGTCTTTACAACCACAGGAGAAGGCTGCTTCAGCTGGGAAGGGCAGCCATTTCCGACGCAACTTAACAGATCTTTACAACCACGGAGGAAATTTCAGCACAGGAGGCAGCCATGACTTTCACGGCAACAACAGATCCTTTTACAACCAAGGAGGAAATTTCAGCACAGGAGGCGGCCATTTCCTGCAACAACAGATCCAGCCAAAGGAAACAAGCACAGGCGAGGAGGCGAGAAGAGGAAGGAAGGTAAAAAAGAGGCGGGGAATTTTTAAAATGAACTAAGGGAGATAAAGAGGAATTAAAGCCAATACGCTCCCTTCAAAATACCCTGCTTACCAATTTATGCTCACTTGCCAACAAGATAGATGAAATACTTCTTTTTTAAACAGATGCTGGCAATTCCTGATTTTTACAAAAGCCGCATCTGCCCTATGCTTTACTGAAACCTGGCTAAATGAGACCGAGCATTGATAGAAGTAATAGCATGGTGCATACCGGGGTTTCAGATATTTACGTTCAGACAGGATTGCAGAATTATCAGGAAGAGAAGAAAAAAGGAGGAGGATTATGTATATACATCCAACAAAGAGCTGGTAATTGTCAGGACATAACAAATAGATTCAAAAAGTTCTGTGATGAAAACTTGGAGTCCTTACTTATTAAAATTTGCAAACGCTTTTTATTTTCCCCTCGAGAGATAAATTCAGTTCTATTCTTTTTTGGTTTTACGTTCATCCACAGAAAGCGTCGCTGTAAAAAAGGCCATTACAGAACTCTAGCCGATCCAGATTATGGAGGCTGAGAGCCCAAAACCACCCTGATTCACTGGATTTATTATTTGCGTACGGCACAGGAGATTTTAAAACAAAAGCAAACTTAAGGGAAGACCTACCGCAAAATACTTTCAGCATGTCAACTTCAATATCCCACCAGAGAACCGCAAAGGACAATATCGAATTAGACCACTGCTACTTACAACACTGAAAGATGCTTATCGGTCTTTACCACGAGCAGCACTGCCAAAGGCCCATTCCTGAAGATCATTTAGCATGATTCACCGCTTGTATTGCCTGCTTACAAACAAAGATTTAAAGCCACAAAGACCAATAACTAAATCCAGTGAGAACTTGGACTGAAGAGGCAAAGTTAAAAAAGAGCTGGCAGGCTTACTTAAGACTGTACAGAACTGGAATATTTTTTTAAAGGCCTGCCTCATGCAGATTTGGATGAACTCACAGATACTGTAACATCATATATCAGCTTCTGTAAAGAAGATCTTTACATTATACCAACCAGGGAACTTAGCGTATATATGGTAACAATGGAAACCTTGGTTCACAGCTAGAAAAAACTTAAAGCTTGAATTGCGTGGATTTCCAAAGAAAGAGGCCTACAGAAAGAGGTGATAGAATGCTGTATAAATCTAGGAGCCAGAAATGTAACAACAAGGGAGATCAGAGCAGCAAAAAGAAACTACTTTCCTTGAAAAGCTAAAAAAAATCAGTTTTTCACCAGCGAAAGCAGCAAACATGTGGAAAACTCACTCAAAAGAAATATCACCCGGTTACAACCATTACCTTCCCAGAAGCTGAGAGGAAATCCAATAGCAATTGGCAGGACTGACCTGAATGTGTTCTACTGTAGGTTTGAGAAACAATCTACAGTGCAACACCTTTCTCCACCCAACTAACCTCTATCTCAGGCGCTTACCAACAATGGTTTAGCCAAACTTTACCTACAACTGAACGGCACATTTCATTTGGGTTTTACAACCCCTGGTGATCTCCAGAAAGGGAAGTGCAAAGATCCTATTTCACAGACAGAAGCACTGGAAAGAGCGCAGAGCCCAGACAAGATAACACCTTCTTGCTTAAAAGTCTGTGCTGTCCAATTGGCCCCATTTTTTCACCCAAATCTTCAACTGGCAATCCCTTTAGAGATGTGCCATGTTCCTTCCTGCTTCAAACTTCCGCTTTCTCGTCCCAGTGCGAAGAAGCCTTCCATCAAAAGAGGAACTGAAGCGACTACCTGAACCGAGTTGCTCTAACATCTGTAGTTATAGAAAACCTTTGAAAGGCTAGTGATGTACCATTTGAAAACCATCCGCACGGGATCCCCTGTTTACGGACCCTTACGAATTTGCATACCCGGAGCAAACCAGAGATCAGGCAGACTTGATGCTGTTAATATGAAGCACTTTGCCACTATATCCCTACAGCATGCTTGAGATCGCCAAGAACCTATGCAGAAGGGGTCCTCTTTGTTGGTGACTTTACAGTTTCAGCATTCAAATACTATCAGACCGGACATTCTTCTAACCAAACTAAATCCAGCTAGCAGTACCTGAGCATATTTTGTAAGAGTGGATCACAGAAGCTTCCTAACAGCAGATAGACGGAAACAGCAGGTGAACGACTAGGAAAAGATTACATCAGACACCTGTAAAATGAGCTTTACAGGGGAACCCCAAGGCTGTGTACAATACTTTCCACGCACTTCTCTTACTCTCTGTGCAATACCAATGAGCTGCATCTCAGAGCGATCCATCTGTTAAAATGCTAGAAATTTTGCAGATGATAGCAACAGTCGATTGGTCTCCTCATTAGAACAACGATGAAACCGCTAGGCCAGACGGGAGGGTTGAACAAGCTAGCCTAAAGTGGTGCCACTGGAGACAATCTAGAGACTAGAACCACACTTAAAACCGCAAATAGGGTAGTAAATTCGGTGGTAGGAATTTCAGGAGAAACCACTCCCATCCCCTACCTCCTCTCACAATGGCCACTAAGACAACACAGTATCAATGAAGTAGAGACTGGCTTTAAATTTCCCAGGAGCTCCATCAGCTTATCTCATGACCCTAAAATTGGTCACCCTAATATCAAAAATGTCATCCATGAAAAAGCACAACAAAGAAATGTTCTTTCTGCGCCAACTCCAGGAAGCTCAAACTGCCCAAGGAGCTGCTGATACCAGTTCTACAGAGGAATCCCATTGGAGTCTCATGTCATCTCTGCACCTCTATAACTGGCATGTGGTTTTACGGGTTCTTTTCGCACGAAAGCCCTAACAAGATCGACACAGACTTCAGAGGAATAAATCAGAACTGCAGAAAAGAAACAATTGCTGCCTAACCTGCACCTTCCCATTGAGGGATACCTGTACATGCTGCTAGCGGGTCCAAAAAAAGGGCTGTAAAATATTTACTGACCCCTCGCATCCCTGGACGCCAGGCTAAACTGTTCCCCAACTCTTACCACTCCTGAAGCGATTGCTAAACGCAGAGCACTGCACCAAGACAAGCGCTAGACCCCATAAGAACGGTTTTCCAGATATGCTTACATCCTCTGTTAAACCAAATAGAATTCCCCTCCCGATAAATGTTAAAACTATTTATTTATATATACTTATTTAATATAATTTACTGCACTACTTTTTTCATCATTCCCTATTACCCATCTCCACTCCCACTTATGACTGTATGACTTGATAGCCTGTGCTGACATTTTATTTTATTTTATTTTATGATTTTATTTTATGATTTTACATTTTATGTTTTCATTACTACTGATTGTTTCCTGATTGCTTACTAGACCTATATGACCAATCGATAGAATTAAGTGCTGGTACCTTATAGTTGATTCTTGACAAATTGTATTTTTTCTTTTATGTAACACACAAGGAGCATATGCGAGGAGACAAATTCCTTGTGTGTCCAATCACACTTGGCCAATAAAGATTCTATTCTATTCTATTCTATTCTATTCTATTCTATTCTATTCTATTCTAGTATAGTGTGGAGCATGTACCTAGGCCACAGCCACTCTTTTCAGGAAGGGAGCTTGAAGAACTGACTTAAACTGAGTTGACAAAAGTTGAAGTTCTACATCTATTGGGGAAACCAAAAATCAGTAAGTTTCCAGGTCCTATTAGCATATATCTGAGCATTGGCTGATTAGCCACTGGCACTGGGGTACGCAATGGAACTGGAAGTGCATTGGGGCAATAAATCTTGTCCCGATGCATTTCCTCTTGCCCCACGCATGCTTTCTGCGGAGAAAGCAAGAACACTTCTGGCGTGACTTTTAATGCCAGAGTGGGGCGAGGGCGGGGGACATCCTGCAGAATGTAATTGGCCATTCTTTGGGAACTGAAATGTGAGATTTTGATCTGTTAACCAGTATATGTAACTTGTCCCTAAAATCAGCCACTGAGCCAGAAGATTGACGTGCAAATGTTACACTGGTTTTTAACATGAGGTACAGAATCACCAGGGATTTGCAGGTCAGTTAGACTCATGTCTGTACCAGGCAAATAAGAAGAAAAAGAGTTTGGATTTATATCCCCCCTTTCTCTCCTGTAGGAGACTCAAGGGGCTTACAATCTCCTTGCCCTTCCCCCCTCACAACAAACACCCTGTGAGATGGGTGGGGCCGAGAGAGCTCCAAAAAGCTGTGACTAGCCCAAGGTCACCCAGCTGGCATGTGTGGGAGTGTACAGGCTAATCTGAATTCCCCAGATAAGTGTAAAGGATAAGGATACACGGGGAAAGAGAGAGGCCCTTTCAATCTTCGAGACCCCATTGGGAGAAGAAGGAGGGCGAGAGAGAGATATGTAGATTTAAAGGATCCCCACACTATCCTTCAAGCTAGGGAAAAGGGATCTTCTTATTTTACTTCGCTGCCACCATAAAAATAAAATAAAACTAGAAATCCCCCAAACTGCTGCTGGTTTGCAAAAACATAAAGGATCCCACCTCACATACACACACTTGGTCTGAGGGGAATGTCCTTCAGAGTCCCTTTAACAAAAATGGAGGGAACTCAAAAACTGGCTGGGAATCTAGTTACGCAGACAGGCACACACAATCCTCTCACACATACATAAAAGCGCCAGGCTGGCACAGGGAGTAGCAAACATAGAAATATAGGAATTTATTTTGGGGGGGAACTAAAAGAAAGGTTTCTTAAAATACTGACTCAAGAGAGGAGTTCTTCGCTTAATGGTTTCAGAGCTTAAGATGTTACTTCAGATTCCATATGCACACAGACCTGCATAGGTGTCTCTCTTAAGGGAAGATGTTAGCTTTGAACTAATAAATTCCCTTACACACACAGACACCTATTCCTCCCACTGCTCCAATACCCACCTGATCACACCCCAAACCACACAGGGTCCCAAGCCCAGGAGATTCTGGCACACTTGGCCTCCCTCTCTCCCACCTAGTCCTAATGTAAGCTTCACTGCCTCTGGGACTGGCTTCTCCCAGACTGGTGATTCTGGTGGCCAGTACACCACAGGGGCAAAGGCAGACTAAGATAGGTCTGGGCAGTTTTAAAACCGCCAAGCTCCCTGAAGGGGCACTTCAATCCTGCACCCAGTCAAGCATACACCGCTTAGACAGGGACTGGACTTCTGTCAGCCAACTCTGCTGAGACAGAATCCTTTTCTTCCAGAGCTGACAGACTCCTCTCTGCCAGACTCTGCTCTGACTGATCTTCAGTCTGAACTGCTCTCTGACAGACTCCGATCAGCACCCCTGACTCCTAAGTGCTGTAAAGCACACTAAGCTCCTAGCTTTGGCCAAATGTTGGTGGTCTTTTCCCAACCAATCAGGTGGGTTCTCTGCTTGTGGAGCCTTTTTTCCTCTTACTCTGGCTGTTGCCAAGGCCTTCTCCATTAGGCCTGTTGTACGCCAGCCCTTCAGGGTGGGGCAAGTTCGTTACAATAAGCCTCCACAACTCAAGCGGCAGAGCTGGGAATCAAACCCGGTTCCTCCAAATCATAATGCATCTGCTCTTAGCCACTGCTCTTAGCCACTACGCCGCTGCTGCTCCTGTAAGTGGAAACTGTAATCAAAGATAGAATTATGAGGCACATACAGGAACAAAGTCTGCTGAGGGAAAATTAGCATGGCTTCTGCAAAGCTCTATTTCATCCTTTTGCCTTTTTTAAGAAAGAGAACAGACATGTTGACAACAATAATAATCATGACACAGAGACATTATATACTTTAAACTTTCAAAATGCTGCTGACAAGGTAACTCACCAAAGACTCCTGAGTAAACTTAGCAGTCATGTGATAAGAAGACAAGCCCTTTTATGGATTAAAAATTGGTTAAACAACAGGAAAATGGAGTAATACTAAAGTTCTGTCAGCAGAGGGAAGTATGTAATGAGATCCCAAATAGCTGGTGTTCATATATGATGTGGAACTGGGGCTAGAAGTAATGGCCAAGTATGCACATGACACAAATTATTCAGTGTGGTGAAAACTAAGACTGACTGAGAAGACTTCCAGGAGGATCTCCACAATTTTGGAGAGTGGGTAACAATGTGGCAAATGAAATCCATTGTATGTCAGTATAAGGTGATGCATATTGGAATAAAAAAAATTTCCCAGCTTTTAAATATATGGTAGAGGGTCTGAACTTGATGAGGCCAAGCGGGAAAGGAAATTGAAATGGATAGCTCAATGAAAAAGTGAAGCCAATGTGCTGCAGGCAGAGAAAACAATAGAATAAATTGCCTTGATCTATACCTATATTGTTGAAAAATACACTTTTACATTATTTTATTTATTATCTATGAATTGCTACTGTTCATGAGATCAAGAATAGAAATAATTTCATTAACAGCAGCCATGAGACCCTGCATGAGGATGGAGAGATTAGTCACAAGGACAGCAGTGTGGATGGCTTCCGTAAAGAGAATGGGTGACTTCATAATATTAACCAATAGGCAGCAAGAAAGTTGGAAGGGGGAGGAGCAAGTGAAAGGTTGGCTCTCCTAAAACAGGAGCTCTTGCAAGCTGAAACAGTCTGAATCTAGTAGTAGAGAATTCACTATAATTGAATTTTTCTTCCTTTTTTCCTCACAGTATAGTCATAATTAATGTTATTTGCAAAACTGTTTTCGATAGACAGTATAGCCAGGCTTGATCAATGTTGCCCAAGTGTGCGGCTTACAGAAGTCCCATTTCATCCAATGTGGCTGTTACCCTAATAGGTGGTCTACCTTAATTTAGGGGAATTAGTATATTTATTTTTGGCTTAAAGGTGGGGAAACAATTAGATTTTTAAATTAAAATTACTCACACACCTCATTTTAATAAATGACCATTTTGAAAGGGCTGCTCAGTGCCTGAAAATACAGGCAGTTATGGTTTAGGAGGCAAAAATCTCAGGGCACGTCATGGCAGAGGATTCATTGCAGATGCTTCTTCCCAGTCTTAACAAAAAGTCACATTAAGCAGCTGGGTGTGAATCCAATCCTTTAGCTACTTATCTCAGTATACAGACTCCTATTATTTTCAGTATATAGACTTTCAAAATACAGTCAAATATAATTACAAAACAAAAATATGGTATACCACAGCCTGGGCTGGTCCTGGATTGGTTAATATGAAAACAACCTTTGAAAAACACATACTTACCATAACTTTGAAAACTTGGGCAGTGAAGGCTTTATATGCTTCCCTTGGTAAGCTGTTCTACAGAACAGGTTCAGAATCAGAAAAAGAATGAAACCTTACCACTGAGGGCTGAGCCTAGAACAAAGGAATAACAAGTACATCTTGTTGGAGGGGCTTTTAATTGGCAGGTGGGTTGAGACTGGGAGGAGTGTTCAGAGATGTGGAACCCAGGTTGTGAAAGTTTTTAAAAATAACAACAAGCACATTGAATTGAGCCTAGGGACGGTGTTTCAAAATGGGTATCATATGGTATTTAGTATCCCAAATGCGTTAACAAGGAAGATGCCACATTTGGATGATATTTTTGTGATACCTTCAAAAATAGGCCAGTGTAGAACACCATACAATAATCCGGTCTTCAAGATGACAATCGATTGGTTAGCTGAGTATAGGTTTATATAGAAAAGAACATCCAAACAAAGGGCAAACAATAACAGATTCTTGGACATTGCCAGCCCGATGTTCTAAAATCAAGGCTTTGGAAGCAATGGGCTCTCTATTTATGCCCTTTAAATAAATGCAGTACAAAGTTGGAAAATAATATTATTTCACATATCTACACAGGCACACAAGAGATAAGATAGGAGGAACTGAGAAAGAGGGATGAAGGATGAATGGAGGGCCAGGAAGGAGAAGGGAGAGAAGAACCAGCACCTAAGAAAAAAAAGAGTTTACCTTTTCTAGAGGCAGCCTCTTTGGCTGATGGACAGCTGCACTTCATCAAGTTTTCAGCTGTGCTGAATTCCAAGTTATCATAACGATCTGCCCAAAATGACCTCAAGTTTGGTATACTTGTTCCAAATAGGAAAGGACATCCTATCCTGTAGTTTCAGTTCTCCCTTGCACACAATGCCATCAGACAATATATAGAAAGGGGATGAATAATTTTGTTCTAAGCAGTTTTATCATTGGAACTGTTGTTTTGGGACATTGTTTTAGAAATATGCTCCCCTGATATCAGTAGGCATGACTTTATATTTAATTCATTCAGATTGCCATAAAGCTGCCTTCAGAATTTTAAAGTCTCCGTTTCCTAATTTGTAGTCATACTTTATCACATACTGTTTGCTGCTGACCTGCACGATTGCATGTAATGACACACTGTTGGAGCTCACCAAGAGTCAGCTAAGGCTCCTGTCTGTCATGCACATACACACACCTTCAGCCCCCATTCAGTTCTTGACTATTTTAATAGGTATTTCTGGAAAAAGGAGCTACAAAACAGAGATGTGTAAACCCTGATCCTTTATTTCAGTGGAGTTTCTGCTTTGCATGTATTCATGGATACTCCTGGGACATCCATGGGTGCATCGTCCTTTATCAAACATCTGCATGTGTGAGAGTTACCTCCCCACCCCCCCAATAGGCATTTTGTACATATTCTATACATTCGTTTGCTGGGTCAGTTTGTACATGTCCTTTGACATATATGCACAAGTATGCACAATATTGCTAGTTGTACTACAGCTGTGATTTTGCTGTATTCCTATTATGCACAGGCACATGCAGAATCTAAGAAGGGAGAAAGAAACACACTGGATGTTTACACATGCCCATAATCTTAGCTAGAAAATGCATGATATATGCACAGGCTTGCAGAAGCATATCTAGGGAAAATATAGCCTGTGCAAAATCTGAGTTTTCTTCAAAAACAACCCCCCCCCCCCATGGGTGGTCACCCTCCCTCACCACGACGAAGCAACTTTTTTTGCACCAGGTCATCTCAAAGTCTTTGTTTTTCATCTGAACTCTCCCCCCCCCCTCCGGACTCCTACCTCTGGATTCCTTTTTGTTCATGCCCTGCCGGAGAGGTTGGTGTGTCACACCTTGAGGCCACAGTTGCTGCTAGGGACAAGTATTGTTTGGGCCAAAAGTGCGGGGCCATTCCTGGGTCGTCGTTCTGCCCTCTGGTCATCTGGCTGAGTTGCAGTCAAGTGGCTGAACTAGGAGCCTCCTGGGCCGAGCAGCTGAGCTTTCAACTCCCCCAGGCTGACTTCTGCAGCCCTCCGAAGCAACTGGGGTCCAAATACCAGAAGATCTCCCTTGCTGAGCTGGATAAAGCCGGCCCCCTCCTCCCCCCAATAGCTGAGGTTTGGGAGCAGGGAGACAGAGTGTTGGGAGAGCTGCCCCAGCAGGACTGGGTCTGGTTGGCTCCCCTGAATAGCTGAGGCTGGGACTGGAGTGCGGTGCCAGGGCCGAGCTGAAAGCCTCCGGTTGCTATGTTGTAACGTCTGCGGCTCCCTCTGATCGACCAGGGACTGCTCTTGTTGAATTGAGTGCAGCTTCCCCACTCAACAGATGAGGTGGGGGCCGGGAAGATGAAGAACTGGGAGAGCTGCGTCTACTAAGCTGTGCACAGCCGGCTTCCTTTGTTCAAATTTGAGGCTGACAGCACTTGTCTTGAAGTCAGGAGGAGGGGTTTGGTGGGCGGTTCCCCCCACATGACCAAATGCTAGCCACCCAGAACATGTGACCCCGTATGTCCCCATGGGTGATATGCCACTGCAGGCTTGTCAGTGTTGCACATTAAGCTTGACCCATATTCATATTGTGGTAGTATGCACTAAAACATAAAGGAAGGAGAGGAGAAGAGCAAGGAGTCCATGCAAGTGTGTATCCCTGAGAGATAATTTTGCCAAGTGATCCCAAATAGAGTTGCTAACTCCAGGGCTGAGAAATCCCTAGAGATTTGCAGGGCTGGTGTGCTGTTAGCTAAAGTGGATGTGCCTTGGTCAGAGTCAAAGAAGCTGAGACTGGCATGAGAAAAAAGTATCAGATGGTTCAGATTGGGTCATATGGACTGTTTTGTGTATTTCTGAGCATGTCAATCAAGTGTTTCCAGGCAGCAGTACTCATAATCCCTATATGCCCAACCTGTTTAGAACAGGACTCACCCATGAAAAACTTTAAAAACTGACACAAAACAGTCCATGCATCCAGATCTAGTACACAGTCCTCCAATGTGTTTCAAACCAGCCAAAGAGACAAGCTCCACGGACACAGGTCCTCTCCCTTATTCACAGATACAAGGCTGAAGGAGTGAAGCAGCAACAGGGTAAAATGGCTAGCTGTCTCACCAGATTGGTTGCCCTGTTTTTACTGTGGCCAATGGAGCCTTGAGATTCATTTGAGGCGAGCTGAGTTCGGGGCAAATTGACCAGGTTGTGTTTGTGGACAAGGCAGTATGGACAAGACAGGGGCAGACTGTCTATTAGGTCTCTGCCATCTTCTTAACTCGAATCACATGTCTATCAAAACTGGCAGTTGTCTTGGAAAACTTTCAAATAAAGATTCTAAGATTGGGGTGCTGTGTGGTTTCCGGGCTGTATGGCCGTGTTCTAGCAGGATTCTCTCCTGATGTTTCGCTTCCACCTGTGGCTGGCATCTTCAGAGGATCTGAAGATGCCAGCCACAGATGCAGGCGAAACATCAGGAGAGAATCCTGCTAGAACTCGGCCATACAGCCCAAAGGAAACTCTACAGCACACTAATGGTAATCCGAGCAGTAGAAAGCCTTAGACAATGGAATTCCTAAGATTACATAATTAACAAAGCTAGCATGCAGGTATCCTAATAGGAGTCAACCCCCTGCATGATGCTTATTTTTATATTTCTTTTCTGCTGCTCCTGAACAGGTATTTCAGTTTATTTGTTTTTCAATTATTGTCAGCCATCCAAAATCACATATGTAGTTTGTACCTCAGGCAATGAGAGTTAATATGCTAGCCAGGAGAAAACCCAATGGTCCCAGCAAATTATAAGAACTGTCCAGAGCTCCCAAAGTTATAAATGTGGAATAATGAAAACAGCATTTATGGATTTCCATCTTCCAGGAGCTTTGTTGTGTTGGTGCTGGTTTAGTTTTATTTGTGTTGTCTAATAAAAGCAGTGAGATAGTCATTGTATTCTGTGGTTATTTTAAGACACTACACACTGTATTAGAACAAGCACAGCTTAATTACATTATTTTAAAATAATTGGAACTGTTTACTAGGTGTGTAAATTATAGGACTTTGTACTGGGGAAGAAAGCTCAGTTTATTTTAATAGTTCCTTGTAACCTCTTTTTCTAGTATTTTCTCTGCAAGATGTCCTTATTCATGCACCTTTAGCTGTGGTACAGAAAGTTTCTCCTACGCTCTTGACTCCATGTCATGCACCCAGTTCTGAAGAATAGGGATAATTCTCTTCTATATGAGTAGGATTCAGTCTTGAGATACAACGATTTGGCACTTTATGTGATTCCTGCTCTAGATTGTGCTCCCCTTAAGGGAACATATTTCTGTAATTGTACAATAGTTCTTCAGATGTCCATGTGCACCAAATACAAGATATTTATTGTTTACTTTTTTGAAACGCTGTGTCAGATGCAAGATACCTGTGTGTCTAAACATTTATAAAATGTTGTAGATACAGCTAATGTAAATGACCTGAATCAATTGCCTAGGTTTTTTGGTCTTACTTTCCATTGACAGAAAATATTTGTGTCATGGAGTGGGTTCCTCTGCTTCCTTACAATGCAGCCCCAAATGCTCCTAGTGTTTTTCCCTGGGGGACCAATTCTAATAGTCATTCCTATGACCTAAAAAAACATATTTTTTCAAAGATCTTTTTTCTGGATGAGTTGTATCTCAAGTTGATCGAGAACTGATTCTTTGATAAGGAGTAAATGTTTTGTTTGTTGTTCTTTTTGAAGCCTGTGGTAGTTTTACTGTAGGTTTACACAATGTTTTTAATTGTTTTCTTTAACTTTGTAGCCATGGCTTAGAATATAAATAAAATCGGTAAAGTAAGCCATGGCCTAGAAGATGCTTTCAGCTCTAATGGACATGATTATCAAAAACATTGGATTCCAAAAGGACTGTCTTTCTGAAAAATGCAGACATATAAAGATAAAGGTCTTTCTCAGGTACATGATGGAAATCAGTAAAATGTTATCATAATTTGCAATCAAATGACATCTATCATGTATTATGATTAGAGATAATCTGACATTAACTGTAGGAGGACAAGATGGAGTTTGGAAGACCTATTAATAATTTAGGACAATTGATCTTGGCATTTCAGCTGTAGTTTATTGATTGCATTAGCTACACTGCCTTATGTTTTTCTGCATCATTTGTATCCTGTAATTTACTTTATATTTATTTTCTGTGCACCAGAAGTTCATTCACATAGCCATATACACATATAATAAATTTTGTTTTTCAGCCCAAGGTGCTATTAGAAAATGTTTCACTGTTTTGTCTAATGGTTGCTTTGGTCAGCCAATTCTTATGTCACTGAAAGCCAGAACACTGAGGGAAATGACAGGAAAATCAAAGGATATGGAACTATATGGTATTAATGCTCTTTTGGAACAACCAAAGTCAGTATAGTTGGGTCTTATGAAGCAATCAAAAATATGGTGGACTCCCAGGCCATCTCACCTGTTCTGAACAGTCTTTTTGAAGATTATCCCAGAAGGTCACTCCAATCCCTTGCTACTTCTTTTATATTATTACTAGCAGGGCACCCGTACTTCGCGACGCATACTTCATCACAGGCTCTCTATGAATTTCGGGGTGACATTCAACATACTTCTTTGCAGCATGTTTGTGAACTTTGGGGTGACATGTAGCATATTTCCTCACAGTCTGTCTGTGGACTGATGGGCTTGTTTTCGCATTTTGTTTAGCTATTTGGGTCACAAGTTCTTCAGTGGGCCTGCTTTTCAGGATTAAAATATGTGTTGTAACAAGTACCACATTTGGGGGAATTTGAGAAATGTTGATGGAAAATGAGATTGAGAAATGTTTAAAGCCACCATATATTTTATGGACAATCCACTCAATTGTCTACCTTTGAATGAAATTATGTGATAAATGCTTTTATTTATTTCATAGAGGTTATCTCCCTTATTATATTTCTGCAATATTGCCTCTCAGTGAAGCCCTGTAAACCTCCCTCTTGATTTGTCTTCTCTGAGTAAGCCTTTAGCTAACATAAATAGTTTTCTATTAGGTTTATCCTGCATGGCAGCTTTTAATTATACTATTTCGAAACTAACAGAAAATGAATGCGAGCATGTCTTGTACATGGTGTCCTACAGAGCTTTGTATCATCCAGATACACACTTTACTGCACAATTAATGAGGCAGGGCTCATACAATTACATCCAGATTTTGCGTTTTACATCAGACAATGTCAGCCTTTATTTAGTGAACTTGAAAGTTCTTTCCATAATTCTTCAATTAACTCATTCTGTATCTCACAGAATAGCTGCAGCTAGTGTCCTTCTTGTGATTCCTTTGATGTTTATCAATCTATTTAAAAATATTTACTATTATGAAATAAGCAAAGTGTCTTATAATGCATAAAAGTATCAATCTACAATAAAAAGATAATGAATAAATATTCAGTGAAATGTGGAATAAAAGCTATTTTGAAAACAGCCACCTGGAATAAAAAGTCACTGAAGACATGCTAAACCTGGATGGATTCGCCCTGTTTTCCAAAATATAACAGGAGTGTTCAAAAGGCAAGTATTTAATGAGGCAGGGGAGTGGTAGAGACAAAGTCTTTCTTTATGTCCCATCAGTGCTATCTTTGGGGTTGCCAGCATGTGGTGAAATGGTATACTTTTGCCCAAATTCTAGAACTTCCTATCAACATTACCCCAGCAATGTGACATCACTCCAGATATTCGGTGAAAGTGATGTCATGCTATTAGTGTGGTGCCATTTTTTTAATAAAAATCTTCCCACCAGGACACAGTGTCAACAAATACAGAAAGTGGTAGGTCTCCCAAAAAGCTGGAGATTCTGTCCTCCTAATTATATTTATTTATTTGTTGGTTGGTTGGTTTTAATATACCGCCCCATCCCTGAAGGAATCTTGGCGGTGTACAAGTCAATAAAAGGACAATTTAAATTTAAGTCTCAGTTAAAACCATTCCAAAACAAACACCCCAACCTTAACTCTAAAAACATTTCAGAATCTACATTGCAGCTCATCAGGGCGGCTATACAACAAGTGCGGGCTCCAAAGATGGAATAGGGGCACCCTCAACGGCTGGTCTCCACAAAAGCCTGGCAGAATAACTCCGTCTTGCAGGCCCTGCGGAATTGTTCTAGATCCTGCAGGGCCCGAATGGTTGGGGAGAGAGAGTTCCACCAGGTGGGGACCAGGGCACTAAAGGCCCTGGCCCAGGTGGAGGCCAGCCGTATCATGGAGGGGCCTGGGACCACCAGCAAATTGTCCACTGCCAAACGCAGAGACCAAACGGGGACATAAGGGGATAGACGGTCCCTAAGATATGAAGGCCCCAGGCCACAGAATGTCTTGAAGGTTAAAACCAACACCTTAAAGACAATCCGGAACTCCAGCGAGAGCCAGTGCCGCCTGCGCAGCGTAGGACTCAGAATAAGGACTGAATATTGCTAGATATTGCCCTATTTTGTAGAAGTGTTATGGATGGCAACCAAAGACAGGGCTTTTTCAGTTGTGGCATTTTACATTTGGAATGACATCTTCCCTTCAAGACCACTGGGTACCTACTTTATTGCATTTCAGTCAACAGACCATTGTTAAAATCCAAGCTGTTAACTGAAGAGTTTCAACTTTTAAAACATGTTTGTATGGTCTGTGTCTAGCCTGAAGGTAGTTTTATGACCCCAATTTTTTGACTTGTTTTAATGTTGACAATTTTATGTTTGTTTTACTGATTTTATTGCCTTCTGTCTTGTGAGATGTCTTAAGCAGGTCTTTAGAGAGGTACTGTATGCATTGTTGAAAAAAGTATATGAAGATTTAAACGTTAACAGCAGACCCAGAATCTGCTAAACAGCCAGCGCAGTCAATATGGACTAGGCTGTGGGCTTCTTGTGCTGTGTGCATATCAGGAGGCTGGTGGCTGCAAAACTGTAGATTCCAAGGATTTTTTTATAGTCAATCCTATGTATAATGTACTTCACTAACCAATTCTTGAAATTCAAAACTATGGCCATTTCTGCATGGTGGCAGAAGCTGCTGTCCACCGGCATAATTAATGCCAGTGGAGCCACAGGACCGTTCGCATGGTCTCGTGCGGGCCGCGCAGAAGTCTTTTGTTTACCTTGTCATCCCTCTGAGGTTTCAAAGGGAGAAAGTGACACGCCCATGCTGCCTTCTGACTCACAGGAGTCGGAGGGCAGTGTGGGCGTGTCTTTTCACCCTCCGGAGCCTCAGAGAGAAGACTGAGTGAATTGAAAGCTGCGCCCTCACACCGGTGTGCTTTGTACGGCAGCGATGGGAAGACGCTGCTTTCCAAAAAACATGCTCATGGAGCATGTTTCAAAAGCAGCATTTTTGTGCTGTTGCGGGGGGTGGGTGGGTGGTTTGAGCACAGTGCTGCTGTGCTGCAGCAGCGGCAACTGTGCGAACAGCATTCCAGAGACAATGTTTTTTCCTTTCATAGGGCACTGTTTTGGGGGCATGCAGAAGCGGCCTATGAATGACAGTGTCTAATCCCTAAAGTTGAGAAGGTGAATCTGACCAAGGAATTGTTTGCACATTGGATAACATTGCCTTTAGTAGGGTTGCCAACCTCCATTTACTAACTGGAGATCCCTCATTATTACAACTGAGCTCCAGCTGATATAAATCAGTTCAACTGGAGGAAATGGCTGCTTTGGAAGATGAATTCTACGGCATTGTGCCATAATGAATCCCTCCCCTCCCCAAACCCTGCCCTCCTTACAGCCCCCCCTTCCACCCTCAGCCTTTAGCCATCTGGAGCTGGCAACTTTAACCTTCGGATAAATCAATGTTAACTGACCACAGCCTGACTTAAATATCAACATCTGTTTCCCTTCTCCAGACAACCAAGACCACCCCCACCCCCCCAGTGATCAATCAACGTTCACACTTGAATATTGGACACATGAACACTACTTTAGACTTGGGTTGATTGGCCAGGATAAAACAGTTGTTTTAATGTAATACTACAACTGGATATTGTTTTTATTGATTTTTCCTGTGCACTGCTAACAGACAGTCCAAACTGTCTAAATAGAATTAACAAATATAATTAATTTATGTCTTTTTGAGGAATGCCACAGGTGATTTCAATTTTCAAAGCAAGTAGTATGAGTCTTCAAGCGTAGATAAGACCTGTAAACAAAAGACTTTTTATGAACTGCTCCTGAAAATCAATGTGAAAAATGTCTTGTGTTGTACAATAAAGCCTGTTTCTCATCATTGTGCAAAGTATGCAACTACCATATACAGTAGTAGTTCTAAACAAAGTTATAGTATTCTAAGCCAATGGACAGATTTTGAAGTATATATCTCTTCTTATGACTTCACTGCTGATGGGGAGATAGGAAACTAGCCTAACAGCTTTAAGTTAGAAGGAATATAACATTGGAGACATGTTTCCCCATGGACTCCATCTATGAACCCAATACATGGGAATATATTGCTGTAACTACATAACTCTTTGAGACTCAAGACAGATTCCCAAATACCGCACAAAACTATTCAGCCAAACTGAGCCAAGGTGATAAATAAGTGGATTCCATGGGACTAGGATTGTGTGCTGTGTGTAAAGTGGTATCAAGGCAGAAGCTGATTTATGGTAACCTCTTGTTGGATTTTCAAGGCAAAGAGATCTAAACAGAGGTGGTTTGCCGGTGCACCACTACTCTACACGCAGCCCCTGGACTGTCGGTGGTACCGATCCAAGTATTAACCAGGGCTGACCCTGCTTGGCTTCTACGAGGATTTGACATAATTGAGCTGCAGGACAACCATGTTAAGGGCCAACCAGGATAACACTTGGCTAGGCTAATTTTAAAAACCATGTCTAGGGTACGATATACTAATGGACTACAAAGGTAGAAGACAATGATGCAAAAGCAAGAGCTCCATAAGACACTCTTCAAACATGGGGAACGAGCATTGAAATGACAAATATGATTCAATACAAACAAGTGTAAAGTGGTACCCACTGGGGCAAATAATCCCAGCTTCACATATATGCTGATGGGGTCTGAGCTGACAGTAACAGACAAATACAGGGACCTTGGGGTGATGGTGGATAGCTCAATGAAAATGTTGATCCTTAGTGCAGCTGCCCTGAAAAAGGCATATTCCATTACCACCAGGGGCAAGGTGGGTGGCGTAGAGAGTAGGAGCGTTGAGGATTGATTGGGAACTGTTATTCCATTCATATAAACATGTATGGGCTTTTGTTGATCTTACACATTTATATGGGGGCATACTCAGAAGGCTTTGTTCAGATGAATGAAACTCACATGGCAGAACATAGCATGATAGGCAGTCATACTTAACTGGGGGTCAAAAGCCATTAAGACTTTTGTGAGTGACAATCACTACCTTGAATTGAATACACTATCCAGTGAAGTTCATGAAGAATGGGTGTGATATGCATGCTCTATGTCAGGTTGGTGGTTCTGACACTCTGCTTAGTTCCTGATACTAACTGAACTGCAATATTCTGTATCAACTGGAGGTTCTGAATAGACTATCAGGTTAGACCTATGTAGGGTGCATTCAGTAATCTAGCGAGGTGGCAGTGGCATGGGTCCACATGATCAGATTTGGCACGTCAAGGTAGGGAACCATCTTCTAGGCTGAATGGAGGCGGATAATAAAATGGGATGCAGAAGTGATCAACCCTGCACCATTTTGATAGCAAAACTCATCTCCACCCTCTCCCTGTAATGGCTAAGGGTGGACTGTCCACATGGATGATCTGCCAGAAGCTACTCCATAACTTCCCCTTTGAGCCAGAAAATATTTGGGGGGAGGGGGAACCAATGTCATATCCAGATCCACCACAGCATCATGTATGGGCTCCCATTTGCTGTGACAGCTTCCTAGAGGCGTATCTAGAAAAAATGTAGCCTGGTGCAAAATCTGATCCACCCCCCACCCCCTGGTATGGGTGGCTGCCCTCCCCCACCATGACCAAACAACTATTTTTTTGCACCAGGTCAACTCAACCGGTGGGAAGGAGGTGGTATGTTTGAGGCGATTTTCCCCCACATGACTAACTGGCCACAGCCCAGGGAAATTTGGCCCCATATGCCCTCTGGGCGGTATGCCCCTGCAGCTTCCCACTATCCATGCTGGGGGGAAATCCTTGTGTGAATGCATCACATGGTGTCTTGTTTTATTTGGTTTCCGCCTTTTCCTCCTCAGGGAATGGATTTTATTTATTCTATTAAACACTTTCTTGATGCAATAGCCAAAAGAACCCATTAGATAAACAGAAATCAGAAGAGGGTGTCTTTTACATATGAAGGCTGTTATGTTTTTCTGGACTGCTGTTAATATAGAATAATATAGAATAACACTTGTGTTCCTGATAATGACAACATAGCTTTGAAGAGACTGGAATTCATAAATGTAACATCAATTACAAAAGTTAAATAGTCTTGATCATTTCGGTCTGGAGAAACATTTTGCTTGTTCATATCAGTATGTGAAACGAAACATAACCTTGTTTCTCAGAGTCCATTCTTCCTACATTGGCTTCTAACTAGGATTAATTCAGTCAATTTACTCGCATACAGCAACATCGCTGAAGATGATGTGAAAAGAATGTAGATGACTTCCATAACTGGGCATTGCATTGCATCATGGCAGAGCATAGTTATTTAAATGCCTCCTTTGTCAGAAAGGGGACTTCTTGCCATCCCCATTAAGTACAATTGATAGAGGATCTAAAGGAAATCTTGTCCTTCATATTATCTAGTGCAAGATTCCAAAAGTTCTGTGTCTAATTGCCGAACCACCCCATGTGGAGACAGAATCGTGTAGGCTATGTCTTCTCCTAATTGTTATGGTAAACCTCATAGAGACAAGGAGGGGCTGGCTTCGGCGTCATCCGGAAGTGACATCACAGCATCCACAAATGCTGTTCTCCCCGCTCCAGTCTGCTACCATTTGCCAAAACAGTGTAGGGACCTTCAGGCTATTCCTTAAATCTGCTTGTTCAAAAAGGTTCAGTTGCTTGGGGGTGGGGGGAAAGGTACTGAGTAACAAGACAGCCCGTTGAGAGGCACTGTCTGTTAACTTTGATAGAAGAAAATCTTTGAAAGACCAGTAGAGTGTGTTAGCAGTTTTGAGAAATCAATATCCAAAGTTAATATACTCTAGCAAACTGAAGGAAAAGCCAGTACAAATAGCCATATAGGATTTGTGTGTGTGTGTGTGTGTGTGTGTGTGTGTGTGTGTGTGTGTGTGTGTGTGTGTGTGCTTAAACCTAACCTGCACTCATTATTTTTCTTTAATTTATTCAGTCATCAATTGATCCCAAAATTGTAACAAAAAATAAATTACATAAAAAAATTGGTTAAGGTTAAGGCAAGGGCAGGGGCTCAGGCTTGCCTTAGTGTTACATGGAGTTATAGGGTGCAGTCTGAGAATAGGGTTATGGTCAGTTTTGCATTTCGCGGTTTTGTTACAATTTTGGGAACAATTTATGACTGAATAAAGTAAATAAAAATAATAAGTTAGGGTTAGGGTTAAGGCAAGGGCAGGGGCTCAGGCTTGCCTTAGTGTTATGTGGAGTTCTAGAGTGCAGTCCGAGAATAGGGCTATGGTCAGTTTTAGGTTTCGGGTTCTTTCCTTTTTCTGGGAACAATTTTTGACTGAATAAATTAAATAAAAATAATAAATTAGGATTAGGGTTAGGGTTAAGGCAAGGGCAGGGGCTCAGGCTTGCCTGAGTGTTACAGCGAGTTCTAGGGCTGAGTCCAGTATTAGCGCAATGGTCAGTTTTAGGTTTTGGGTTCTTTCCTTCTTTGGGAACAATTTCTGACTAAGTAAAATAAATAAAAATAATAAATTAGGGTTAGGGTTATGGTTAAGGCAAGGGCAGGGCAGGGGCACTGGCTTGCCTTAGTGTTACATGGAGTTCTAGGTTTCCCATTTTTGTAACGCCATTGTAACGCTGTTTTAAGAGTTAGGGTTAAGGCAAGGGAAGTGGCTCAGGGTTTCCTTAGGTTTACAATGCCGTTACAACACTGTTGTAATGCCGTTGTAATGACGTTTTAAGGGTTAGGGTTAAGGCAAGGGAAGTGGCTCAGGCTTTCCTTAGCTTTACAACGCCGTTACAACGCCATTGTAACGCCATTATAAGGGTTAGTGTTAAATCAAGGGGAGCGGCTCAGGTTTGTCTTAGTGTTGCGTTGAGTTGTAGGGCGGAGTCCAGTATTAGCGCAATGGTCAGTTTTAGGTTTCGGGTTCTTTCCTTTTTGGGGAGAACAATTTTTTACTGAATAAATAAAATAAAAATAATGTTAGAGTTATGGTTAAGGCACAGGCAGGAGCTCAGGCTTGCCTTAGTTTTATAATGCCGTTGTAGCGCTGTTGTAACACCCTTGTCACGCCATTATAAGGGCTAGGGTTAAATCAAGGGGAGCGGCTCAGGCTTTCCTTAGTGTTACATTGAGTTCTACGCCGGAGTCCAGTATGAGCGCGATGGTCAGTTTTAGGTTTCGGGTTCTTTCCTTGTTTGGGGGAACAATTTTTTTCTGAATAAATTAAATAAAAATAATAAGTTAGGGTTAGGGTTAAGGCAAGGGCAGGGGCTCAGGCTTGCCTTAGTGTTATGTTGAGTTCAAGGGCGCAGTCCGAGAATAGTTCTATGGTCAGTTTTAGGTTTTGGGTTTTTGGTATAATTTTGGGAACAATTTATGACTGAATAAATTAAATAAAAATAATAATTTAGGGTAAGGCTTAAGGCAAGGGTAGCGGGTCAGCATTGCCTTATGGAATCACTTAACTTTTTTTTAAAAAAAAGGATTTGAACATATGCCACAATTAAAAAAAAAATCAAAATTGGGAATGAATCAAAATTAAACAAGCACTACTTTTTTGTGTCCTTCAACTGTTTATTGATATTAGGGGAACACTGCATACATGAATTTTTATAAAAACAATACCTCCAATTAATCTAGTTCTGAGCTTTTTCATTTTGCTTTGGCAAGGGCAATGTATATTCAGTCCTGCACTCTTGAACACAGAGCTATACTCATTAAACTAGATCTCTGTTATTTTCAGTAATGCAAAGGATATGAATGCATACTAACGTATAAAATAACCCATAAAATAATTCAGAAAACTTAACTTCATACAAATGGCATTCTCTATGTGTGTGTTCCAAACATGTGATGCCACTATTCAGCAATGTGGAAATAACCAGGGGAATAACTGGGAAGATTTTGTGTGGATTGTGTCAGATTGTTTATCTAATCTACTGCTGTCCCTAGGTAATGCTTCAGAATTGAGACAAACGTTCCTGATTATAAAATACAAGAAACATTGTTTGGAATATAAGATGAATTAATCTGTTCATATGCAGAGCACATACAGAAAATACAACACATTTGTATTTGTGTTAATAAGTGCAGTCCATATGTACTGTCCTACTTTATCCTTGCAATAGCACATCACTCCTTGTAGGCTTTCCTTGTAGGTGGTTCAATACTTCTGTTACTCCAGAATGCTGTGGTAAAACTGTTATTGGTTGTGGGGCATTGCTGGATTATGCCATTCCTCAAAGATGTTCACTGGCTGACTGTTGATTTGTAGTCCTGATTGGAAGTTCTGATATTAACCTATCAAGTCCTATATAGTCAAGCTCCAAGATACTTGAAGAGTCTCTTCCTCCCATATATTTTTACGTGGGCATATATCCCATATATTTTTACGTGTTCATCATATCAAGCCCTGCATTGTGTTTCCGCACATTCAGAGGGTCAGATGGGTGTTCCTGATGCAGTGCTCTCTCTTTGATAGTCCCCAAAGCTTTAGAATGCCCTGTCCTTCCCCTGTGACTGCTACTATTGTAAGGGGGTTTTTTTTGCAGGAGGGTGAGTTGGTCAAGAACACAATTAATATAATAGCTTTTATAAGAATCAGCTGACTAATATATAGTAGTATGTAAAAGTTTGAATTCTCAAGAACTCTTCGTCTAGCTGGATGTTACAAAAGATTGCGGGTGGGGGGGTTGTTTAGGATATGAGACACTTTTTGTGTTTATTTTGGTAAGTTTTTGATTTATGGTTTCCTTTGCTTGATTGTTTATTTTTTATGTTGACATGCTTATGCTGTTTTTGGTGCTGCTGCTGTTTTAGATGATTCATATATTACTAGGCTTTATGATTGTCACTGGTTACTGATTATTAGATTATTTCTTTGTAGGTTGTGAGTTACTTTCATTTTATTGCAGACAACCTTTGGTATATATTTATGAAGAGGCAGCATATGGATGTCTTAAGAAATCCACATAAAAACTGAAAATGTGAAATAGGTTAGCGAGATTTGCCCAAAGTCTCTCAGCTATCTTCATGTTTGATAGAAGATTTGTATGAAGGTCACCCCAATCCAAATTAAGTAAACAGTCTATTACATCACTCTAACTCTGAGGTACTGTTGTTCATGGGATTTTCAAGCAGTAGTTTGGTATTTTATTCTTACTGCCACAGAAAATGTGGCTTTCCAAGTTGCCTGTCCTAGATTAGTACAATAGGTTGACTAAACCTACTTAATTTAATTTATTTATGCAGTATGATTCAAACAATAGCTGCCTTTGACATTAATCAAATAAATAGGCTTGATTGTGTTTGGACCCTTATCTTATTTTTTAAATAGTTAATTTAATTATACTGAATCTGTTGCTACCTCATGCTCTCTAGTTTGCACTCCATTACTTTTTATTGTCTTAAAATATTATAGAGATCATGTACCGTTCCCTCATGAGTAGTCTGAACATACTATTAGAGCCTATTTATATGTGGACAGAGGAATCCTGAGATGCATCTGTGGCATGGTGACTGGCCATGGCATAATTATGGTGCAACTAGTCCACTCTCTGTATGGTTTAGTTATGCTGCTGCAGGCAGGAAATAAGTGTCAGTAACTGGCTTGAAGTGACCACAGCCACATCAGCATTATGAGCAACCTAGCCATGGTATTCCTTGGAGGTGATGTGAGGCAGTGGAGCCATAAAGGACAGGGCAGCCAGAACCAGTAAGGGTAACCTGACACAGGGGCCGAATCCAGCACTTATCACAGCCCAGGGACAGGAAGGAACATGACCAGGGATGCTGGCTTTTTGTCAGTGCCCCCCACCATTAATGGTTCCAAGTTCCACCCAGCTTTCCTCCTCATGAGCCCAAGCTTACTGCCTGCCCACATGGAGTAGCAGGGGCCCACATCTTGGAAGAGGAAGGGGAGATATCATGGGCAATCATACATGTCATATACTCACCTGCATCTGAGCCTTCCAGCAGTAGACCTACGGTATCAAAAATGTGCCTGTACTAACCCCTGTATCATTTTTGGGGGATCAAGTGGGGGATCAAGAGGGGGACCACAGGTATGAGGTGCTGTAAGGGACTCTGAATCCATTTTGACAGGTCTCCCAGCAACATCCCCCCAAACAGCAAGTATCCCCTCTAGGTGCCTGGAAGACACCTTTACAGACGCTGACAGCTCTTCCATCCACTGTTCACCACTAAAGAAGTCTTCCCATCTAAAGAAGGCTCCCCTCCCTTGCATACCACTCCTCCCTCCCTCCCCTCCCCCACTCCCTTCCCTTGCATGCCACCCCTCCCTTCCTCCCCTTCCCTTGCAAGTGGATTTCCAGCCTCTCCCATATGATCACTGCCCACAGGAATGAGAGAGCGGATGGATAGTCTGAGCAGACTTTAGGTCCTGTGCTCAGAACCCAGAAAAGGGACTGAAATCGCCATCATTGCTGAGATCATCAGTGACCATATGACCAGAGAATGTGACTTGCATCTGTCTCCTGCACCCTTCCCAGTTCCATAGCCCCAATCCGCTTCCATCTGAAGACATCAAGTCCAGCCACTGCCTGGGCATGACCTCAGCCATTGGTCTTGGGGAATCAGTGAGGCAGTGTCCGCAGGATGACTGACCCAGCTGCCACTGCTTGCTTCATGTGGGTCACAGCATGGAGATGGTCCATGTCAGCTGCAAATGTTGGGAGAAAGTGTCCTGGGTTGGGAGGACAGAGAACATTATTATCTTTTGGGGCACCTCCACTCAGCTTCACAGTCACCCCACTTATTCAGCTTGATTGATGTGGTCGTGATCCTCCTTGCTCAGCTCCATCTCTTCCTTGCTCAGTCTGGGTTGCCAGGCCCTTCCTCCCATGGCCCTTGGCTTAAATCCTGACTGCCTGGGACACTTACCATCCCAAAGCCATCACTGTAAATTGTTCTGCAGCAGTGTCCCTACATTGCAGGAGAAAGGGCAGGAGTCATGATGGTGGTGTGGAAAGAGTGGGGGCTACAGAAGGAGAGCCCACTTACAGGGCTGAGGGGGCTGCCAGACACCTTACACTTATTATACAACACCTTTATGCTGTGGCCAGCCGCTGTCACAGTTGGTATCACTATTCGCATATGGCATCAGCTCCAGGCAGACCTTCCATCATTGCCTGTTTGTAAGAGACATCCTGAGCGATGACAGCTGCATGCATTTCCAACCAGAGACAAAAGAATCATTCCAGCACTCCAGATAGACAGCTTGGTCTGGGTGTCATATCCCAAGGCAGAAATCCTCTCTGCCACCATGCACCAGAAGGCATGGTGGTGAGCAGTGGCAGAGCTTGCTCTGGTAATCTCTAGGGCTAAGCTTTCTAGCCTCTGTCCAATTAGGTGGTGGTGGCCATTGCCACTGCCAGATATTTCAGTTGCCATGCCACCCATAGACATGGGAATATGGAGCTGAGCCAAGCATTGTGGGGAGCCTGAGGACATGTAATCCCAAACTGCCTCCACATTTCCATGATGGACACCGGCCATCAGGAGGGGGCCACATGGATAGCAGAGCCATCCACAGGGACTGAAGGTTGGTAAAGATGGGATAGGGCACAAGGGCAGTTGGAGCACAGGACTCCAAACCCATTTGACTCTCTCTCTGCAGGCCTTGGCTACTCTTCTCTGGCATGGTGTCCTCTCCTGCCTCAGCTAGGCGAATGGCAAATCCACCTACTGCTAATACTGCAACAGTAGAGAAGGGGCTATGCTCAACCATACTGCTGTGGCATCAGTAGCTGGCCTCCCCATCCCTTCCTAATCCTCCCTGTTCTATTCTGATTGTATTAAGCTATTTATAGGATTTGGTGTTTTGGCTTGGTTTTATTGTTGTTTTAGATCCTTCCTACAGCTTCTGTCAATCAGGTAAGTTGTATTAGATTGTACTATTAAGGAACCAAGAGGTATTAAACTGATGGGATTGAATTGATTTTAGGAAAGATGTGCATTTTTGTATTGTACACAATAAGCATGTATTTCTACTATTTGTTGGGGTTCATCACTGCCCTGATTCACCACTGTCCCCCCCTCATTCTCATGCCAGGTCCCACACTTCACCTGCAACAATTTGGGAAGGTTGCCATCTACAGGGTGGGCTGATTACAGGGCCAATCCCCGACAGTGGCCTCAGCACTCACACAGGCCTGCCCTGCTGCACTCACATTGGCAAGGGCTTGGGGAGAAAAAAAAACTGTGAGCTACTTTACTGTTCACTGCAGCTGTAAACCCCTACACAGCCTTACGTCACCCTCAGCCAGCCAGCCAGTACAGTACAGTAGGACACAAGAGATTGTCTCTGGAATCCCTGTGGGGAGGGAGAAGGACTTTCCAAAGCCATCCCTAGGGTTTTCTGTTCTGTTTTTTAAAAATTGTGTTTGGTTCACCTGAAAAGCAGATGGAGCAACAGTGACATCAGAGCTAAGAATTCCTACATTCTATGAACAGCAAATATTCTTCCTTATCAGGACATGGATTTATTCCTTCTACCATCCAGCGATGGCACATGTAAGGAATTACACATTCATATGGCTGGCTAATTCTTCCATTGTGCAGCAACATTTATTTATTTATTTATTTATTCATTCATTCATTCATTCATTCATTCATTCATTCATTCATTCATTCATTCATTTAATTTTGTAGGCTGCCTCATCCCCAGAGGGCTCTAGGCAGTTTACAGCACAACACATAATATCCAACAATCATTTAAAACACAATTACAACCCTTAAAATCAATAGCAGCATACAGAATCCTAAAAACAGAATCAACTTAAATCCCATATGGGTGGTGCCCGGTCCCAAGGCTGGGAGGGGCAGTAATGGCAGGAGATGGAGCCAGTATAAGGCATTGCCAAAGAGGACAACATATGGCAGGGGCCTCATCAGGAGGCAGCCAAACATGCACTCACCTCACAAAGGGAGGCGGTTGCTCCTATCTCTAAACACCCTGGGTCCTGAGATGAAATAGAGGTGATTGGAACCTAGTACATCACGCATGGCAGCTGCATTTTTAATGTTCCTTTTTTTTACCAATGGTGCCAGCCAGAAGCCTGATGTATGCAATGGCCACGACTCTCATCCTTTTTACTAACAGCCCCTTGTGAAATCCAAAGTGTCACTCAGACCCTTCATTAGCATACTGAAATAGGGCTGAAGTTGCTGGCATTTGCTTGTCCCTTTTCAGCCTCCATAGTTCTAGAACTCCCAAAATTGACCAACATTAGTTTCCACCACCAAAAGACCATTGCAGATCTTGATGGTGAGGGTCCAACTATGTTCCATGAACCCATAGATCCTATTCCAAGTGACTTCCCAATTATTTGGCTTTGTCAGCAGAATCTAGTTCTGAGCTAACCCATTGCTTTGCATTGTGTTTGGCATCAACTGGGTACACACAATTAGGGGAATGGAAGCATAGGACCCCTTGGTCTGTTCAAAAAGATGTTTGATGGTTATTGGCAGGATGAGTTTCATCATTCACTACAGCATCTATGGTACATCAGCCTCCCCACCCACCATCAAACAGCCCCCCCGCCCCCCATACACAACTGTGGCCAGGGAAGACACTTTATTGAAGCGCCTCAGGTGGAAAGGAGCTCAAAAGACCAGAATCCACCTCCATATAACCTCAGGAGAAATGAATGTAACTCTCCTGGAGCAGCTTCCAAATAGCAAGAAGACCAAAAGGGGCAGAAGTCTGCATAAAACAGGCTTGTTCAGCAGCCAGGGCACAGTGTGGTATGGGAGTTGGGGGTCACTTGTAGTGAGAGTTATTGGATCCCTACCTGCTAAATGAGAAAGCACAGACACTTGCATCCACAACAAGAACTCCTTGGTAGGTTCCAACAGGTCCCTCAGGGGTGGCCAGAGTCCACTCTGTAACCCTTGAGGTGGACCTCTGCCCCCCACCCCTGGCAAAAACTTCCACCTTCCAAAGTACCCTCTTCTGCCTGGTATGTGTGTACAAACTAACAGCAAATGAGGGATCCACTGCGGCATCCACTCCACAGTTCTGACCCTGCAAGGGAATGAATTAAAGGATTGTGTGGATATCAATTCTACTAAGCATTGTAGGCTCAGCTCCTCGTGGCATCATATTTGAGCTGCAGTCGAGTGCAGAGATGAAAATCTTGTGCCCCTCCCCTGGCAGCTGTTTCAGTTCAGTTTCCATGCATCAATCCCATCTCTCTCTCTCTCTCTCTGTGTGTGTGTGTGTGTGTGCGTGCGTGCGTGCGTGTGTGTGTGTGTGTGTGTGTGTGTGTGGGCGGGGAGAAGGGTTTGCAACAGCTGCTGGCTGCTGGGCTCAGATGCAGGAAGTGGTGCTCCCAGGGCAGCCTTCCAGCCACAGACAAGGGGAAGGGGGAAGAAAGTTGGGGGAACAGTGCCCTGCTTACCTGTCAGTGTTTAGCCTCCCATTTGGGTCATGGCTGAGGACATGAGGCACTTATTTGAGTTCAGAACTAGGAGAATTTAGTGTCAGAGTGTGGACTTTACTCTCCCTGTTGGGTGTCTGTGTAATGTGCTCACCCAGTAGAGCTGAGTGCCTTCTCTGTGCTTTTCCCTCCGCCAAGGGGTCTCAATGTGAAGTAAGCACAGCAGGGAGCTGTCAGATACCATCTTGTGCCGTGCACCCTTATCGCATAAGTTGTGGTGCATCCTGGTTGGGAGTTTGGTAGATTTGGGGCCATGATTACATGCTGAGAAGGCGGTTGGTCATGACAGGGTAGGGAGTTAATTAGTAGCATCTCCAGTTGGCATCCAGACCTGCTTGAGGCCTCCTAAGTGTGGCCAGGGCAATGGGGGCACTTTTTTGGCATTCTGTGGTTGCCCATGGGCTGCACTGCCTTTCTTCTTGATGCGTCCTCTGTTGGGGCTGTTCCTGGCTGGAAAGGCATTAGGAAGTGGCCTGGCCATGCTCTGTAATCTGCCCATGTTGACACCAGCTCAAAGCCAGAGTAGCAGTTCCAGCACCCAAGAGCGGCCTGAGCAGGCCTACCTGGTCATCAAACTGGCATATCTCCAAGATACGTTGGTGTAAGTGTTGGTAAGCTCCATAAACCCATCCCTTGCCCTTAGGTTTGCACTATAAAAGATAACCCACAAAGTAACTTCAACTGCTGATTTGTTTAAGTATTCAAGGGCTGAACAGAGCTGAAAGCAAGTTAGCTCTTAACCTCATTCAACTCAGGCTTTGAGATCAGTAGCCATATTAGTATATGTATCTGTTTGTGTGTGAGTATAGATAAGGATTTTCTCAGGATAACTATTTTGAAATAAAATCCTCTGAATCTTGTTAAGTCCTTAATCACTAACACCACTTAGTATCACCAATAATTATCATGCATTACAAGCATGAAGGGGGGAAAGTTCCTTTCCAATCTGCACTTTAATCATTTTAATTTTGAAGGCAAAGGGTGTTAATGTATTTTAAGAAGCAACTCATCAAGTGATCTTGAATATATATCAGTGAATACATGAGGGAACTAGACTGAAACTGCAGAGAACAAAGGAATATGTAATTCAATTTTAGGACCTATGCAGCCCCGGAGCTGTATGCAGTCTGTAATTTTTTTTCTTGAGTAGTTGGTTTGACAGACCCCCAATTCTCATACCTCCAATCATAGACCCTTTAAGCCCTAGGCGTTTTTTTAAGGAAGAAAAAATATTTCATTGAAGCAAGTTCTTAGTTTTAATCTTTCAGCTGCTTGGGAATAATTGATAAATGTGAATGAGCCTGAATTTTTTGGAGCAGCTTTGGCCATACAGGTTCAGTCTAAGCTGTTACCTCAGACAGCATAGTTCAAGGGACTATTACATTAGACTTAGGGTAGGCTATTGCTGTTTCAACATTTCCTGAGGATTGCGGGGAGGTTGTGGTGGTATAATAACAGGGTAAAGGGTTTTATGGAAGGGGAATCCTCTTAGCTGCTAAAAGTGTATGCTTACACTATATAGTTTTTAAAAGTAGCAAAGGGGAATGAACTCACATTGGCAGATCAGGAGAGGGGCCAAGAGGAGAACTTTTAGACTGTATAATATGGGGAAGGAATTCTGGCAATGGATATTCCACAGAGAAGCAAGAGTCCAAATTGAATTTAAATGTTTTATATAAATTTGTTCAAAAATACAAACACACAGTAAGACATAAGGGCACATACATTCAAGTTCCTAAGATATAAAAAGGTTTTAAAAGATAGATTGGATGATAGAAATGGAGGGGGTTTTTCAGGGTAATACGTTACCTAAATTCAGCTGAAGAAGATCTTGTAGAAGGCAAGGATTCAAATGACCAGCATCTGAATCCAGGCGAAGGACGATATCGTGTCTCAAACTGACCAGACCAAGGAAGGTACAGGCTAGTAAGAGCACATGTGTTGGGGTGAACTAAACTTTTATACCCTTTTGCCCAGGTAGGGGCGGGAGCAAGTGAGTTTTAAGTTTCATTTTTCTAAATTCTCTGGAACTTCCCATGCTGGGCTTGGGGGTGCTGAGGTAATTAGTCAGCTCATCTACTGCTAAACCTGGGACAATGGGGGCAAAATTGCTTTGTTAAGATAAACGAGGAAATGCTGAAAGACTTCCATGCAGATTAACTCTTGAGAGTCACTGCCCAGGATATTCAGATTTAGCTGAGACATTAGATCAGGATAAGGTTAAGTGGTTTTAGGAGAGTCATGACAAAGGGAAGGAAATGCAAAGAAGCAACCCTTTGTTGCTAACTTGGTTTCCAGAAGAGATAGGAAGTGCAGTATTTGATAGCAAGTTGGCTTTCCATATTCTTTGTCTTTAACAGTATCTTTTCAAGGTGAGGTAATCAAGCTCATGCCCACAAACAAAATGGGACCTCCAGGTTATGCTGGAGTAACTCATTATCTTAGCTTTTGTTAAAGTAGTTTTGACCTTTTGGCTGTGGTCTGCCTTCAGCTTGGACACTCTGCTAACCACACAAAAATATGAGAGGTGGCTTCTGCCTATGTAGTTTAACAGGAAAATATTATGAAATAATATATATATATTATAGGATTGGTCAGAGGCTTACAGATGACAGCAGTTTACAGAGGGGAGTAAGCTCAGTGAAGGTTTGCCATCACAGTCTGTAATGTCATGTCCGGGGGAAAAGTCCTGCAAAGTCAACTCCAACAAAATTCAATTCATAAATTTAAATTTGACCACTGCACCACTCTTGGGATCATTTTGAGCTCTCTCATTTGGTTTTAAAAAATACTGCGGCTGCACTGGGAAGAGGCAAAGTGGGAGTTGCTGCACTTCAGAGAACTGTGGGTGGCATAATCTTAATTGTCCATAATGACACTATAGAAAGAAAGTGGTAGGGACAGTGGCGAGGATAGCAGCACCTGCAGAGAATGGTACCAGGATGGGGTACATGGATGCTATTCCCACCTACTCTCATGTTGTTTGTGTTGCTTCCTTGGAAGCTACCTTCAAGTGGAGGCAGCCTCAAAACAACACACAGTCCAAGGCAAGGATGTAGATAAGGGGTTTTTCTCGGGTTCAACCCCCCCCATTCATGTCCGAAGCTCCACCCCCCCACCCGTTTGTGGGTTTAAAAACATTTTTAGTGGTTTTTGGTTTTTGGCCTGCAGGGGGCACATTATTTAGGCTAGCAGCACCAAACTTTCAGGAGTTGTTTGGGGGACTCTCCTGATGATACTGCCCAGGTTTGGTGAGGTTTGATTCAGGGAGTCCAAAGTTATGGACTCCCAAAGGGGGTGCCCCATCCCATTGTTTCCAATGAGAGCTAATAGAAGATGGGGGCTACAACTTTGGGGGCCCATAACTTTGGACACCCTAAACCAAACTTCACCAAACCTGGGAGGTATCATCAGGAGAGTCTCTTATTGATACCACCCAGGTTATGTGAAGTTTGGTCCAGGAGGTCCAAAGCTATGGACTCCCAAAGGGGGTGCGCCATAGGAGATGGGGGTACACCTTTGAGGGTTCTTAACTTTGGACCCCCTGAAGCAAACTCCACCAAACATGGGTTGTATCATTATAAGAGTATCCTAAAGATACCTTGAAAGTTTGGTGCTGCTAGCTTAACAATTGCACCCCTGACAGCAGGCACCCCCCAAATTTCCCCAGATTCTCCTTTTAAATCCACCCCCTTCGGCATGAATTTAAAGGGAGAATCTGAGGTCCTCAGTTTAGAAGAAGAAGAGTTTGGATTTATATCCCTCCTTTCTCTCCTGTAGGAGACTCAAAGGGGCTTACAATCTCCTTGCCCTTCCCCCCTCACAACAAACACCCTGTGAGGTGGGTGGGGCTGAGAGAGCTCCGAAAAGCTGTGACTAGCCCAAGGTCACCCAGCTGGTGTGTGTGAGAATGCACAGGCTAATCTGAATTCCCCAGATAAGCCTCCACAGCTCACGCGGCAGAGCAGGGAATCAAACCCCATTCCTCCAGATTAGAATGCACCTGCTCTTAACCACTACGCCACATTGAAAGTGATGCTGTTTCATGGTGGGGGATAATCCACCCCAAAACAGCAACACTTTCAATGTTGTTTAACTGGGGACTCCAGATTCTCCCTTTAAGGTGGATTTAAAAGGAGAATTTGGGCTCTCTAGATTAAACACCATTGAAAGTGATGCTGTTTGGGGGTGGATTCCAACATCACAATGGCTGCCCGGGGGGGGGCTCAGATTTTGCACCAGGCTCCATTTTCCCTATACGTCTCTGCCCAGAGGGGAGGGCAGAAGGAACTGCTGGCTGCTGGCTGGGAGCTCAGCTGGTGGGGGGCAGGGGAGGGCAGGGCAGGGGAGTCTGCCGTCCCCAGCCTTGGAGAGATGCTTTTATAAGTGCTAGGCTGGGGGCGGGGCTTGGGAAGGCGTGGTCATGCCCTAGGGTCGGGTGTGGGTGTGGCCCCACCCCTGAACCCCCCCTTAAAAAATCTATACTACGTCCCTGGTCCCAGGCTGATCTGTAAGTTTCTTGTTTAATGCATCTGGTTCACTGTTTGCAGTCACTCCTAAATATCTGGAAGAAAAAGGAGACAATATAACATACTATAACTGTGTGCCAATATCACACTTAGTATTGTGTGGACAACAGAGCCACTTCTTGGCTCCATTACCATCCCTGATGCTGTGTTCTCAGAGACATTATTTAAAATGAATATGTTGAGCAATGTAGATTGCAGGGCTTATTATATGTGTTGGATAAACACCCATGCAGACATGCCCCGAGAAAACAAAATCTATGACTAACACAGTTTGGATAAGCTACAGAAATATGGCTTCCTAAAAGTGTGACATCCATAGAATTTGACATCCTATATCAATGTAGAGCCAGCTTGAAAACATCTGGCTGTCTCTATCAACTCTTACAGTGATTGAAAACTCTTGCAGCTAAATTTGTGTTTGAATCAACATGTCTGCATCTAAATATATTTTAATCTAAATATATGTGCTTGTTCGCAAAAACTCTACAACCATGCAGCTACATTTTTATTCATAGGAAAGGAAGAAGCTAGATGCCATTTTTCATTTCAGTGCTTCACATTTCTTCAAATAGTTGCTTTTTAAATTGCTAGAAACATATCCTGTAATCACAAGAAAAGGTACAATTAATTTTAATAATTAAATAAATAATGATTTAGTATGTTCTGCTGGAATTTCATATTTTTTGCAGGAAGAAGATGCTACTATTTTAATCTTTCCAATAGTTTGATACTTGTACATTTCAGTTGTAAACAATTTATTAATTAATGCTAAAACACAATGCCAGCCTCAATGAAATGATTAAATCCACATGTACTCATTTAAGGCTATTAGAGACCTCCAGAAATTGACAACACTATTGTATTCCCACCCCAAACCCAATCTACCTATCTGCCCCTCTGTCTTCAGTTTTTCCTCTATCTCCTCCCTAGCAGCCTCTGCCTAGGAAAACTGTGGCCCAATTGTGTGATGTCATCCAGGTCCACCTGGATGGGATAGCACCTCAAAATCACCCAGTGAACTTCCACAGCAATTTGGGGATCTGAAACTGGATCTACTAGACCTTACTTTGAAGCTCTGTTATGCAACACTGGCTTTCATTGGGCAGCTGCTATTGAAGAGTAAAAAGCAGCCAGCCCTAGTTGAATCATGGAGTTCAGGTGGTGTCAAGTCACTCAGAGGTTGCTTCCAGGACTAGGGTTACCATACTCTAGTTAAGATCTGGAGATCTCCCAGAATTACAACTGAACTCCAGGCAACACGAATCTGTCCCCTTGGAGAAAATAACTGTTTTGGATGGTGGACTCTATGACATTGCATTCAGCTGAGGCCTCTCTCTACCCCTTGTTGTCCTCAGCCTTCACCACGAAATCTCCAGGAATTTCCCATCGTAACACTGCTACCCCAGGCCTGGTCCCAGTGAATCCTCTGAGAACCACTGAGAAAATCTGTTGCTTAGTTACAGGTGCTGCTTTTATCATGGGGGGGGGGGTTTGCAATCAATCAATCAATCAATCAATCAATCAATCAATCAATCAATCAATCAATCAACAACCTTTTATTGGCACAGTTTTTAATGTATTTTTTTTTTTAGATTTCACATTTTTCTGCCATTAGGGGTTCCTTTCAGGTTTGTAGAGAATCTGTCTTGCCCGTTCACAGCTCTAGTCACCAGATTTAAGTATCCTCAGATTTGGCTGACTTCACTATCAGTATATAGATTGACCCAGGAATATGTCTGGATGTTGTATAAAATGCTAAAATACTAGGAATTTATATTGCATTTTGTCAAAAGGCCAGTAAATCTCTCAGTGTCTTTAGTGCAGGACAGCATAAATGGGAATCAAATAAAATTATAATACTAATTTAAAATAAACCTTTGTTTCAGTTAAATAATCCTATTATTATGCTTATTGTATAAAGAGTTGTAAATTCATAGAGGATATAATTGTCATTCTGAATAGACCTTTTTGGGAAAGGAAACCTGGGTCAAAATCAAGTTCAAGTATTTATGTCTGATTGGGACAGAGATTTTGCAGCGTCTTCAAATTTCCTAAGGTTCTTCCACAGTTTAATTTCCCATGTAAAAACAATCTGCTGTCTATATTGAGAATCATACTGTTTTTAGATCAGCAGAATACAGATCATTAAAGAGTGAGGCAGTATGAGTTGCTATGACCTGAAGGGAGTATAAAAAGAAAATAGGCCTGATAGCAATACAGTTGTCACTGAGGACAGATTACACAAAATATAATACTTTCTTTAAAAAAAACTCCTTTAGCTGTGAAATCATTATTGTATTTTCTGCTCTAAGATTCTATTCTGTCATGCTGTGAATCGTATTACAAGATATTAACAGACACAATTGATATTTAGGCTGCAATGCACAGGCCAATTTTTCACAAGCAGTTGCATATTAACTTTAATTGTCAATTTATTCAAACATATGTTGGCTGATCTCTAGCTTAATCCTCAATCTGATGCAACAGGAATGTGTATATGAAAGACAATAGAATGTATTTGTTAGTCTTATATTGCTTTTAATTGTTTTTGTGTGTGTGTGGGGGGGGGATTATTGTCTTAATTTTATTATTTCCAAGTAAAGTAAATGTACAGTTTTGCATAGATGGAAACTTCCTTACTGTGTTTGATTCCTAATGTATGTTTTCTCTTAAAGATTTAGTCTGATAAACAAAAGAAAACAAAACAACATGTTTACCAAAAAAGCCAGCTGTAAACAGTGCTGATTGTTTGACCAGTATGGTATTACCAGGAACCCATCCCTCCCCTAATCTTGAAAGCAGTTTTACTCTTCAAAAATATTTATAGAAGGGTTCCCCTCATTTAATATGTTTATATAGGTATTTCAAGAGCATTTTGAAAAGTAAACTGACCATTTAAAGCATTGGTAGAGGTGCAAGAGTGATGGCAGAACCAGTGTTCAGTTGGTGGTATATATATCTATTTATAGAATTACTAGCAAGGCACCCGTGCTTCGCTACGCATACTTCATCACAGGCTCTCTATGATTTTTGGGGTGACATTCAACATACTTCTTTATAGCCTGTTTGTGAACTTTGGGGTGACATGCAACATATTTCCTCACAGCCTGTCTGTGGACTGATGAGTTTGTTTTCGCATATTTTGCAGCAGCTTCCAATAGTTGTCTTTTTTTTAATGCAATGTGTTATTGCTCTCTTTTACCTGGTGGGCTCCAAAAGACATCATGTGGAAGCAGCCGTTGTATTTTCAGGATGCAGAAAGGAAGTGTTCTGCCACTGGATGTTGATGAGTGAGAAGGCTGTGAAGAGGTTCAGGATAGGGTTGAAGGGCAGGAAATGGACTGTACCGTCACTGCAGCACATTCCTGGGGACTCATCCCACCACTTCAGAGCATGACACCAAGCACAAGGTGATCGGAGGCCGAGAGCAATAAACTTGTCTCCACAGTAAGCAATCTGATGTCCATATGCAAAACCCGACAAATGTTTAGTAGTCCAAGGTGATAGTGTGGTTTGTAATCTGTTTTGATAGTATTTGGCTGTAGTGAGGGTGGTTAACGTGAGGATGGGTGGAGGAGTACTTTTTTACAGCCTGTCTGTTAACTTCAGAGTGACATTCAGCATACTTTTTGCAGCCTGTTTGTGAACTTTGGGGTGACATGCTGCATATTTCCTCACAGCCTGACTGTGGACTGATGGGTTTGTTTTCAAATAGGTTCACATGCATTGTGGAGATGGTGGTAGAGTGCAGTTGGTGAAGGACATGAAGCTGGTGGTGTTGCACTGTCACCCTTAGAATGTTCGTGCAGCGTGTCTGTGTACTGAGCGGTTGGTTTGCCCTTAGAATGTTCACGCAGATGGCCAGAGATGAGCAGTGAAAACAGTAAATAGGTAATAAATTGAGTGAAAGTGAATATTTTGGGAAATCCTTTCTTAGTGAGCACCTGGTTTTTGAGTTCTGTGGTTTTTGAGTTCTGTTGATGAGTCAGTCAGTCAGTGAGTGATATTTCGCATTTATATCTATCTATCTATCTATCTATCTATCTATCTATCTATCTATCTATCTATCTATCTATCTATCTATCTATCTATCTATCTATCTATCTAGATAGATAGATAGATAGATAGATAGATAGATAGATAGATAGATAGATAGATAGATAGATAGATAGATAGATAGATAGATAGATAGATAGATAGATATAGATACAGATATAGATAGATAGAATAATCAAATCATAGAGTTGGAAGAGACCCCAAGGGTAATCAAGGCCAACCCCCTGTAATGCAGGAACACACAATCAAAGTACTCCCAACATATGCTCAATTTAGGGTTGGTCGATACCAGCCAGATTTGTTCCGATTCGGATTCAGCCCAGATTCGGATCAATGGGTTCAGATTGGCCGAATTCAGAACCTTGCAGATTTGGACTGGCCCGAATCTGTGGGAAAATCTGGGAATTTTGGGTGCGTTTTTATTTTTGGTATTTTTCACATTTCGGCCTGGAGGGGGCGCATTTTTGACATATCGGCACAAAAATTTGATTAAGTTTGATTCAGGGGGGGGCAAAGTTATGAACCCTCAAAGGGGGTACCCCCATCCCCCATTATTTCCAATAGGAACTAAGGAGATGGGGCTACCCATCTGAGGGTCCATAACTTTGGCCCCCATGAACCAAACTGCACCAAACTTGGGGGGGCATCATAATGACAGTCTCCAGATGATACCCTGAATGTTTGGTGCTGCTGTCTTTAAAAATGCACCCCCTGCAGGGACCCCCAGAAATTTGCCCAAGTTTCTTTGTTCTACATCTGCACACTCCATTGCTGCCAATGGGGAATTTCTGGGGGTGCCTGCAGGGGGCACATTCTTAAGGCTAGCAGCACCAAAATTTCAGGGTATCATCTGGAGACTGTCCTGATGACAACCCCAAGTTTGGTGCAGTTTGGTTCAGGGAGGCCAAAGTTATGGACTCCCAAAGCGGTAGCCAATATTTTCTATTAGCTCCCATTAGGAACAATGGGGGAGAGGCCACCCCCTTTGGGAGTCCATTACTTTGGCCCCCCTGAACCAAACTACACCAAACTTGGGGGGTGTCATCAAGACAGTCACCTGATGATACCCTGATAATTTGGTGCCGATATGTCTAAAAATGCGCTCCCTGCAGGAACCCCCAGAAATTTGCCCAAGATTCTTTGTTCTGCAATGACTTAGCTGCATTGCTGTCAATGGGGAATTTCTGGTAGAGGGCTGTGAGGTGCACAGTTCTGAAGGTACGATCACAAAACTTTCAGGGTATCTTCAGGAGAGTCTTTGGATAACACCATCCAGGTTTGGGGAACTTTGCTTCAGGGGGTTCAATTCTATGGGACCCAAAAAGTGTAGGGTCCATCTCCCACTGCCCCCTGAAGCAAAGTTCCCCAAACCTGGATGGTGTCATCCAGAGACTCTCCTGAAGGTACCCTGAAAGTTTTGTGGGTTTACCATGAGAAATGTGCACTCCACAGCCCTCTATCAGAAATTCCCCATTGACAGCAATGCAGCAATGCAAACTTCCCCATCTCCTTAGCTCCCATTGGAAAGAATGGGGGATGGGGCACCCCTTTTGGGGGTTCATAACTTTAGCCCCCCTGAACCAAACTGCACCAAACTTGGGGGGTATCATCAGGACAGTCTCTTGATGATAACCTGAAATATTGGTGCCAATATGTTTAAAAATGCGCCCCTGCAGGCTGAAACGTGAAAAAACACCGAAAATTGAAAACACAATTTGGCTGGTGATCCAAATCCATGGGATGGGATTCAGACAGCTCAGATTTGGACCCTGCTTGTCCGAATCTGTCTGAATCAGTGCAGATTCAGTCAAAAACCGGATTCAGACTGTCCGAATCTCCAACCCGGTTGCTCATCTAGCCTCTGTTTAAAAAATCTCCGAAGAAGGAAATTTCACAACTCTCCAAGGCAGTGAATTCCACTGTCAAACATCCCTGATGATCCAGAAGTTCTTCCCAAGGTTTAGGTGGAATCTCTTTTTCTGCACCTTGAAGTCATTACTCCATGTCCTAGTCTCTGAGGCAACAGAAAACAAGCTTGCTCCTGCTTTGACATGGCATCCCTTTAAATATTTAAACATAGCTATCATGTCATCTCTTAACCTTCTCTTCACCAAACTAAACATACCCAGTCTCCTTGTAGGGCATGGATTCCAGATTTTTTACCATTTTGGTTGCCTTCCTCTGGACCCATTCCAGCTTGTCAATATTCTTCTTGAATTGTGGTGCTCAGAACTGTACACAGTATTCCAGGTGAGGTCTAACCAATGCAGAATAGAGAGGTACAATTACATCCCTCCATCTAGACCAGTGGTTCTCAACCTGTGTGTTGTGACCCCTTTGGGAGTTGAACAACCCTTTCACAGGGGTCACCTAAGACTCTCTGCATCAGTGTTCCCAATCTGTAAAATGGATAAATGTTAGGGTTGGGGGTCACCACAACATGTGGAACTGTATTAAAGGGTCGCGGCATTAAGAAGGTTTAGAACCACTGATCTAGACACTATAATCCTAATTGAGGTAGCTTTCCAAATAAATTTTAAAATGGCATGTTCAACAACAACAACCACAAAGTAAAAAATTGTACTGAACTTACATTAATTGTACTGAACATGGGCATAGTTCAGTAGCAATTTGGATCCTAGTCATTGTTTGTCTCCCTAGGAAAGTGCAGTCTACCTAGTTGTACAGATTCCAAATGTAGTTTCAAAAGTGTATTGTGGGTGGATATAAATAATTATGTGAGCTAGTTCTTATGATGCAGGGTGGTTGTAATAAATGGTTAGGAAAATGTATTCCAACCATGTCCCACTAGCACTTTAGTTGCAATAGTGAAAGCCGATGGATTTATGATCAGGCTACTGCCTGACTGGTGGAGTTTCATTTGGCTTCTTGAGCCACATTTTACCTGCTTTCTTTGTGTGTACATAGACATATGCAAAAGTGGCATTTTCCAACTATCTTAAAGCCATTTGATATTAGGTCATTAACAAATATGACCCTGCTCCACATTTCAAAACAGATTATCTCTTTTTAAAACTTCTTATCAGATAGTAATTGCCTTTCAAATAAATAAACAATTCTCTGTACTAATATTTCTAGCTTTCCTACTATAAGGAAGATAATATCTAACTGAGGTTTGAGTGGCACCAAACCCCATTAATCATTTCAGAAGATAAATTTACCAGTTCCAAAGAAAACAAATCTACACAAATACTGCTTTGCTTGCTCACCAGACGATTAATAGAACTATGGAATCTCATAAATTAGAAATGAAAAGGGATGTTAAATCTATGTAAATGTATGACTGGTTTCTAAAACAAGTCACCAATTGGTATGCACATGCTATTTTCTCTGAAATAGTTTCATTAACTTCAATAGAGTAAATCATTTGGAAACTTGTGGTAATTTACTTACATGTTTTAAACATCCCATGTATCAGCAATGTTGAAATGTGGTGCTAAAAAGATTTTTCACTATTTAATTTCTAAAGTAAATGACAAGTTTGTACAGATTCATTCAGGAATGAAACTCACTTGGCCATGCTAAATGCTGCTTGACAGTGTATATTCTAACACTGCACAAAAGAGTAGCTTTTCTTTTCACCTAACTGCCCAATCCTATGCACATTTAGAAGCATCTAACCCAGTTAATTTTACTGGACACTGACATGCCTAACTCAACATGGGGATAAACCTGAAAAACTTGTGATGGTAGCTCAACTTAGTAGATAATGGAATGCCAACTGTTTATGTAAACAAGCTTGTGCAGGTCTAAGAATCCTAGTGATATCTGCTTGATGAAAATTACTCAAAGGATAATGTTTTTAGAATGGTCCTATAGGTAGGATCAACAGAATGACCTAAGCAGTCAGGTGACTCTATTTCATTACAGTGATGAAAACTTGTGAATGTACCTTCAACTTTCTTCTCTTAATGAAAGCAAAAGTAATGTCTGTAGCAGACCAGTAATCATGAATGAAGACCAGTTGTTTTCAAGTTGTTAAGCACCCAGAGGACCATGAAACATTTGTGTTTTTTGGCTAAGTGGGTCAGCCAAAACGATGTACAAGCCTACCACACAGTGAATACACATTAAGAAATATATAGGAAATACCCAGATTGTTCTAATTTGGAAATGAAGGACTTTTATGCGTGTACTACTTACCACATATTTGAGAAGCAGTCAATTCACGATCTTTTTCTTCACAGAGTGGTTTTGCTTATCCTTTTTCCACCATGGTTTTTGTTTGATCTACTGGGGCTTTTGAATGTTAAATATCTTCAAAAGCTGGCTTTTGCTAGCCCTGATGTGAGTTGTCACTTGAAAGGAGGAATTCCCTTTTCCCTCCTTTTCTCACAAAAAGTGAATCTCAGCTGAGCAGTAATAGAAAATTAGAATCTTCACTCCTCACTGTGTGTTTGCACTCCTCATTCATTGCCTTCCATTCACCAATGCTGTATTTCCCTTCCCCAAAAATGTCCTTATACGATCTGCCATTTTTTTGCCCACCTTGTTGGTTGTCATGCAACCTCCATTTTGGGAAGTTTTGGTTGGCTGTCTTCTCAGAGGAGGGCGAGCCCCTTTAAAGTCTCGGCTCAACCCTCCTTTCTTCCGGTGATGCTAGCCCTTTCTAGCATGGCTCCCCTTCCCCTTCTGCCCTTACTGATGCAGCATCAGCTGGTCTCGCTTTTCCCAACCCCGAGCAGCAACTCCGCCTTGTGGTGATCCACAAACTTTGATACAAGTTTGGGGGCATTGATTGAACTGGAATCATATAACCCTCCTCCTTGCTTCTTCCTTTGACTTCTCTAGTGTGCTCTTTTTATAGAGAGCCAGCTTGCCTTCTCCACCCTGCCCACCCAGGACCTTGGGGTTGTGCCCTCACTCTCCCTTCTCTCACCTGATTGGCTGCCTGACCTTTCACTCAGCCCTCATCCTGACCCCCCTTCTGCCCACACCCTGATGGCCCCACAGACTTGCCACCTCTGCCCTCAGTTCCTGCCACTCTGCCCTCGTTTCCAGGCCATCTTCCTCCTCTGCCTGCCATCAGGCTGGTGCTTCCCCAGTTTGGTGGCCAGCACATCCCTTGGGGCCTGATTTCCTCAGCTGTCTCTCCTCACTTTCCCTGGCTGCCTCTTCCTCCCGCCTTGGAGCCTGAACCATTCACCCTCATTGGTAGGTCCCAGGGCCAGTGCATGGCTGGGGAGGAAAAGAGAGGGAGAGGGCTTGCCTCACCCCTGATAGTGACCTTTGCAGCAGTGGAAAGGGAAGAGGAAAGGGGGCTTGCTTCTTTCTGGGTAGCTGTAGGAGCAGCTGTCTCAGATCATATCTAAAAAGTGATAGGCTGCTTCCTTGAAGACCATTTCTAGGTGGGCAGTTTCTGCAACTAATTTGGCTTATACCCATGCTAAACTGGACTGTCCATTCAACCAGAGCCCAAGCTCTGTCCATGTTCCTCCATCCGGGGGACATGGAGTATCCCTTGTCCCTGGGCACACACCATTTGATCACGTGTGTGTGTGTGTGGGGGGGGGGTGTCGAGCACCAGCCAGGTCCTTTTGCCTGACCTCTCCTGTGGCATGGTGACCTGGCCAGCAGCCGGTGGCTCCCTCCGTGCCAGGGTGCTGCTCGCTGGCTGAGCCACCTGCCGCCGTAGTACTGCCTCAGCCACCTGCCAATGAACCGTGCCCTTCCTGGCCTCCCTAGAGGATGGGAAGGGCAGGAGCTGGCCTGCCACTGTGGCGCCCACCTGAGGCACCTGCCGCAGGTGGGGAGGGCAGGCCAGGAAGGGCAGGAGCTGGACTTCAGGGAGGCTGGGGAGAGCAGGAGCCAGCCTGCCTCCATGGTGCCCATCAGAGCTTCCTGTCCCAAGCCCTGTTCTCCCTGGCCTCCCTGATGGCTGCCGTAGATGATGCGAAGGGGTGGTGGTGCAAGGAGCTGGGCAGGGGTGAGCATCAGGAGGCTGGGGTGGGCTGGTAGCCGGTCATGCCCCAGGTACCATTTTAGCCTGTTACGCTTCTGCCTCCATCGTTACGCCATTGATTTGGATCCCAGGGGAGATGCAACTATTGGGAGAGCAGTTTTACTGTGATTGGTTTGATGACAAGCCAACACCGTCTTCATGGTAAGTAAGCTTGCTACTCTCCCATGTGGGACTGCCCTGAAGACACATTGATGAAAACAAGGTTGTACTTTCCTGTAACTGTTGTTCATCAATTGTCTTCTGTGCATGCATGCATCCCTCCCAGTTTTCCCTGCTGTGGCCTTCCATTTGCTTGATTGGTGATTTTCCAAGATGGTGAAAGGAGAACAGAAGGAGGAGCACTCTCACTGTCTCCATCATATGACCATTTGGATGGGAAACCAGCCCATTCTCACCTTGAGATGGAGGGGAGGGAGAGTGCTGCAAATGCTCTGAAGCTTTTAGAAGCCTTCCATTCAGTTCTCTGTAGACAGCCTGCACCTGTATAGTTCCATATGTTCTAACACAGAAGATATTCAATGAACAACAGTTACAGGTTAGTGCAACTTTGGGGTTTATTTTTTCCAACTCTCCTCGATTCCCTTTTCCACTATAATGGCTATTTTTAACCAGATGTTATTATGTTGTGTAAAATCTATTGATTTTAAAAATACATGTTTTGGTCCTTTTTCACATAATCAAAAATTGTTCTTTTGTATATTCCTTTACCACCTTTGTCCAGATCTTTATCTTCCCTCTTTCCTTTTCTCATTTCTCATCTGATTTCTTTCCAATATCTGTTTTATAAGTTGTCTTTGAATATATTTTAGACTTTGTCCAAGTACCTTCAGATGTTCCATTTGTATTCCTTGTGACAACTGGATGTTTTATTTTTCTCTTGTTACAAATTAGTTTATAAAAATATGAACATTCTTAAATAATAGATCATTTTTATTTTATTCTGACAATGATAACTGTATATTTAATGTGAAAACCTTCTTTTAAGTAGATTTTTCTTCAGCTGCCATCTTATTTAGACACCAAATTTACAACACATTTAGCATTCAGGATGAATTGCTGTTGATTCACAGGTCTATCTCTTTACAAATGTCAGCAAACTGCAAACATAACTTCACCATAATGGATTTAATTTTGCTAATGTTAGTAGTCGGTAGTAGCTAATGTTGCCCCAGCATAGCAGAGTTTTAAACTTATGTCAGACCAGCAATTCCTTGTGTCTATTTTAGTACACCTCAACTTTTCTACTTCCAAAAGCATTCTCTTCCATTTCAAAGGACTATGACATCTGTGAAAACATAATTGAAATGAATGGGGAAGCTGTTTCACAGAGAAGCTCTACATGTACATTACAGGGATAAAGTATCTAGACTAGTTTTTTTCCTCTGTGTAAATATGTATGCTGCAGAACTTTTATATCATTCCATGTCAGCTGTGCTGAGCCAAGCTCCGCAACTCAAGTAACTTTAAAAATAGAAAATAGTTGGGGCTTTAGCAGGGGAAGTATGTAAATGCAAGCAAGTTGCAAATGACTTATGGTATCTCCAGCAAGGCAAGTGAGAAAAAGAGATGATTTGCCATTGCCTACCTCTGCAAAGCTATTCTTGGTGGACTCCCTTCCAAGTGCCAACGCTGATGAAATCAGGCTGTACCATTTATCTTCTCTTTCATGGGGGAAACCACTGAATGAGAAATACAGGAAAAAATCTGGTGTGTGTGTATGAAAGAATGATGTGCATAAATCCATGGCAATACATTTAATGCTGTGATGAACATTCTGTGTGAAATGTCTTAATGCAAGCACGATAAGGGTTGTGAATATCTTCAGCTTCTTTAGTGCAATGTCACAAAATAAATTTTTGTACTACTGCTGTAATGATATTAAACCACATCACGCATGTTCAAGACTTCAGTGTAAGGTAGGAATATGAGTCATATGGACGGCAAAACATTAACTATCAGGGAAAATCTAGTATGCCTCAGAGCCCAGGTTTAAGATGCTTCTGGGGTTAGAAGTTTCTCTTTTTGTAATTCTGCATTAATCATGTTTCAGTATTAAATTCATCATTCTGACCAGCAAAAATTTTCAGTGTCCACAGATTAGTGGTAAGTAAGGACCACCTTAATGTTATCTACTTTCTATTTAAATATAAATATATATTTTAGAGGTGATGTGTTTGTAATGCAGGCCACACACACAAAACAATGCCTCACGAAAAATAATCAGATAGTTTTCAGAGAAAACAATGTGACACAAATTGAAATTGCCTAAAGCTGCATAAATATGCATACCACCTACAAGAGTGTGAGAAGAGCAGTGACTTATAGACCATGGTAGATATTCTCTGCTTTCATGCCCTGCTGTGAACTCTCAGCAAATTTCTCTAAAGTCCTGGGAGCCTGCCTTGAAGGAGCAAAAAGTCAGACTTCTTAATAAAGAGAAACAATACTGTCCTCTTAGATAAGTTCTTAAGTTTACTTTAAAAATTCAGGTAAGGGTTAGGATTCTCCCATATGCAGTTACACTACTAACAAATTATATCGTGATACAAGTTCCCACTATGTTTCTCCAAATTAGCACTGTATCCCTCATGCCCTGGCCTTCTTGTATTCTACTCAAAAAAATTGATTTAGAGGTTTGCCAGATTTTGAAATACCAGGAGATTTTGGGGTGTATGCTGAGGTTTGGGAGTTTGGGGGGGGCAGATTTCAATGGGGTATAATGCCCTGGAGTCCTCTTCCAACGCAACCATTTTTTTCAGGTGAACTTATCTTTGGGCCTTTCTGCACGGCCATTTACGGCGCCCTGGGGACGGCAAAAATGCCGTCCCCAGGGAGCCGTTCACACAGGCGGCGCTGCTAAAATGCAGCATCGCTGACCTGGCTCCCCTCTTCCACCCCCAGGGTGGCGTCAGGCCGCCTCCAAAAACCTCCCTCCTGGAGGGAGGTTTTTGGAAAACAGCGCATTCCCGGCTATAGCTGTGCTAACGGGTAAATTGAACATCGCTAGCTTGTTCTTTTCCCACTCACCTCGTTGCCTTCGTCGCCCTGCTGGCCTCCTAAGACCCTCCCTCGCTGTCCTCCGACCCCTGGAGGTCGGAGGGCAGCGTGGGCGGGTCTTAGGAGGCCAGCAGGGCAACGAAGGTGACAAGGTGAGTGGGAGAGGGACGGGGAAGAGGCGGCTCCATGCGGAGCCGCCTTTCCCACGCCAGCCTCTGCAGGGGCCGCTTGCAAGCTCCCATGCTAACGGCCCCCACCCCTCCACTGGCAGAATTCCTGCCTGTGCAGAAAGGGCCTTTGTTGCCTGGAGATCATTTATAATCCCAGAAGAACTCCAGTTATCACCTACAAGTTGGCATCCCCATTTATCAGATCCCCATTTATCAGACAAATTATTCCAGGACACTGAATACTTCTTGAATGTGCTTGCATGAGACAAGATCAGGACACCTTCCTCCCTTTTCTCAAATCTATTTGTTAATATGAGTTTAAAGCAGCTGGCTCATGGGGGAAATATTCCAGAAAGACTCTTAAAGCCAAAGAGCAAATTATAACAGTATTATTCTACAACTACAGATAACCAGTTATTGGGAAAACCTACCCAGTGAACTACAGAATACAGAACCTAAACAAAAAATGAAGTTTCTTGCTAGCTACACACTTACAATATCTTCAGAATCTCTCTTCCTGAAAGATGAAAGGGATCATGTCTTCCCCAACCCAGCTATCAGCACTCACCCCTTTTTTGGTTTATATTTTCAAGAGTTCCCAATAAGTGGGGAGTTCACTTTCAGGGCCAATCACATAGTGGAGAGCTCATCCAAAATTCTAAAAAAAGATTTAACTAATAAACTTTTCCTTATGATACTCTAGTGTGTTTTGCACGTGGTCTGACAATGGTGCAGAGTACAAAAAAGGAAGAGTAGGTATCACACCAGGGAAGGTTTTCCATTAGTCCTCCATGAGTTGACAGCCATTGCCACAGTCACAGAGGGCAGGTGTGACATGCTGATTCTGTCTCTCTCCCCCACCCCTAAAAAAACCCTGGCTCAACTGAAAACTTCAAAGAAAACAGTATTATTTCTTCCTAAAACAAAATGATATTTCCATCACATCATACAGCTCGGTACATCTGATGCTAAGGGCACATTTCACAAACAACAGTGCTTTCTCTCTATATGTGTTTTAAGGGGGTGGATTAAAGATAATACTAGAAAATGACATAGATGTAAGTGACACAAACTGAGGGATAAATGCAAATCACACAAAATGAGGAATAAGCATCAAGGAGCAATTTAAACAATTTCTAGTGAAAGCTATTCTGTTAAAGTAGATGGTGTCTGGAAACAGTCTGTATGTAGGGGTTATGTGTTCATTGCTCCTACAAGCAAAAAGAAGATAGGGAGGAGTGAGATTGCTAATATAGTGGGGTGGTTAGGTGCAGGATCAGGGTTCTGGGGGGGGCATTGAAGGGAGGGAACGCTAGCTGAAACATGGTCACATGAATTCAGGTTTAGGAGATGACAGCTACAGCACAATGTTTAGCTTCATTCTTGCAGCAACTTATTGTGGGCAAACGTGTGTAAATTACTCCACATGAAGATCTAAATGTTTAATCCTTTCCCCAGAAGGCTACAAGGATCACTTTTAGGGGAGCATCGAATAGAATATCTTTTTCCTAGCTAGACTTAGTGATTTTCTGCATGCATGATTTCTGCATGCTGGTACAAGGGATAAAAATTCCTCACTATCAAGGTAAAGGAGCATAGGGAAGGGCTGTCCCATAGTCAAAGCCCAGTCGGGGAAAATGGACAGGAAGTGGGAGGAACCAAACAAATGTGATTACCGTACTATGAAAAGATGAGTTAAAGTAATCCCAAAGAATAAGAAAAAAATGGAGTGAGATGTGAAGTGAAAAGTAACATCTCAAAAGAATGTAAAGAAGACAGAGGATAAGCAAAAGAAGTATGGAGCTAGAACCAGTACAATAATGCCATGTGGAAAAAAATTATTTCTCATCATCAGCTGTGGCTGATGTTCAATTATTCATTATCAGCTCCAGAGAAACCTTCCATTCTACTTACATAGTCATTATAATGGCTAGTTCCACTTCTCAGAAGGTGACCATCCTTTCCTCTTTCATCTCTGGGCTGGTGCTGGCCCAAGGTATGGCACATCATTTTTTTCTATCAGAGAAAGCCCTTGCATAGGGAAGTCAGACAATTTATGTCCTTACCATTATTACATAGTAGTTATGGTAATGTAGATCTGTGCTGTACAGTAGCTGGGAAGTCATAGTAATGCCAAAAGTTGCTTCTGGACATAGGATCAGATACTAGCACCAGTGCAAGGGGACAGGATGAATCTTAATGCAAGCAATATAAAGAATTGTAAAGCACTCAGAGCTGTACTTATCTGCTGTGCTTTAACCATATTCTAAACCAATTTTTAATTGGTTGTATATAAACATAAACATTTTAAAGCATAAAATGTTGTAAACTGGCATAAATGGTAGTGTATAAATGACCTAAAATATAATAGAAAAAGCAAAGGAATCAACAATACTAGCAATTAGTACAGACAAATTGGTACAGAACAAAAAATAACACATACAAACAAAAATAATTGGAAGGGTGAGGGGCATTCCCATTAGCTCCTCCAACTTTCTTAATCAATCCATTGTACCACATAGGCTTTCAGGCTTGAAAGTGAAACTGCTATGGACAATGAACTTATATATAAGTGCTCCATATGGCTGGCTGTTACATTTGAAAGGTGCTTGCTCTATGAAGGGCAGCATCTGAACACCAGGTACACATCCACTGGAGTCATTGGTTGCTGATATCTGTCGTTTTATATGAATTCACTGCTATAATGTATTTTAATGTTTTATTGGTATATTGTATTTATGATATTTGTATTGTATCTGTTTTGTTTTATTATACACTGCCTAGAGCCCTTTGGGAGTTGGGCGGTCTATCAAGTCTAACAACAACAACAACAACAACAACAACAACAACAACAACAACAACAACAATAATAATAATAATAATAATAATAATAATAATAATAATAATGACCCAAAGTGCCGTCTCTGCAAAGAGGGTGATGAAACCGTGGAGCACATCATCTGCTGTTGTAAGAAAATAGCCCAAACTGACTATCTTGAACGTCACAATAGGCTAGCAGCAATGGTGCACTGGAACCTTTGCAAAAAGTACGGCCTGCCCTGTAGCAAGACCTGGTACGAGCACAAGCCAGAGAAGACCACAGAAAATGAAGAAGCAAAAATACTCTGGGACTTTAGAATACAAACAGACAGACACCTGGCACACAACACCCCAGACATAACAGTGATAGAGAAAAAACATATTTGGATCATAGATGTTGCTGTGCCAGTTGACAGCAGGGTAGAGGACAAAGAGCTGGAAAAGATCACAAAATACAAGGACCTACAAATTGAAGTTGAACGATTGTGGCAGAAAAGAACAACAGTAATCCCACTAGTAGTCGGTGCTCTAGGAGGAATCCCAAGAAATCTTGAAAAACATCTGGAAAGCCTAAACTTGGACAGAACATCAGTCCACATGCTGCAGAAAGCAGCACTTCTAGGAACTGCACACATTCTACGCAAATACCTCTAATATCCTAGGTCCTTGGGAAGGACTCGATATTCAGAGATGAATTCCAGACACTTGTGCTGTGTTGTTATGTGTATAATAATAATAAGCACTGTATGGCCAATCTCTGGAGAAAATCAAAGACAAGGTGGATAACGAAAAGACCTGGCTATGGTTAACAACTGGAACTCTGAAAAAGGAAACTGAATTTTAGCCGCCCAAGAGCAAGCCTTCAGAACAAATTCAATCAAGGCCAAAATAAAAAAATCCTCAGATGATGCAAAATGCAGATTGTGCAAAGAAGCTGATGAAACTGTAGATCATGTCCTCAGCTGCTGCAAAAAGATTGCCCAGACTGAGTACAAACAGAGACACAACTCAGTGGCCAAGATGATCCACTGGAATTTATGCAAGAACTACAACATAAGAACAGCTATGAACTGGTGGGAACATTGTCCAGAGAAAGTAATGGAAAATGAGAAGGTCAAGATCCTGTGAGACTTTCGAATCCAAACAGACAAAGTGTTGAAACACAATACACCAGGCATCACTGTGATCGAGGACAAGAAAGTGAGCATCATCGACATAGCAGTCCCCAGTGACAGCAGGGTCATTGAAAAAGAACACGAGAAGGTCACTAGATACCACCATTTGAAAATCGAGCTTCAGCGTCTATGGCACAAACCAGCTGAGGTCGTCCCAGTGGTAATCGGCATGCTGGGCGCCATCCCAAAAACACTAGGCCAGCACTTGAAACATCTTTGAATTGACAAAATTAACATCTGTCAAATTCAGAAGGCAGCCCGGCTGGGATCTGCACGAATACTACGCCAATATATTACAACTTCCTAGGCTTCTGGGTGAGGCTCAAATTGTAATGAAGGCCAACAACCAGCTAAAGATCTGGCAACTGTGAAATCTATAATAATAATAATAATAATAATAATAATAATAATAATAATAATAATAATAATAATAATGACGATGACGATGACGATGACGATGATAATTCTACGCCGATACATTACAACTTCCTAGGCCTCTGGGTGAGGCTCGAATTGTAATGAAGGCCAACAACTAGCTACAGATCTGGCAGCTGTGAAATCTACAACAACAACAACAACAACAATAAATTTAAGAATCTTTTGAGCGTGATGCTAGGCTACGATCTGTTAGATGATCATACCTAAATAAAACCATCCTGCAGTCTGTTTCAAAAAGAAAGCAAAACTCTGGAAGATTTTTTTCCTGATCTCAATGCATTATGGCTTCTCCTGAGCACCTTTGAAGACAGCTCTCTCATGTTATTGTATTTGTTGATGGTATGAAGTCTCACATTCACTTGCAAATTAATCTGAAAGTGCTTACAGTAGAATGAAATAACAGGAATACAAAGGAATACTGGACCAAGGTTTCGTTTCATCTATATCTCATGTTAACTGGTATGATCATAAATTTGAATGATACAAATTAATCTGAAAGTGCTTACAGTAGAATGAAATAACACAGCTTGTAGCTGTGTCTAAAGCAGATGTGAAACTGCTACAGGTCGTTGATGGGGAAAGTCACAATGAGGAAGAAACTATGGACAATGCTGTTTAAATTGATGGATGAGTAAGCTGAAAGCACAAAGAACGGTCATGTTCACATAGACTGTTTCCTCACGGCAGTGGAAACATGCCTCCACTGGCATAAATTATGCCAGTGGAGGCTCAGGGACTGCTTGCACAGTAGCGTGTGAGCAGCCCTGAAGATTCGCAGAACCAGAGAGCGGAGCCGCCTCCGTTCAGCCCCTCTACTGACCTTCCTGTCCAGCACTGCTCTGGAGGGGACGCGTCTTCCCACCGGTGCTGTTCGTACCACACCGACGGGAAGATGCTGCTCAGGACAGGACAGCCTGTGCAAACAGCACCCCAGGGACGGTGTTTTCACTAGGGCGCTGTTATTCTCCCATGTGGAAACAGCCATAGATTTATAACTTTTACTAAATGTCTTTGCAGTTTTCCTTTTATTTCCTTTCCTTATGCTTTTGATATCCTGCAATTAAGAAATCTGCTTGACAGCTGATGAAGTACAATTGTGTATCTATATTAATTAAACTACTCACATCATTATTTTAAACATGATTTGTATCTTTGTCACAAATTCCTGGTATTTTTCAAGAGCAAAGAATAGCCATCTTTCTCCTCCCTGTTTGTTTCCTCCATCCTTCCCTCTCTCTATTTTCAAATGCATTTAGCCTTTCAATAGGTATCTTAAAGAGTAATGGCTGTTTCACATCAGGTCAGTTTACAAGATGGAAGCTGTAGTTTTATCAGCCTTTCTATCTGCAAAATTATTGTTGTTATTTTGTATTTATATACTTTCATTACAAATAAAATATGCTACTTACAAACTGTGGTGAATGAAGAAAGAAACAACTTTGCACACCATTAGCATACTGTGATTTCTTGGGCAAAACTCAGCAGTGGTACATTTTGAGTAGCTTGGAGAGGAAATGGACAATAATTTCCCACTGACATTGTATGGTAGAATTTAGTGCGGGGGGAATCTGGCCACTGAAAAGTAATTGAATTTGTACACTGAAGATCACAACTCTATTTTCTTCCCTTAAGATGTAGTGCTAAAGAAAATGATTACAAGTGGCATTTCCAACTATGGGGCAGTGGAAAGTTCCATCAAATCACAACTGACTTCTGGTGACCTCAAGGGTTTTCAAGACAAGAGACACCTGTAGGGTCTACATAATGGATCTCAGCTGTGGTCTTGAGGACAGGATACAGGCACGCAAAACATAACTTCAGCATTTGAGAAATATGTATGTTATTTCTACACCGAATGATAATATCATGAGGATTTTAAATTTCAGGAATTTTTAAAGTTCATTTTACAGTCTGCTAACAGACATTGTGCATTGAAAAATCCCTTGTTTATAGAAGAACTTCAAAAACCTACAACTTCATATAGGCATTGCTAGTGTGAATATGGGGACTAAAGCTGATGGTAAAAAATTGTTTTCGTGCAAGCCTAAACAATTACACCTTCTTAAGTCCTTTGAAGTCAATAGGCTTAAAAGGGTATAACTCGGCTTACAATTACACTGTTAAAGACAATTTATAAGCCACATGTAGGAGGGTAATGTGCAACATGCTGTGGGGATATCTCTAATCCATGATGATTCCCACAAACTTTCCAGACTACAGGTGGTTGTAGGTTTGGCAGGCAGTGTCTGGCAACTGGTGGGAGGGCTGGGAGCTATGATATGGGAGGCTGTGAAGCTGGCTGCAGTGTCATGTCATGTCATCTTGAATTAAAAAAGAAGTCTCATGGATAGCTCTAGGAGTCACCTGAAACTCTATGGTAAAACAATGATGTTTCCAGTGATTCTTAGGACTATCCCAGAAGTGATGAGGGGTAGCTGTAGGAATGGCCAGAAATGCAACAGTAAAACGAAAGTGTTTTTAGTGATACCTGGAAGTACCATTTGTCACTTGTGGTTTGTTTTTTTACCAGAAGTGGCATGATACTGCACCTGGTGTCACAGCACTGCTCAGAGCAGTGGCAAGCAATGGGACCAGGTGGTGGACAGTTCCTCTCCTTGACTGGTAACTGCAAGCCCTGTGTGGTTTGTAAACAACTTTCATTCAGCATCTGGCTACAAGTGAAGTTTCTGATGGATATTATTCCTGGGGAGTTACCTGACTCTATCTACCATGCCTGTTTGTCCTGCGTTTCCTCTTCCTCCTTCTATCTACCCAGACCTCTCTGAAGTCTGGACTACTATGTTTAGGGCCTTCCCCAACATCTGGATCCAGGTTCCATGCACTTCCCAGAATTCTCAGGTTTACTGAAGCCTTTACCAATAGCAGCAACTAAGGGCCACCAGCCTCTCCCTATGGAATAAGGCCTTGGCCACACCCAGTTCATTGTTTCCTCCATGATGCTGGTTCTTCAGCTCAAAATATCCAGCTTTTCTCCAATTGAATCACAACACTTTTTCAAGTCCTTCCCGTATATCAGCTGGCTGGGACAGTGCAAGCTGTGCCTCACGCAGCCACAGTAACATATAATTTGAAACTCTGATTGCAGCAGTGGTGGTTTGTTGTTCTGCTCCTTGCTCATTTTTTATTGCTAGTTGTGTGAGACACAGCAAAAACAAGTAGCTGATTGTACAGCTGCAGGCTGTCAACATGATAACATGGAATGAAGGAAATTGTTCTTTTAGGTCTGGGGAATATACACAGCATTTCAACCTAGTCAAAAACACAATTGCCAACCATGTCTTTACACAAAAGCATTACAACTATGTTGCTAGCTAATCTATAAGGCTTGCAGTGCAGATTCTGAGAGGCCTGAATTTACAAGACGGTTGCATTGGTGATTGTCTGAATTCTATAGCTTTTTATATTTCACATGACAGACAGCTCTTTTGTCAACAGGACTGTACAGAGACAAAAAGGAGGCTGATAATCCGAACCCAAGCGGAGACAGAGTCCAGAATCTGATTTCCTTTCCAGGCCTAAGCCCCAGAAAATATTAATGTAATCTGCTAAATACATCTGATCATGGCATGTTCAGTATATTTTTTTCTCGGCATTCACAGAACCAGCCTAGGTAGAGTTATACTGTTCTAAGTGTATTGATGTCAGTGGGTTTAAACAGGTGTAACTCTATCTAGGATGGCACTGTCAGTAAGTGAATTATTCTCTCAAATATGCTTAGCATTAAATATTGGGGCTTTTTCTGCAGGGCAGATGGTGGGAATTTCACTTAGGACAGAGGTCTGGAATCCCCTCCCCCCCCACACACACACACACATTGTGTTAATAGCTGGTTTTAATATTACTTACAAGTGGTTGCTCTTCTGATGGCTTTAGAAAATAATTCCTCAAGGATGGGTAATTTATGAGTATTTTATCAGTTTGATTATAGTTTTTGGTGCGAATTATGAGTAAGGCTAAGGGGAAAGTTACATGATGAATCCATTTTGATTTCTTCTGAGTAGGCAGAAAGATGATCCATCCACCCTTAAAAATCCTGTCTGTGTCGGACAAAAAGTTGCATTTAACTTTTTCTATAGACTTTCCCAACAGATGTACACTTTCCTGACTTACTTCACTGCCTTTTAATTATTGAATTATAGTTTATTAAGAGCAAAGCAACTGTTGCAAAAATTTACTCAGCAGCTGGTGAGCTTGTCCTTTTCAATTTTTCCACTTTCAGGATGAGATAGAGGTTTGGATAATATTTATAGTTCTGATGAAGCACTTAGTAGATTTTTAATAACCCTTCAGTGAGGAAAACCTGGCATATTCTGCAATAGTGTCACAGCTGTCAAGGTTATTTTTTGCCAGATTGGTTGACTTCCAAGGGTAATTCAGAATTACTCATCAGCACCATAATACACTGTGTGAGTATACTGAACCTAAATCACTACTCCACCTGCAGTACAAGTTTGAGAAAAAAATCTAATTACAAATTAGATGGGTAAGTTAGGAATTAATATTTAGAAACAACAATCATATGTAGAAATGTAGGCTCAATGATGTTTCTATGTGAAAATGTAGTGAAGCAGTTGGGAAGGTTATTTTGATATTATGGTTGTTTGGTTCCTTATCCATAAGAGAACGCTTTTATCTCAGTGTGCTTATGTTTCCTCCTAATACATAAGGTGTAACCCTCCATAAAAAGGAATGATTGGCAGAGTTTTTTCCTTCAATAATGTTCATCTACGACGGCCTTCATGAATATATGTCTGTTCAGGCATACATTTGTTTCCCTAAATTTTGTTGGCAACTCCTCCTCCCAATAATTGTTGGATTGAATTGAGTTTTGTGTATGGATTTGTGAGTATAAACGTGCATGTATACTAATTGTGCAGGAAGTCTGCCTCTTATGCTGGAGATGTTGGATGAGACATCTAGAAAATTAAGATACTAGAAATGCAGTCCCATGCAGAGTTACACTCTTCTAAGCCCATTAACTTCAATAGATTTAGAGAGGTATAGTGTGTTTAGAATTGCCCAATAGGTCAAAGAGATATCCTTTGAATACTTCACTTTGCCATTGCAGAATTTCACATTGGCTCTAAGGAAGAGTCTGTTCAGCAGTTGGGGAAGCTGATAAAATGCACCCAGTGTCGGTTCTTTGGTGTTAATCTTGCTTCAGAGAAAGAAACCTGTTATATTTGCCCCCAAAATATATTATTCTCTGTGTAAGAACAGAACAATAGGATGTACATTCTGGATTTCAGCAAAAACCTGATAAGGTACACTGGAATATAGAAAATTCTCAGAGGCTTTTAAAAAATCCTAAAATTGTTTTATATCCTCTGAAGAAATGATTATCATTTGAAATAAAACAATTTACTTAGCTCAACTGAACAATTAGTCTCATTTTAATTAACATTTTGTTTATTGTTTATAATGTAGAAGGATGCACTTGAAAAAAAAAGATTAATTATCTTGGTCAAGAGGCAACCAGTATACCAGGCTATCCTGGATTGAGGACAAGAACAGGCATAATCTGTTCAGAAAAACAAGTTTCTGTATATGAACTGTCATTATGAAGCCTGTCCTGCCTGCTCTGAATGGGATGGGGAAAAAAGTTCATAAAGAATGGTGTTCGAGTGATCTTTATGGTTGCCAACATCCAGGTGGGGTCTGGAGATTTCTTGGAATTAAAAACCATAGAGAGATCTGTTCTCCTGGAGAAAATGACTGTTTTGAAGGGTCAGCTCTCTTATATCCTGCTGAGGTTCCTTCCTCTCCACCCCTCTTCCCCAGGCTCCCCACCTTCATCTCCAGGAATTTCCCAACTCAGAGTTGGCAATTTTAGTGGCGAAATGAATCATTCAGCTGTGTATATCCAGCATGAAATCACCGCTAGTACACTGAGCTGAAGTACATTGCACAGCTTAAAATGTGTAGCTGATAACGATTACCAGCTTTGTAGGCAAAAGACACCAGCAGTTAGCCATGCTAAATAATTCAAACAAAACTGTCAACAATCGTTACTAGAACCAAGCAGTGCTTACAATGTGGTATATGAGTTTTGAGCTACGTAAAGCTTTTCTGGAGATTGGATGTTAAAAGAAGAATTAGTGTGACTTCGCATTCAAGTAGTTTATAAATCTCTACAAATATGCATGTGTATCTACAGAGCGAACAGTCATCTTTGCTGTGTTACTGGTCGTTCCATACTTTTTGGGTATCCTATGCAACTGCTGTGATGAATTCACTGCTCACTATGTTAAATGGCTATGAGTATGAAACGAAGTCATGCTCAGTGATTGTTAAAATTCCTAGATTTAATGACCCCAAATTCAAGTGTTCCATATACTTCTGCTATTGTTTTGCATGGTTATATATTTCCTCAACTGAACTTGGTAGAAATTTTCAGAAATGCTTTGCCACATATACAGGTCTGTCATAATGAAACAGTTCTTATGGTTTGACTATGGGCCTTTCCCCACTTACCTTAAGCCGCGCACTACTTGAGGAGAGTAGCGCGGGGTCCCCGGCACGCCCCACGAGAGGGGCGGTGACAGCACAGCCGCCCCGATGCTGCCACTGTCGCTCCCCCTCAGCGCACGGCATCCCTGGGACTCTTGCAAAGGGCACCTTTTGATGACCCCGCACAGAGCGCGGGGGCGTGGGAACGCCTGGGCGCGCACCTGGGATGCCGCGCGCTGAGAGCAGTGCGCGGCATAGAGGGGATCAGGGTGAGTGGGGAAACGCCCTATGTTTGATTAAAGATTGGATACACAAAGGTAAAACTTTCAGGGACAATGCTCAAAAAGCAGATAGTAATATTTGTTAGCACTATCCTAGCAGGGGCCCTTTCTGCATGGGCCATTTATCCCGGCAGGGATTCTCAAACATCTCGCCTTGGGGGTTTAAAACGGGCTTAATCCCACCCCCACTACAGGATAATTGGCCCATGTGGAAAGGGCCATAGTGAATAAGTTTTTGCGTGGAAGTCTCCAATTTCAGGTCTTACCTCTGCTATGAAACCGCTGCATGATCTTAAGCAAGCTGCTCTTTCCTTAGCCTCAGGCCTCTTATTTGCTATGTGAGAAATGCTTACAGTAATTTGGAATATGAGAATATTGTTGCACTGCATTGGTGATTATGTTTGGATTGTTCATAGGCTTTGCATCAGTGTACAATTACCCCTATGGGATCTAAATAGAACTGAAATGTAGTATCTGTGGGGTGCACAAGCATGACCAATGATAATATTCTCTTAGCATTTTCATGCTTGAAAAGTGGTGGCAGATTTGGGTTGTTATAAATCCCATCAGTGGGTGTGGAATAACTTGGAGCCATTCCTTTCTTGCTGTGTCAGAACAACATGAGCAGCAGACACAGTCAAGGTCGAAGTAAAGGCCTTTTTTGTTTGTTTAAATGTATACCCTGCCCTTCAGGGTGGCAACAACATTTCAATAATACAATAAAATCATAATATATATGTTAAAACAGTTACAATAATTTACAGTCATTACCAATCCTAAAAACCAGATGGCAACTTGCAAACTTAAATGTCCACTCTCCCCCACTCCCAGGAGGCCAGAAAAAGATGTTAACTATGTTATCCCAATTTAGTTGGGGAAGGGATGGCATTTGTTGTGACAGCACTTAATGCGTACTTGTGCTATCTTGAAGTGCAATTAAAATAATACATTTTAGTCCAGTTTCGTAGTGGTAGCATTATTATTCTTCAGGTGAAAAATAGATAAGTGTGGCTGGGTTAGCTCTCTAACACAATGAATATTACATGCCCATGGAAAATATTTACAGGAATATGCTTTAAAAAAAACCTCTACCCATGCATACTTATTAAAACAGACCAATGAAGTTCTATGTTCCTTTTTATCTACCACACTAATACATATTCTGAACAAAGATCTCGTCAAATATAGAAAATTCTTTTAAAACTACTGCCTTTCTTCAACAGAGCTTCACCAGAATTAAAGTACGTGGTCATAGTTGAGAATTTATATTAAAATGAGACCTATATATTTTGTTTCCATGACCAGAGCTTCATTAGAATTCATTCCTACATCTCTCTTTTTGCCCTTTTCCCTAAATGCAACAAAAGCATATAAAATTCTTCTTATGATTTTCCAGCCAGTGTTTGTTATTTCTAAAAAATGCTAATCCAACCCAGGGTTGGATTAATGATGGAACATTCCCTTAAAACATAAGCATGTAAATTAAAGCAAACAGATGTTCAAACATACCATCTGTGCATTCTGTAACCCACATGAGGCATATACATACTTACCATGCATCTGTTAAGGTGGCTTGTTCTTCATTCAGTACATTGTCACAGGTGCCAGTCAGTTTTGGGGTCAGGCTGGCAATCTATTGAACAGTAAGACTGCCTTTTCTTGGGTATTTCTTCTATGCATTGAAATATGCAGCATCAAAAATATGCAGCATCAAACACTGCAGATATGAATAATTATAATGGAATTCAGATGTACTGTTGTCCACAGTAGACATCATTGTTCATCATGTTCCATATTCAAACCACAAACATAAGAATTGTAATACAGCCCTGAATAACTGTGGCATATCAAATGCAGCTTTTCCGCACAAGCTTGTGTGTCCAGTTTTGTTTCATATTTTAAAAACATTCTGATAATCTCAAACTTTTTTGTTTTTCACAACACTTATCTGCAAAAGTGGACATGTGGATTTTTCAGTAGAGGTAGAAAATATATTTTGTTTGAAACTCTAGTATGGAAAGAGGTTGGTGTGGTAATGTGGAATTGATGAAAATGAAACTAAGAAATTGTGTAGTTATTTTGGGGGTAATTTTTAAGGTGATTTTGCTCTAAATGATCTGTTGGGGGAATTTTTTATAAGATTGTGAACTTGTGCAGAAAATCACTATTTTAGGGAAGAAGGAAATGGGTCCGCTCCCTAAATATGAGATCAGCACATAGGCAGGAAATCCCAGTGATAGGGGGTATGGTAAATATGACAGTGGGAGGAGATACTACAAGGGAAGGAGATAGAGATATAGGCCCTTTCTGCACGGGCGCTGAGGGTGTGTGTGTGCGTCGGCATAGTTTATGCTGTTTATACCCAAAATGCTGGGGCCTGCCCTTTTTAGCATGGGGGACTTAGTGAAGAGCAGACCTGGCTTAACAAGAGGTTGGGCAAGCTCAGAATTTTTGTTGCCAACTTTTATGAAGATCAGTTTATGCAAGAAATTCACAGAACAACTTTGTAAAAGTTTAATAAGTTTTATTAAGAAAAGTAAAATTACAAAAATATAAGCACACAAACAGTGGCTTATCTACCTAGGGACAGGGGTACCCCTTGTCCCCAGGCACCACTCTTCTGGTCACGTGTGGGGTGCAAAATTGGCCCCCCATGTGACCAGGAAGTCCTGCTGCCTTGTCGTTTTCGCACACCCTCGCCCCTGCCAATGTGTCATCAACGTGGGCAGAGTCAGGGTTGCTTGAAGACCATGAGGCAGCAGGACTTCCTGCTCCAATCACCCCTGACCATGCCCATGTCAATGACATACAAGCAGGGGTGAGGTTGCGCAAAAACAATGAGGCCTGCTGCCTCAGAGTGCCCTTGACCTCACCCATGTCACCATGGACATGGTCTAGGGTGCCTGGAACTCCCCCTCCCTCCCCCCTTCCAGCTGGACTCCCAGCCAGCAGCCTGCAGTTTCTTCTGACCTCCCCTCCAGGCAGACCAGAAGAGACTGCAGTCCCCAGCCTCAGAGACCTGCTTTTATAATCACTGAGGCTGGGGGTGGACCTTGAGGAGCAGGAAATCCCACCCCTTCCTGTGCAACCCAAACTCCTGAACCACATTGAGAGGTAGTTAGTCAGCACTTTCTTTCTTTCTTTCTTTCTTTCTTTCTTTCTTTCTTTCTTTCTTTCTTTCTTTCTTTCTTTCTTTCTTTCTTTCTTTCTTTCTTTCTTTCTTTCTTTCTTTCTGTCTTTCATTTAGGTCCATGGTTTGTAAAGGACACTGAAGTGACCCATTCTCTTGAAAACCTGATTTATTTTTCATTAAAAGTGTGTAACACTCACAACAAAAGCTCTTCCCCCCCCCCCATTTTGTTTTTGTTTCATTTGCACAAGTGGGGGTTAATGTATGCCGAATGATGATGCATTTGTCCCATTGAAACAGCCTTGAGAATAATCAAACAATTCCCTTCCTTGCAGACTGCTCACATAACTTCTATATTGGTCAGCAATATGGGAAAGGGAGGGAAAGGAAGGTTCTACTCCTAGACCTTTTGTTCCACTTAAAAATGAAGGATGGCTTCCTTTACTCTTCTCACACTTGTCCAGTGGAAGGAACAAAGCAGTGCTACTGTATTTGCTGTTAACACTTTTGTCTAGTTCTGACATTTATCTGTTCTGTCCACTTGTTTCCTTTGGTATGTCATGATCGTTGTCTATCAAAGATTTGGTTATTAGTGGCAAATTAGTGGCAAATCTAAAGGAGGTGGCAGTGTGTCAATAAGTATGCCTATAGGAAGGAAAAAAGAAAGAACTGTGGCATTCTTTTAAATTAAAGTTTTATTTCCTAGGTGCAGATAAATACTCCTCTTCCCTCCATTTTAAATTGTCTGTCATAGCAGCCTAATTATCAGGGGGACTGGGAACCAGTCATTTGTACCAGTCTGGACATTGGGAGGCGAGAGAAAGAAAAGAAGCAGAAGAATAGCATCCAACTCTGGCTATTTTTGACAATTAAGTACCAGTTGAACAAAAACTGGAGATTATATTTTGTACATGAAGTTTTTATTTTTCAAAATGAGGAAAATTAGAATGTAAAGGTCTGGGTTGCTAGAATTATCGTAGTGTAGCATATGCTATCATTACAGAATAATCTCCTTCATGCCAGACCTTTGGGGGAAAGATATGCAAGCATGCATAGATTTTCAACCTGTGTCCAAAGGCACTTACAGCTTCTTTGGAGCGTAGAAGCAATGGGTTCTGAGGGGTGAATGAGAAGTTCATAATGACTCTTTCCTTGGGGCTCTATATCATCCACATGTCCTTTCACTACATTCAAAGTCTTTCCCCTTGAAAGTGCTGTAATTGGAGTAGAATAGTATAAAATGGTTAAAGGCATGTTTTCTGCTACGTGATCTTTTCTGCAGATAACAGCTGCTGGAGGCCTTCTGAAATTTACCATTTCATATGATCTCACTGGTGAAGAAGATGCTGCCGAAGCGATGCTTCAGTCGGATGTCATCATAGAGGTACCATTTCACCACTTGGTGTGTTGTTCAGTGTGGGAATGATTCATTAGGGGCAGATTTTCAGTGGTAAGAAAATGAGATGAATTCATATGACTAAACAAGAATTTAAACCACTTTAATAATTTGTAGAAACCAAGATAATATACATTCCAATTTAATTTAGGTTGTGTAAAGACAGTGGAAGGAGAATGGAAAGGAAAAGACAAACATTAACAGCATAGATATACACAGATGCCATTGGACAGTCTTGGGCTGCTTCCCCACAGGGATTTGTTGTGACATTCAAACCACAACAAATCTCCAAAATGAAAAAGGCTACAGACCTGTTGGAGAAAAATTAAAGAAGTTGATTCTGAGCTCCTGATTGATTGTTATAATGTAATTTTTTTGCCTTCAAGTCCCATCTGATTTATGATGACCCCTAGTGTAGTTTTCAAGGCAAGAGAGGCCATTGCCTGCTTCTGTGTCACGATCCTGATATCCTCTAAGGTCTTCTGTCCAAATACTTGCCGCGGTTGACCCTGATAAGATCAGGCTAGCATGAGATCTGATTATTTGATCAGGCTAGCCTGGACTATATATTAGATCTAAAAAATTTCCGGTTTCCTGAATATTCCCAGATCCCTATACCAATATAGATTTTTTTCAGGGATTTTTTTTGGAGGGGGTGGGTCTGAAAAAAACCTCTCCATATCTTATGAGAAATCTTTCCGTGCTCGGTTGGGGGGGGACACTGTTTTTTAAGGTCAGTATAGCAAATGTTCAGCATAGCTTTGGAAACTCTATTTAGAAGACCCCCAAGAGTGGTCAGGTGATCCGATTTTATGGGCCCCCAAAGAGATGCCCCCATCTATCATTATTTCCAATGGAAGAAAAATGGAGGCCCATAAAATTGGGAGTTCTTATAAGAAGAGTCACTAGAAGCTAAGCTGAAAATTTGGTGTCTCTCCCTTTAAAACAGCTTCCTTGGAGCTCAGAAAGAAAAAGAGTTGGATTTATACTCCCCTTTTCTATACCACAAGGATTCTCAAAATAACTTACGACTCCTTCCTTTACCCTCTCCACCACAGACATATTATGAGGTAGGTGAGGCTGATAGACTTCTGACAAAACTGACTAGTCCAAGGTCACCTAGCAGGTTTCATGTGGAAAAATGGGGAAACAAATCCAGATCACCAGTTTAGAGTATGCCACTCATATGGAGGAGTGGGGAATCCAACTTGGTTCTCCAGATTAGAGTCTTTTGGGTGCAACACCCTGGGCGGAGGAGTGGCGGAGGCATAACCGGCCCATTGAGGGGGCATGGCAGAGGCGTTAAGGGTGGGTTGGGGGCAGGCAACACCACGGCAGGGGCGCAAGGCCCATGCACACCCCGGGCACAGTTTCCCCTCCCTCTGCTCTAACTATTTCTCCGAACTGGCTCTCCATAAGATATACTGGAGCAGAAGGTAGGGGGAATTTACAATTTAAATTGTTGCAGAATTTGGTGTGAACGTGCTAAATATTTTTTTATTTAAAAAGGGGTTTCTTTCTTTTCTGCTGTAGTAGCTGGCAATTCTGGAATGATCCTGTAAAAAAGCAATTTTTTCAGTTTTATCAGGATTACCAGCTACCTTTTTCAGCCATTTTTTTTTAGCTTTTGGGGGGTAGAGTGTCTAGCTTTACTGCATGTACACTCCTAGTTATCATGCTATAACAATATGTCAAATGCCATTATTTTTAAGCCCGAAGTGGCATTCACCATGGCAGTGAAAGCCAAATAGAGTATTGTTGCAATGTAGAAAAAGTCTTAGTTAAGTATTAAGTGGTTTTTAATGGCAAGAGGCATTACAGGAAGTGCAATTGAGTTCATGATTAAATCAATTTGATTCAATAGCAGTTAGTTATTCCAGCAGAAGTTATTTTTAGTATGTATGTTTGGGATAATATTATAAATATAATAAAGATGACACCATACAGGCAGCTAATATAACTGCACTATTGTCATTCTATCTCTGTATAATTGATAAGGAACTTAAGGAGATCCAGCACAAACCAGAACTGAGGAGTCCTGTATTCGAATTCCCGCTCAACTTGGACACAAGTTATGTTGCATACTAAGCTATGACACAGGCTTGTTGTAAGGACAAAATGGGAGATGGTAGAAATGTGTGCTGTACTAGAAAGCATTTTTTTTTGGCAATAATGCAAAACTGGTACACTGGCATGCAAAAGAGTATAGATATTTTTTCATGTATTATTCTGTCGCATCATCAGCTAAGTTTCCATATTAGCACTAAATTCTCAGCTATATATCATATGTATGAATACTCTTGGTCCCAGAACTTTGTCCCAAAGTGTTATGCTCTGCACAGGATCGTAGCAAGCTAAGTTGTTTCCTGAAAATGTTTGCGCCCATATCATTTATTATAATTACTAGGGAAGTGACTTGAGAATCAGTACATCACAAGAGGGAATTCATCTGAATCCATTTGAAGAACACACTGAAGAAGTCTTGCTGAAGCATGATTTATTTATGCTGCATGGTACTGACTCGCCGATCAGCAAAAGGGAATTCATGACTGTGCTGACAAACATAAAGAGGCTCCTTATAAGAGCCACGTTCAGCTATGGGATGAATGCCATCTACAGGTAATTTTTAAAACTGCATTTTTTTTCTACAGGCATTATGGTAAAATATTTTCTGTATTCATAATTGAAGTGCTTTTGAGAAGGTGGATCACAGTTTGTGGTCAATATCTTCACTCTTCATTCAGGTGCAGCTAACTTTGTACTTAATATATGGTGTACAGTGAAGAAAATATTATAGCAGTTCAGTGCATGTGAGCAATTTCCAGTGCCTGGGTTTTTGGTCATATTGAGATTCATAACTGTGTCAGCACTATTAATGCTAGGGCTCCAGTCAAAGAAAATAGCTGACAATGTCAGCTTCTATACAAAATGGGTTTTTTAAAAAAATGTTGAACTCCAGATGGTTTATTAAAATGGAATATTACATATAGTTCCAGAGTTGAAATACTAGATGTGGCAAATAATTGCAGTTTGTCACTGTAAATTGTTGTCTAGGTTTCTGAAATAGAACTGGCTTCTTTACAGCCAGATCACCATTCACTTTGACTCAGCATTTCATTTCCCATGTTACTTTAAACTAGAGATACTAGATGTAGTTTCTGTCTTCAGCTTAATACTTTGACCTGGACCCCATCAACTTCTCTGTTAGCAGGTGGTGAGCCTCCTTATGATCACTGAATTGGGTGATATCCAATTTTCAGGAACGTAAAAACGCAAAGGATTTGGGAAGAGCTCTGAACGGGCAAAGACCTGGCAGATAAAATACAGTGTAACTACAGAATGGTGCATGTTAAGGCAATAAATCTTAATTCCATGTATGTATAGGTGTACTTTGTAATTGTACTGACAGACCTAGAAAAAGACCTTGGAGTTGTGGAAATCTGACTGAGCATATACCAGCGATGAAAAGACACATTTCTTACTAGGATTAGCGAAAAAAACAATAGTATAGTAATGCCCTTTTACAATTCCCTGGTACAACCTCATTTATTTACTGTTCTGGTCACCACATAAGGATACTGAGGAGCTGTGAAAATAACAGGAAACAGCAAGTGATGTAATCCAAGGCTTGGGCACCTGCCCTATTAAGCAAGGCTGAAAGTGTCTGAGCGTATGGGGTTAGAAAAAGGGTAACCAAGAGATGAAATGGTGCAGCTCTATAGCATTATGTATGGTGTGGAGAAAGTGGACAGAGACAACTCCCCACCCCATAATGCCAGAGTCTGTACTCCTCGTTTGCAACAAAGGTTGGCAAAAGGTTCAAGAAAGACAAAATGAATTATATTTGACACCACTTATTGACATAAGATGTGGTTATGTCTAATGGAGCTATCCATAGTTGGCTAGATTTGAGCCTAGATTTGTGGTTTCACCCTCAGCTTGTATCCAACAGTGTGTGTGCAACTGAAGGGATTCTTCCTGCCTCCATTTGCTGAAGGTTGTCCCAGGACAGTTGCTCTGCAGGCTCTGATCCTGGGAACTTTTTCAGCCCCAAAAGTACTCAGCTGGTCTGGCCGATTTTGGCAATATATAGTTTCCCTATTTTTTTTTTTTTAATGAAGAGCTATATACACAGACAAACAGAAGAGAATCTTAGCTGCTCGGAAGACGGGTCTGCCGCCCATTGAAAAGCGTTGGATTGATCTGCCCTCTGTGGACCAACTTCATTTTTTCTTATTGCACACAAAAACCAAATCCACAGAGGGCAGATCAACCTCCCTGCTAAAAATATTCAGTCAGTTTTCTCCCTCATTCCATCATCACTTTAGCATTACACCACCGCCTTCTTAAAGCTTTACATTACAAATAGTAATTAATTCTTGATTGTCTTTGATGTTTTCTTTAACAAAATGCTGCTCTGGATGAATTTCTTCTAAGAATCATCTTCTATTATAAAGCAGCATTTTTTGACTACACATTTTTTTTCTCTCTTGGGTGAAAAACAACTTCTGGAGGCACCATTTTAATAGAAAAATTGGCAGACTGAAAGTTTGACATCAACTTTAAGAAAATTCTCTTCTTGTTTCCTCTCTTCTATAAATTTATTTCCTTTTACTTCTTATTCCTGGAGTGTAGTATCTGCAGCTGTCACTTGACTTTCTGACTTTCACATTTGCTCTCTTTTGCTCTAAAATTTGGCTTCCATCCCTGTGATCTAAACTCACTGATGTGATCTTTATTGCTCTTTTCAAAAACTTTGGTTTATCCTTTTTGTTGATTTTAGTATCAACTCACTCTCCTTCTCACTTCTCGAGCATTTATGATTCCCAGATTTTGTCTGTAGTTGGGTCTCTGCCTTTTGAAGATGTATGTTCTAGTTTTCCAAGCCAATTTGTGCGCTGTGATACTCGACCATGTCTTTATCTTTGATCATTACTTTTCATCTGGGGATGTGAAAAACCTGTCGGTCTCATATTTGTGGATATCCATGAAAAAGTTGTGGAATATCTAGAATATTGTTGCTTTTTGAAGCAGCTTCTGCTCATTTGGGGTTCTTGCTTCTCCCTTTGAAAATCAGTTGCAGAAACTGATGCTCATTTTAGCACCCAGCTGGTGTTTGCATGTTGACCATTTGTGCGAGTTTATTGAAAAGCATCAGAACTGAGAATATTGCATTACTCCTATTTAAAGCATGTAACGCTAAAGACATGCACATTCAATTATGCTTTCTGATGTACTTTCAGCATCTATTGCTTTCTCTCTGTCCCTAGCAATCTGCAAATATTCACACATTGAAACTTCAATTATTTTCCCTTTAACAGAGAGAGGCAGCCCAATCCAGAGTCTACAGCAGCTGGTGCTGGTGCCACTGCAATACTACTGTGCCACCTTCAGAGTGCTTGTTGGTGATGTGGGGAGGCAGAATACAACCCCCTTACCACCGAGAAGTCCTCCATTGGGTCCAATGGGCTGATATTGCCCAAAAGGGTGGCTTAAGTCCATGCCCCAGGCTGCTGCGTATCCAAAGATGGGGCGGCAGTTGACTAAGATTGGCTCCACCTCAGGCTATGCCTCCAGAATGATCACGCTATGCTGGGGCACTGACATTGAATTGAATTTTTAATTTCTATACTGCCCTCCCCTGGAAGGCTCAGGGTGGTGTACAACAATATAGAACAAGCATAATATACAGCAGTAATAATCATAACATCAATAACAACAACATAACACATCACTATCAACAATGCTCATAATATAGCCAATATAATAGCATACCATCATAATATCATGACATCTTAGCCACTATAATAAATATTTCCTAGAATCAAAATTAATAACATCAAACATTAATAACATCAGCATTATAGATAATCAAATAATAACAACTTAGAAGGGACTCAGATGGCGACATCCTAACCAAACACTAGTCTAAAAGACCTAGGATTAAAAACTCACCCCACCTACACTACACGTGCAGTTCCTGCTAGATATCCTAAAAAAACCTAAATACAGTTCTTGCTAGATATCCTAAAATCCTAAGTTCAACCTAACACTCTGCACCAAGTCCAAGAGTCTCAGTGGGCTGTAGCAGCTGCCCGCCAGTGGATTTCCTGCTCTGCTGAGGTAACTGTCCTGGGGAGTTCATTTCCACCAGTGTATGGCCATGCTGCCTCCCAATGGTGATTCCCCCGCCTTCCCCTGGATTTATTTATATTTATTTTTATTTATTATTGGGTTTTGTATACCGCCCTACCCCCGAAGGACTCTAGGCAGTGCACAACAGAACTTCACAACACATACAGCAAAACCCATTACATTAAAACACAGCGGTCAATACAATAAAAGGGCGTCCAGCAATAAAACCCTTATTAAAACCCTTCTAAAGAGGGGGGAAGAAAAAAGAAAAGAAAAGATTGAACCTTAGATAGAAGCAGACATAAGGAGAATTCAGGAAAATTGTCTGCTTTTGTAAAATTGAATATCCATCTACGAAACTGAATCTAGTGAATTACTATGCTCTCCTCAGAATATGTAATTGTCATTAAAACTTTATTTTTGATCCTTCTACCTTTTTGTCCAAGTAAAAAATACTGCCCAATCTTTATTGTTTTTTCCCTTCTGTGACACTGTCACCTCCTCCTTTTTTCTTTCTTTGGTTTTACTTTTCCTTTCGCGGTGTGCACCTTCTCTCTGACAGTCACATATCAAACTGTGATATTCTCATCTGTGTAGCCTTTTTCCCTTGTGGCTTTTCACCCCACATCTAATACATACTTTTCCCCTTGCCATCAAGTCCAGTTGAGACTAAAGCTATGGTGTTTCTCCTGCCTCTTTCTCCTCACCCCCCGCCCCCAACTCCAGTCCTTTTTTTGCACCTCTTGTCTCTTCATTCATTTCAAGGTCTTTGTTCACTGTAATCTTTGTCTCTCTCCTTTTTTCTTTTATGTACACAGCTTTCTTCTGAAGCACTCATGCTATTTTACCGCTTTGTGGTCTTTCAGATTTATCTTCAGAAATTCATTCAGAACTATTTTGTTTCTTATCCTTAGTGTTTCAAGTAGCTACAAGATTGTAAAAGAAAAAAAGAATTATGGTGGGGAAATTTCACAGCATAACTGCTACAAAGCAAACTTGGAAGGAAAGGAGGGGACCACCTGTCACCCTACCTGCAGTCCTGCTTCTTGTAGGATGACATAGTCAATGAAAAGTTCATTGCTCTGACTGGATATGCAAATGACCATGACAGACGCTTTCCTGAAAATCTGTAGCCAAAACATTTAGCATTGCCCATAGTCTTGGTTTTAGAAGTGTCACTCATATTACTGTTGGGTAAGAAGGAAATGTGCCCTGAACTAGATGGGCCAGAGCTGCATCGTGGGTTTTTTGTTGGGCCCAACAAACCCCCCTCCCTGTAGCTATGCAGGAATGCACACATGAACCCCCACAGCCATGCTGACATCCCGCAAGACCCCGATACAACCCTGTGTGCCCGCGTGGCTATGTGGAAGTGAGCCAGAAATTTAAAAAACATGCAAGCGTGGCTGAAGCAAAAGTGCCTACTGTTTGCAGAACGGCGTTTTTTAAAATACTCACTCGTTTACCAAGTCACGCCGGTTTGGGGGAAATAGGACGTTGCAGCTTCGCTTCAGCAGTGGTAGCTGTGCAAAGTTTTTCCCAAAATGGTGTTTTTACCGTCCTCACACCATTGATTTGAGCCCGTGCGGAATTCGCCTCTGAGTGGCAATCATGCAGAGTTTGTAACAATGAATTTTATGTTGGTTTCAAGATGGGCATTTAGGCCCAAGTGATATCAGGAAGCATGGAAGTGTAGTGGGCAGAGGTGGGATCCAACCAGTTCTCACCACTTCTCTAGAAGTGGTTACTAATTTTTTCAGAGTGCCGAGAAGGGGTTACTAAAGCAACCTCCCTGCCCAATAGGGACTGGAGGTGCGTATGTGCAGCGGCACCACTGTTTGAATCCCACCACCATTGGAACCTGTTATTACAGTTTTTGGATCCCACCACTGGTAGTGGGTCAGTGTCCATGTAGACCAGGGGTAGGGAACCTGCGGCTCTCCAGATGTTCAGGAACTACAATTCCCATCAGCCCCTACCAGCATGGCCAATTGGCCATGCTGACAGAGGCTGATGGGAATTGTAGTTCCTGAACATCTGGAGAGCCGCAGGTTCCCTACCCCTGATGTAGACAATATTCAGATTCCAATGTCTAATGAAAATTGGTGCAATTCACTGAATACAACTGTGAAATAATGTTGCATGAAATGTTGATGATGTGACCTAGAGATTTTCATGCAGTACTGCATAAGTTTTTTTTTGTTAATCTTGACTTCCAACAGTTAATGTAATAAAAGATCGTAAACTATGCATTCATTGCTTCAAATACTGCATCTTTTAAAATCTTGTTTGCATTTAGAAGTCAACAGTTGTCTACCACACTAGCAATCATATTAAATATTTGATCCCAAAGCTGGAATTTCTCAAGTATCTTCAGGATCCAGTGTCCCATTACTGCCAACATTATGTACTTTAATGCCTGTAGGCACTGAGGAATAGAGATTACTGCGTTGAAGTGGGGAAAAATTGCACTGCAGCTTTTTTCAACGAATAAAAACTGCTAAACACATTAAAATACCATTTACCAAATAGCAAAACCTAATGAACATTGGAACCACTCACTGAATACAAATGTGGAATAATATTGAGTGAAATGTTGTGTGGGTAACCGTTTCTCATTGTTTCAGATTGTATTACAAAGCACTAGGAAGGGGCAATCTGTGGTTCAGTAGCAAATAGGATAATAAGAACACCAGCAAATTTTTGTGTTTAGACACCTTAAATTGTTTCATTGTTTCATTTACTCCTGGTCTTTAAAAATATTAGAAATTTCTCTCTAATTTCTACTAAACTCCGTTTGCCTCACATTAAATACAAGTCCACAATGAGACTGGAACATTATTTATCCCTATAGGAAAATGCAAACCTTTGTCCAGATCCATCAGAGCTAAAAAATATTTAGGGCCAGTGCAGACATAATTCTTCTGGTGTCTTGCTGTAAGAACATTTTGTGAATAGTGGCAAGAAACTGGACCTGTGTGAGTCATACAAGTGACATACTAGCAAGTCACCCAGTGATTGCTGCCAGGTCTAGCACAATGATTCCACCCTCAAAAGCCAGAACAGCCATGGAAAGTGCCCTTCCTTCTCCAGCCACTTTTACTGACAGAAACTAAGGCTTCAATTGGCAATAATGTTGTGGTTGCTTAGCAATAGCTACAAAAGGCATCTATTTCTTAAAGTTACAGGTACTACTTCGATTATTGGGAAAGGGTTAACTTAAGTCTTTTTTTTTAAGATTTCAGATTTTTCTGCAAACATTGGGCTCTTCTCCAGTTTATAGGAAGGTCTGTGTTGTGAAGGATCCAATCTGTAGATTTAAATATCTGCAGATTTGACCAGGTTGTGTATTAGGTATATTGATATATAAAGCAAAACACAAGGTCTGACAATTTCCAATTTCCAGGTTTCCTTTATGCCCAGAAATTTCATTGTGGCACCCCTAGTATTTTCAACTATATGATCTCTCAGTAATTTCCAGTTGGAATACTAATCTTATTTATCATCTTGCATCAGAATGCTTTGTTGTATCACATGTGATTACCTGTCTGTGGTGCTTGGCAACTGGTAAGAGCTTCAGGGGTCAGGACATGGTGTGTGTGTGTGTGTGTCATCTGCACTCTGGTGTCACTTCTGGAAAAATCAGGAAGTGACTTTGGTTAGCTATAGGTTACCACTTCTTCCATAAGTGACATCACCGTTCATCACCATTCAGACACCATTCAGATTAATTCTGTGTGCTTCTGTGCCCCAATAGCAAAAGAGTTTAAAATATTCTAGAGCTCTTCTTCTTGAACATGTAAGGGCTACTGCCCAACAGAGCAGAAGACCACTCTCAATTCTGCCTTGAAGTTTCTAGGTTCTGTGAAACCCATTCTGTGAACAAATGGAGATATAATCTGTCTAAAAGATTTCATTACTTTTTAAAGGATTTTTTTTGTCAATTCCTCAGTCTTGGCCTTTGACAAGAAGCCTGATTTTGTGTGTGTTTGTAATGGAGGTAAAAATATACAGCATGTGAACTAAGCAGAGTGCTATTGATACTTCTTATAGAACAGTTGTCTAATGTGGATATGTTGTTATTTAATCATGGATAGTGTCAAGGCAAATGAGAGAAAGACCACAGAATTAAAAAGCTATTTCATTTAAACCAATAAATAACAGTAGGCAATTTCAATGTTCAAGGTTTTCATCCTCATTTAGCTATAGAAACATGTAAGAGACGTACTTTACTCATGAATGAACTGGTAATCTCTCTGTTTTATTCATACACTCTAGGTTGAGTGGTGTCAGCCTGGAAGCTGCTGATCACTTTTCAAGTGGGCAAAAACATGCATCTGCTGTAGAGGCTTGCCAGTGTCCTCCACATTATTCTGGTACCTCTTGTGAAGTGAGTACATTAGTGTGCCTTAATTGATACATCTCCAATGCAGTAATACACTTGAAATTCCAAGGGCAGGAAGCAGGATAACAGAAGAATGAATTAACAATATATTTTAATTTTCTTTAATTTTAGATCACACAGAAATACTTCGTTTTCCTTCTATCTTGTAGGTTAGAATGTAGCTGTTACTCAAGGTTAATGCATTGCATGAGCTGGCTTAGAAAGTGAGCTGGCTTCTTTTGTTCCCGCACTCCTGCCTCACAAAAGTAAATTCCTTCTTCCAAACTGATCAGAGTTTTTGCTAACCAGTTTCTGAAATTATTGTTCCACCGGGCTTTTGGTGAGGCTGGCCACGGATTGGCTGCCCCCTCATGAGGCCCTGCCATATTTTGTCATTTCTGGCAGTGCCCCATATCGGTTCCATCTTGGGCGCTGCCAGCCCCTCCTGGCCTTAAGACCAGATGCCACCAACATGGGGTTCTAGACTGTTGTTATCTGATTTGTTATGCTGCACATTGAATTTTAAATGTTTTTAGATGTGTTTTAAGTAATTTATTGGACATTATATTGTATTGTGAACAAACAAATAAATAAATAGAATTGTATAACATAGATCTGAGTTTATGAGTTAAGAGGAGAGTTGGCTATTGTTGATGAGTGATGTTGGGTAAGGGTGTGAGAGAGATGATGATGCTCATTGGAACTGAGAACCCTTTTTTTTTTTTTTGAGGAATTTCCCAAGTCTTATGTGGGGAAGTTATGGAAATTGGTGCAACTTTACATAATTAGTACTAGTACTTGCCCTGCCTAGTAAAGGCACTGCTGTTAGCCATGATCAACATTGACAACAATATTTCCCTTTGTTGCTGTTAGAGACCAACCCTGAGCAGGTCTACTCAGAAATCAGTCCCTTATTGTTCAGTGCAGCTTAAACCTAGAAAAATGTTCTTATGATTGCATTCTTAATGTAGGAAAAGAAAACTTATTTCAGAAATAAGAATGGTGAGAATGTTCATGTGTTCCTGAATTGGGCAATGATACCTTTAGTACAGAGCCCACAATACAACTGGACCTATACAGACAACATTTTGTCAACTTGAAAATCCATTTGGATTTTTTCCTAATGGATTTGTGAAATAATTTTTCACTTTTTCTTCATTATGATTTTACACTGCCAATGCAGCATTTTCTCACTCATGGGCATTGTTTCAAAGGCAGTTCCACTCATGAAGTAGGCCATTACAGTGGAAGACAAACTTTCCAAAATTTCAGTCTTGGGAAGCTACAAATAATGCTAAATATTGTCTGAATAGCTGTTGTTCTGTTCCCCAAGTAAAACAGTCTTTGGTGCCCTGTACTCTGCCAGAACAGAATGGGAGATTCACAAGTAAGGTGTAACAGTTAAAAAAAGGAGAGGTTTTATCATAGAAGAATTGAGACCCAACTCTTCCCAAGGTCTGACTAAAATAAAGTACTTGCTTGACTGGAACAACTTGAAGCTTGAGACTTTGATTCTTGACTTCTTCCAAGAAAGTCCACTTTGTCTGTGCTTTCTCTTGGTTTCTTCAGTGTCCACTATCTGGACTCTACTTTTTGTAACACCTTAGACTTAATGCTCTTTATACACCTTAAACTTTTATACTCCTTATACACCTCAGACGTAAGAGGTATTGCAGCCTTCCAGCTCCACTTGTATCTTAGACTAAACTAAACTGAACAGGAGCACTACTGGTTAATGAAAGGAAGACTGCCTATAAAGGGCTTCTTAAAGGGACAAGATCTAACTAAAGTTGCCTCCCTTAGAAAACTATACAAAAGGAACTAAACCCATACTAACTGAAGGGATAACTGAGACTTAATAAAAAATAGTAAGAGCTTCTCTGAGGGCATGACAGGTATAACTGAGCGCTTGATAGTCACTTAGGGCCAAAAAAGAGAGTGTGGATCCCCTGATTCCCATTCAGGTTTCCCTCAACTACACAGCACCTGTGGGGAATGGCAGCACCTGTTTGTGCTTGACAGTGCTATCACAGGGGGATGAAAGACTCCTGCCTCCCTCCCCATGCCATTTTCTGGGTGGAAACAGCATGAGGATAGATTTATTTTCCCTTTTTTTGTAGTTCCATGTAGAATATTCCGTAGAATGGCAAAAACCAGGAAATAGCTCCTTCAGCATTCTTTGGGCACAGGAAAAAACCCTGGAGGGGGAGCAGAAGCTCTTCCTCAACCTGAAGTGGCATTCTGAACCCAAATGGGCTCTCTTATTTTTAAAGCATTCACCACACCTGCAGGGAACACTGGCTGAGTCCAGGAAACTGGGACCCAACTTTTTTAAAAAGTGTCTAGTTTGGTCTTTGAATTGGTAGTTATGCAACATCATTTTTGTTCTATAGCTGGGCATTGAATTTAATCTTATTTTTGTTTTATAATTCCCAAATATAGTTTTGCACTTTTTCAAAGTTTGCGTGATTCTCCATTTTTTTTCATTTTGGGGGATGTTTGCCATTTTGGGGGATTGGTTTAGAGAGGGCCTTATTGAAGGCAATAAATGTAACATTTCTATGTTTTCTGTATTTTTACTGAAACATTATCTAGCCTATATGCCCCCAATGTACATATATGCTTAACTGAATCATAAAGGTGCTGCCCATGGTAGCTTTGGATGTAAAATTCTTTAACAACAAACCCATGCCTCCAAGGAAGCATTTTAAAACACAAATGTTCTGTTTCACAATACAATAAGCAATATGCCATTTATGTAGGCACTCTAGGCATTTTCTTGTCAGCTCCTTTAAAACACATCAAAATTTTATTTATTTATTTAGGTCACAGAACCTTGATTCATAGCAAATACTCTTGCTTCTCCCTTGCATTAAATGTTAACACAAAAAATAGACCATCTAAAGACGGTTATGAAGGTTTTGTAATGTTTGAGAAACGTGTTTGACCTGAGAAGTACAAAATAAATGAGAGTATACACAAAGGAGCAGTTCCAATGTAGAATTTTAACACCATTTTTGTACCATGCTCAACTGAAAAAAAACTTCTCACAAATGTAAGGACAACATTTTTGTTCTGATTTTGGTTCACAGCTATGGCAGTTTACAACTATGTGCACAATCTGGATTCTGTGCATATCTGGCATACCACATATTTGACTCTTTTTGAAATTTGTCAAAAACAAGAGGTCCTGTGGCTGGGTTGGGGAAACTGGGGGACACCTTCCAACTCTTGTTGGGGTGCAGCTGACACCTTTGCTGACTGTCAAGAGTTTGGGTATAATATTTAATGCCTCCTTGTCTATGGAGGCTCAAGTCACAAATGTGGCCAAACTGCCATTTTACCACCTACACCAGGCCAGGCTACTGGCCTCTTACTTGCTTCAGGGCCTTTTCGGTTCTGACTCTGACCTGATGGACTGCTCTATCAAATGAGACCCGTACCCTGTGGAATCACAGTTCCACAGGACCTACAAGATGGAGCTGTTTCACCAGGCCTACAGTTGAGGGCAGCAATGGCATTCCAACAGAACTAGCCTCCCTTTTCCCTTCTGCTTCTTCTGTTTCCATTTCCATTCCTTCCTTTCTCTCTTTCCTTCCTTCTCTTAAATTCATTTCCCTTAGGTGGTTAGGGATTGGTCTTTGTGGTGCCTTTTACAATGGACTGATTGTAATTTTAATTTATTGTTGTAAGCCTCCCTGGGCCCACTTTGGGGGGAAGTGGCCTAGAAATTGAATTGTAAATAAATACCGTATATATTCGCATATAAGTCGAATTTGTGCTGAAAAAGCTCCTCTCAACTTATATGCGAGTCAGGTGAATTTTAAAAAATATTTTAGGGTTTTACTTTGTTGGCCACCAGGGGGCGCAGTTTTTAGACTAGTGGCACCAAAATTTCAGGGTTTTTTTTAAAGAGACTCTCCTGATGATACCACCCAAGTTTGGTAAAGTTTGGTTCAGGGGGTCCATAACTTTGGACCCCTTGAACCAAACTTCACCAAACCTGGTTGGTATCATCAGGATAATCTCTTGCTAATACCAGCCAGTTTTGGTGATGTTTGGTTTAGAGGGTCCAAAGTTATGGATCCCCAAAGTGGGTGCTCCCATCCCCCATTGTTTCCAATGGGAGATAATAGTAGATGGGGCTACATTTTGAGGGTCCATAACTTTGGACCCCCTGAACCAAACTTCACCAAACCTGGGTGGAATCATCAGGAGGGTCTCCTAAAGATACTCTGAAATGTTGGTACTGCTAACATAAACATTCCTCCCCTGACCAAAAATCCAGTTTTGAAGGATTTTAACTCTTGTGTTTTAGCTTGGTTGCTGGTTGAGCTAAGGTTTTTGTACTTTTAAAGTTATTGTTGAGACCATATTGTTTTTGTTGACCCTCTTTTCCACTTACAGAGCTAGTTTACTGTTTTTCTTTGAAATAAATGTTCAAAAACATTTAACCTACAGATGCCTCAATTAATGTAATTTTATTGGTATCTATTTTTATTTTTGAAATTCACCAGTAGCTGCTGCATTTCCCACCCTCGACTTATACGCGAGTCAATAAGTTTTCCCAGTTTTTTGTAGTAAAATTAGGTGCCTTGACTTATATGTGGGTCGACTTATACACAAGTATATACAGTAAATTAGGCTGTTGCTTTCTCATACTTCATAAACCATTGTTAAGTAAAAGAGTGGCCTTTCCTTCCAAGCAAATAATTTATACATCCAGTTCCTAGTACAACACAAAACTTCTAATTCAAGTAAAAATAATGATTTCATTGAATTCATATATTACACTAATTTGATATGACCATCCTGCTCATAATTTGAACTGGGTGAGATGATAAGCTATTGGTTTTACCTGACCTTACTAGATGCATGTCTTTTAATTAAATGGCAAGATTTGCAGATACTGAAAACACTTTGAATTGTTCAGGGAAGGACAGAAATGGAGTATGTAAACACAAAGTGTATAAAATAGTTTTATCTATTTTCATTTTGGTACAGCATTTTCCCAGAGATTTATTTGTATAAAAATAAACATAACAAATCAGACTATTTTTTGATTTCTTGCTGCCAAGTAAATACATATTTAATCTTGTTTGAGAAGACTCACAAAATAAGTTCAAGTGTTTTTGCAATCTTTAGTGGTAAGACAGCTTACTTAGGGAAGTGTTTTTAATTTATTTTAATAGATTTTTAATGTATATGCTTTAAAAATTTATACATCGTGAGCCATCAGGGTATTTATTTATTTAGTTTGGATATTTATACCTTCATTTTCTCCCCAGTGGGGACCCAGAACAGCTTACAGCACAGTTATCCTTCTTTATATAAATAAATGTATTTACTCATGCCTGATGAGAGGAAGTAATGCTTAATATGACAGAACTACAACATGGTCATTATAGTTGAGGTTGAGATATGCAGTCTCAAAGAGGTCTGAATTCAAATTTGGCACAATCCTTGAGAATCCATAAAGTTCACACATACATATTTTTTCCTTTTCTTAAAGAATGTTAACAGACCAGTTGTAACTAGCACAAGTTGTGCTTTGTCTGGAAAGTTCTCCAGGAATATCTGAACTTTCAGCAAAATAAAACTATTTGTAAAATTCATGGTTGTTAAAACTACTGCCTTGCATGTTATTTTGAAGTGCAAATAAAACAGTAGAATTTTTGCTGATGAAAAATGTCACCTTTATTGACAGATGCCATGATGCAATATATTGAATTTAATGTGATATATTTTTATGGGCAGACTCAACACATTTGTGCCCATTGACTATTTTGTATAAAGAGGCTCCCTAGCTGCTCAAACACACACATATCCATATATTGCTTCCTCATGGTGCAGTCTTACACCACTATGTAAAGAATGAAGGATGAAAGTGTAGCTATGTAGGAGCTTTTCCCCACTGTTGGTCAGTTGAGATGATCCATGCTGTTAAAACTCAGGGCTTTTCTATCTGTTCCTCTTAATACTGATTTTCTTAGGAGCTGTTGCACAAGCATTAGAATCAGTTTGGGCACAATTTGTCTGCACATCTCTCCTTTCTTTGCATTTTCACAGCTGGTGAAGTCAGTTTATTTTCTTCTGCACATGTCATCAATAATGAGGATTTTCAAGGGAGGGTGCTGACATCATTGGTGGGGTCATCAGTGGTACTAAAAAAGAAAATGAAATCACTTGTCTTCAGGGTGGGGGAAAGAGGGGGAGTGATTTGACCTCCGTAGTCCGATCATCAAAAAGCAGCCTGGAGATGGGTGAGAATGGGTGGGACAAAAAAAAACACACCAACAGAAACATTAAGCATGACGGAAAGAGTGACTCACATTGGCTTCCAAAAAAATATTGGGGGTGAAAGTGGTTTTTACAAAAACTGGAATCCTTCTCTGGGCGGGAGTGGACCAAATAAAAACTAACGCCACAAAAATTTGAACAGAAATGGGAGGATAAAGTGAATCAATATAGGGTCAGAACCAGTGGTGGGATTCAAATAATGGTTGTTTACAAGCATCATTTTAACAACTGGTTCTGCCGAAGTGGTGCGAACCTGCTGAATCCCACCACTAGTCAGAACCAACCAAAAAATCAGGTCAGAAAAGCCCTGTCTCCTTAAATGCATGTTCACACACATTCCCAGAAATGTGGAGCTGTCCCATAGGGAAGTGTCTCATACACAAAAAGGTTTCTGGGAAAGGAGACTATAGACCTAATTTCATTTCTTCTTGTGATTTATTTGATTGCTGCTTGATATCTTCTCATCTTCTCAGCATTCTTTAGGAAGAACAGCTGTATTTTATTGGTTTTAGGAAGGGATCAGAAATTTCTTGTTCTACTCTTTTTTAATGCTAGTGTTGGATCCATTCCCTACAGATACACAGTCCATTGCACAAAGCACCAGACGGCATGAAGCACAGTCTGTTACAGAACAGATGGCTGGTGTTGGATTAGGGAAGGCAGACTCAGCTTAAAGGAGGACAAGCTGAAAAAGTTTGAGAAACACTGCCTTGTTGGATTCTCTTGTTTCTTTATAAAGTTCAGTCTTGTATTTTCTTGGGAGTTCTTTTCAATGCCTTGTGAAATAATTTTTTTAATGCCTGGAGGGACCTTTGGGGACCTATGGGGACAAATCCGTGCTGACTTCTTTGGATCATCAAATTGTCTTTCAGATACTTACAGACTGATTCCTTTATAATCTGCTGCAGTATCTTTTCCAGGACATGTGTAGTGGGATCCAGGATCTCCCGCTTCCTTTGCCTCATTCCCCCTTGGTCTTTCACTTCATGGGATAGGAAGAATTTGTTGGAGTAGCTGAGATCCTCCCCATCCTTGAGGGACCTTTCCTTTCCCCAGGGTACCTGGATGTGGGACTCTCAGCTGGCTATCAGCTCAGACTCTCTTCAGGGTCCCGGAGTTTGCAGCTGTTTCCCTTTCTATCTGTCTGACTAGTGTCTTGGATCCATCCCTGGGCTTGGCCATTGGGAAATTTTGTAATAGAGTGGTTGCCTCCTTCAGAATATTGGGCTTGCTACAAGCCACCCAATTTCCAGCTCAGAGGGTGGGAGCAATAGGTGTTCTGGCACCACTTCTTCTGTAATGTGTTTTTCCCCTTCTGACAACAGGCATAGCCACTGGAAGGCAATATCCAAGGCCTTAGGCCTGTCTCATTTCTTGTAGTTTGTGGACTGAAACCCCTGCCAATATGTTTCAGGTGCGATCTCATAGCATTCCAGAGTACTGTAGTTTGCCCCACTGCCCTTAGGAAGGGCCACTTGAGCTTCCTCCATCAAACAGAGGCCTATAATGAAAACATACTGCTCCTTGAACCACCTAGCAGCCTCCATAGTGTGCTCAAAAGCCTCAAAATAGGTGTCTATGATGTCCTCTGGTCCCAGTTTAGTTATGTGAAAGAGGCTGGTTTCCCAACCCCAAGAACTCTCTCCTAGAGATTGGGATTGTCGAGGCCCCTGTGCATCTGTCCTAGGGTGTGGCACACATCCCTGATGAGGGTTGCTTGCACCTCTTGTTGTTGGGCCACAACATTTCTCAGAAGACATGCCTGTTGTTCTGCCATCCACTGGGGAAACTGGGTGAAATCCATTTCTCCTACTAGGACTTCTGAGGAGTTGACAAACTGATCCTCGAATGTTGCCTCGAATGTGGGCAACTGCACTTGTCTGGGTTGTAGGGTTCTGTGTCAGCTGTCTACCCTGCTGGGAATGGAATCTGTGGGAGCGACTTACCTAGGATGTGGGTAATGCCCACATTCCCCACCACTTTGTCAAAATTGCTCTGCCTTTCCACTGTGTTCTTCTTGGCCATCATGGCCCTTTCTCACTTCCTTATCCTTTGAACAGACTCAGAGTGGGCAGAGCAGAGGTGTACTGGTAATGGCGACATAGGGTGACCCATGTTGCCGGGCACAAATTATTTGGTCACATGGGGCTGCCAAATCGGGCCCAGGCACTGTCCCCCCCACCTCCTGCCCCCCGCCCCGCCCATGTCATCATCCATGTGTAATGGTTGCCGGGGCCTGGTAGAGACAGGGCCACACCCCCAGAGCAATGTGGGGGACATGGCCACACACCCCCAAAACCTCCCCTGGCCTCAGTGCTTATAAAAGCAGCTCTCAGAGGCCAAGAGATGACAGTCTCTGGGGAGGGCAGAAGGGACTGCCGGCTGCCAGCTCCCTGGGAGCCAGGAGCAAGGGGGGTGGCAGCAGGGGACAGATCCCCACCCCGCAGGCGGGGCGTGCCCAGACACAATTTGTCTCTGGGTGCCATCTCTCCCCGAAACGCCTGTGGGGCAGAGAGAACAGAGTCAGGCTCTTTTGCTGCCATAGCATCTGCCTCATTCACCTCTGGTTGCTAAGGCTCCTTGGCTAAGACACTCCCATCTCCTTCCTGACTGGCACCTCGCACGTGGTATTTATCTTCTTCTTTCTCCAATTCCATTGTGTCTTGCTTCTCACATCCCTTTCTCCAGGTGTTTTCCATTCCCTAGGTGTTCCATCCTCTATTACGGTGTCACCTTTTCCCTATTGCATATGGCTGTCCTGTGAGTGTTCTTGCTCTCCCTTCTTGTCCCCTGCTAGTGTGATGTTGGTCTACCCAGGTATGGTTGCCTATGAGTAGGCCTCCCTTGCCTTGCTCCTCCCTTGCCTAGCCCACCTGAACTCCTGGAGGAATGAAGAATGGAGATTGCAGCCACAGCAATTTCCCTGCCTTCCCCAGCCTTTCCTCTCCAGCCTTCTGGGTCCCCTGGTGGCAGCCTGTATTCAGATCAGGCAGTTAAGTGTTGGAGTCAGGGCCATGCTTGGCATCCTTGGCGCTCCCAAGAGCAGCAAGGCAGTCTCCTCTCTCTTGGGGGAGTCTGGGTTCAGCAGGACTTGTTGGGTGAGCTGCAGTAGGTAGAAAAGGTTCTGGGACAAAAGGGGAGGAGGAAATGAGCTGGTGTCAGGCCGTATGTCAACAGAAATCTGAAGACTGTGCACATGTTTTGGATATGTGGAGTCCTATGATGGTATTATAGGACAATGCCTGGTAACGGTTGAGTGACAGCACTTAGACCACCTTGGCATACCAAAGCAATTGAATTAACTACCTTAGGGACTATGAGTTCTTCAGGAAAAGTGTAGTGATTTGACAGTAGAGATCTTTATATTGAATTGCTTCTGAAGTTAATGTATCTTTTTAGTATCATGATGATAAAGTAACAAGTAGGGGTGAACAGGAAAGTTTCTTTTACATTATTCTGAAAGGACAGCAAAAGGAACAATAGGCTTCATAAAGAATAATAGAATATTTCAGCAAACCTATATTTCAGCTTCTTGTGGTTTTTACTTTATGCATAAAATAGCACACAATTAAAAGTGAATGGTGTTATGGTGTGATGTGGAAGTATCTCTACTGAAAAGGAAGATGTTGCAGAATTTCTTAAGAAATAAAAATGATTTGGAAAGGACACATGAAAAGAATACATTTAAACTAAATGGAAAGGTGCATATTCCTGACAGAATGCGTATGTACACCATAGCTGCGAACTAATTCAGCAATTAAGGACATTTATTATCCAGAATAATTATGCCCAATACACCACTGTTTCCAGCCTGCTTGGTAGCAATTTCAAATGGGTGAATTACGCTGAATAGACTGTTCTGATTAACTCAAGGACATTTTAGTTTTATATTGTCTGACATGGCATGAAGCTTGAAACAACATTTCTCATTTCATTAGTCTTGCAGAAATGGAATTTGAACCTTTGCCAATTTAGAGGGATATCATATCCATACTTCCCTGCAGAATTTCAAGCCAACACTGCATTGTGTTTGTTTTTTAAATTTTGCTTTCCACTATCCCCTCTCCTTCCTTCTTTTATCTCAAAGTAAAGCAAGGGGAAGTCCAAACAAAAAAATTAGAGTTTTTACAGTTCAATTTGGTATTTTGAATAATTACTGGAGTTTGTAGTTTCCTCGGTACAAGTAATTTGGTCTGCACTTCTGAACAAGACAACTTAAATTTCTGGACTGCTGAAATTTGCTATTTCAAGAATAGATGCCTAAAACAATGTTCACATTCAATTCCACTTTGAAGATATATCCAAAAGAACACTGTCATGACAGCTGTATTTAAAATCCTTTGCTTAAATTTTGTTTAAAAATCTCCTCGAAATTAGTCTATTTTTCCTCACCAGACTTTAGAAAATCAATTTCATTTCTTTTTTGTGCATTTAGATTCCTAATAATAATGGCTAATGAAATTATTTAAGAGTTGCAACAGAAGTGGCTGGTGGTTTGGAACCATGTTTTCCAGATAGCACTGTAACAAGTCCTTTACTTACCAATTCAGTCTTAAGTGACATTTTGCATTTCCACTGAAGTCAGTAGGCTAGGAACGGTGTGGCTGGTTTAGAATTGACCTGTTAGCTGTGTGTTTTGCAACTGAATTTAGAGCTATTTGCTAAATTCACACTCCTAGTAGTCCCAAATTACAAGGTGAAAGCAATGCTAAATTCTAGTTTTTCAACTGACAGAACAATTTAGATTACTTCAAGCAGCTCTAATTTGGCTGAAGTTAGCCATGACTAAATCTGAAATCCTTTGTATACTTGAATAAATTGAACAAAGTGAAGCTTACTTCTGAGTAAGCATGCATACAATTGGGCTGCATGTACATCTGAGATCTGTGGTGCTTTTAGTTAGTCAAGATTAACATCGTTTTTATTTCAGTGTGATTTTGGCCCCATCTAGACATGTAGTAGAATGAATGGGAGAATGTTGAGGTGCCATTTCAGACTCCAGTGAAAGATAATGATTGATCATATTTTTATATACTACCCTATGTAAATCCAACAAAGGAAGAAAATAAGAGTAGAACCTTTGTCCATGCTACACAAGTTTCCTAAGTGTGTGGAGCTTTTAATACAAAGGAAAATTCAAAAATGGAATCCATCATTTGCATTCTCAAGTGGTTACAGTCCATTCTGACACTTCAAGGCTGTGCTGTTACCATTTCATTTCACTGTGTGTGTAGATTGGTCTTTGGGAATTGCTATAGTCAAGATGGGGACAGTATATTACACAGCTAAGATTTTTAAATCGTACAGATAAACTGTAAAATACAGATAAGACATGATTAGAAACACTTGTATCTTATATATATATTCATCAGGGACCCAGGATTGGATTGAGGTCCTTGTTAAGTCACAAATTCAGATATATTGTCATAAATTTTTATTTACTGCCAAATAGGATGTAACAAGGCTATTGGAGAACTAGGCAAAAACATTTTTAAGCATTTGATCTTGGTAGAATTTGCTTCTAAACACTGACTTGGTGGTTCTGATTTATAGAATTCTACTAGTGGTTATCTGTAGGGATATTATCTGGAAGATATACTACATCAGTGAGAAGAACAAGAAAAATGTAGCCTTTTATACAATAATGTGGCATCTACCTAATCTATCTACACTTATCCAGTGCTTTCTGTATATTCTTCACTATGGTATCAGTGTACTGTATCACCCTGTAGAAGCAAAGCTAAAAGAAACAGAGTCCTGGATATCTATTTTGAGATTTCTTGTTGGTTGTAAGTGAAGTAGAATTGGTAGGTACCAATGCTGACTGTTAAATGCTGCAATTCAATTTGGATCATAAGCTCTTTGAAGTGAAAGAGACAGAGAGAAGTTTGAGAGCTGGGGAAAAAAAGCAACGCTTCACATCAAAGGATTTTTTTTCCTGTTGAGATGTTCTGAGCCTTTTGGCCTCCTCATTTCTATTCATGGTGTTTTTTCAGTAATACAACAGACAATTTAGGCAGCTAATTTACTGATATGTTACTTCTTTTGACTCTTCTCAAGCTTTGAAATATACTTGAAAAGAAGCTGAAATATGTTTCTTTGACTCATAATAAAAGCATGGTTCAACTGCTGTAACATAGGCCTATATTTTAAAAACTCTTTCTAACACAGAGTACCCTACAAAGTGCTTTGATCCCCAGCACAGTCTTGTAGGTACTGTATGTGATGTAGTCACTTTGCCTTTATGGTATGTATAATAATTTCTTTTGTAACTAATACAAGTCCTATAAATAAAGAAGGTCCAACATGCTATAAATATTCTGTTCCTCCTTGCCACGGTGTTATCAGAATTATCGGCAATGCAGATAAAGAGCTGTATTGGAAAAAGTAGAGCTGGAAAATAGTTCAGAACAATCACACAACATCAGACTCCTGATTATGGTTTTGTAGTGAACAGTTCCCTGCAGACTAATTCACTCCTTCTCACGTCTCATGTGGAATCATGCACTCCTTTCTACTTCATTTTCTTATAACTGATAACAATGGTTTAGTGAACTAACAAAATCCTGCTGCAAATACCCAACAGAAGTACTTTTATTCCTATTATTTTCTCCTGTCTTGCAATTTTTCTGCATACTTACATATCTGTGTTATATCTATGGAGTATTTCACATGGGTGGATTCTGCACAGCAAATGTGAAATGGGTTGCAGTCATTATAAAGGAACCCTTTTTCCTTTTTCGTATTCACATTGGAGCAGCAATTGGAGCCCATGGAAACAATCTGGGTTGCTTTCTCACCTTTGCATGGAGATGCTTCTCTCTCTTTTTAAAAATTTCCTGCAACACATGTGTAGCTGCACAGGCATACATAAATGAAACCCGCAGCCATGCCGATCGTGCCACAATCCATTTGGCCACACCTGCTTAGCTGTGCATGCGCAATATGTAAAATAAAAATAAAAAGGGACCTCCCTGCAGTGGCAGGACAATAATGAATGTGTTGCTGTAGGTGGGTTGTACTCACTTCCATGAGGAGAAAACATGCTTGGAGAACTTTGTCCCCTGTGGGGCCCTCAGAGAATCTGTCCACAACCTGTTGGATGATCTGCACAGAATGGCAGGCAAGCAGATTCTCCCTGATGGTGGATGCAATGGAACTTACAGTGATTGAGTGGAAGGGAAGGAAATAAAGTGTCTCCTGTCTGGTCATTCATGCAGGAGCAACTGAAACCTGGGATTTTGCAAAAGAATCACCAGTTTAGCAACTTTTGAAAATCCTGAGTTGAGGCCAGACTTGTTTTGGAATGGGACCTGTGCGAAGTCCCCTCAAAAACAACAACACCAGTTTGTACAATGCCCTACATTCATTATATTTGGCCTGTGTGGAATCCACCATAGTTTTTGCTTTTCTGAATAAATTCAATGCATATGGAATTCAATAAAGCAGCAAATATGAATATGTGGGATAGCTACTTTAGCTAGCCATGGCTATTTATTTTTATTAAATAATTAAAATAATTGCAAGTGCTGATTGAAGTAATTAAAAGTGCTAATTGCAAACTTGCTGTGGTTGAAGAGCACATGGAACACAAACATTTCAAAGAATCATTCAGGTAGACTTTGAAATCTAATTACAAGATTCCTTGAATCTGATAAGTTACTTTAAACGCTGCAGACTTACATGTACAGGGCACTGTTTTAACAGAGAATAGTAATAGGTATATAGAAGAAGAAGAATTTGGATTTATATCCCCCCTTTCTCTCCTGCAGGAGACTCAAAGGGGCTTACAATCTCCTTGCCCTTCCCCCTTCACAACAAACACCCTGTGAGGTGTGTGGGGCTGAGAGAGCTCCGAGAAGCTGTGACTAGCTCAAGGTCACCCAGCTGGCATGTGTGGGAGTGCACAGGCTAATCTGAATTCCCCAGATAAGCGTCCACAGCTCAGGCAGCAGAGCTGGGAATCAAACCCGGTTCCTCCAGATTAGATACACGAGCTCTTAGCCTCCTATGCCATCCAAAGATAAGTATTTTGGCATTCATAGATAGTCAGACCTTATAATTGAAGGGGGAAAAAAGAAATCTGCTATATAACTGAACTGTAGATCTATATAACTGAACAATGAATGTACAAAGGAAAAAGAGCATTGAAATATAAATTATTGATGCATTTAAAGAGTTTGTAAGAAAATCTCTTATCTGATACTAAGAGCAAAAAAATGAAATGGTAAATCAGAAGATGGTTCACATGATTAACTTTTGCTGGTGAAGTAGGAATGCTTTCCTCAATCACTTACATTGATATGGGACTTGGTTTAGAAACAAAAAGGTCTTAATTGCCTGGTAGATGATTTTTGTCAGGACTTAGGTTGAGATAATATATCCCTGTAGATCCATATCTTTTAAAGCTGAATATTGATTTATTGAAATATACTCCAGATGGATTTGCCCTTGAAAAGGATTGATGAGCTGCAACTGTAAAGAAAGCAGGTTGCTCTATGAGGGTGAAGGGAGAAATGTCTTCACTCTCCCTAAAAAACATTCCTGTATCTTTTTTGTTCCTTTGTAGCAATTAGATGTCTATGAGCACATGCAGGCATCCATTAATGGGATGACGAACTATTTATCTTACTGCAACCTACAGTTCTAGTTTATAATATTATAAAATAGATTTTTGTGTCTTCTCCTATCTATTAAGGTCTGCAAGGACAACACAGGTGGCCCATACTGCGACAGATGTCTTCCTGGTTTCTATGGAGATGCTACTATAGGGAAACCTGATGACTGTCAGCTGTGTGCCTGTCCACTGAGTATCCCTTCAAACAAGTAAGTAATAATTTCAGAGAAGGAAAAATTACATTAAGCTATCATCAGAGCATCTTCGATTAATTACTGGCAACCTATTAAAATAGACCAGAGGTCTGCAACCCGCGGCTCCAGAGCCACATGTGGCTCTTTCGTCCTTGTACTGCAGCTCCACATGGCTTAGGTCCTCTCAACCTCCTTTGGAGAGTCGCCCTAATGGGAGTCGCCCTAATGAGAGTCGCCCTAATGAGAGTTGCCCTAAAGGGTTAATAGGAAAGAGTCCCCATTCCTAGAGAGGCACAGCCCAAGACTGCTATCCCAAACCAATTCCGCCTTCCCTGTCCCAGCTGCCTGGTTGGCTGATGATGGCAATGGCGGTGCAGGGCGGGGGCAGAGCACCACTGGTGGATCCTCTTGAACAGGTGAGCGGAGGGAGTTGCAGGAGTGCAGATTTTCAGCACAATCCTAACCTCAGTCTGCCCCCCTTGAATGGGGGGGTCAGGGGTTGACCCTGCTTTGGGTGGCCTCATTTCCCCCTCCCCCAAGTCCTTCTTGGGGGCAGGACCACATGGGGGACCCTAGCAGCATCACCTTGGGTTGCAGACCCCCCAGCAGCCCTGCTATGCTCCAGGGGTTTTCCTGGTGGATGGCAGCCTGGCTGAGTCCAGGTGAGAAAGACAATATCAGGTTTTAAAGGAGTTATTACCTGTAGCCCTGCAAGACTGCACTCATCGGGGCTGTTTGATGGGGAGGTGGGGGTGGGTGGGAATTGTTTACTTCTTCACTGCCAAGGAGGGCAGAAGCGCATGGGGAAAGCCTTACACATGGAGCTTGGAAGGTTTACTTCAGAGTAAGCCAGTAGAGAGTAAGCTTGGAAATCATGGAAGGGAGGAAGGCCAGGATCATCCTCAACCATGGTTGTCGCGGGTTGCCAACTCCCGGCAGGCAAATCCCAGGATATGTGGGGGTAGATTCTCAGAAGCTGTGGCTTTTGGGACCAGGGCGGGGGCCACGCTCAGTGAGGAATATGGCTGTCGAGTCCACCCTCCATGGCAGACATGGAGGTCTGTTATTATTTTTTAGGAGTTCAAAATGTTCAAAATGTGTTCTTTACGTAAATAAAATATAATTTTCTCTGTAGCACTTCATGGATTTCATAAGCAACATACTATAATTGTTTATAAAAAGCGTAAAGGTAAAAAAATATATACAGTGTTTTCTTCATTTTAAATGTCAAAAAGTATTTGCGGCTCAAAGGGTTTTCTTTTCCATGGAAAACAGGTCCAAAAGGCTCTTTGGGTGTTAAAGGTTGCTGACCCCTGAATTGGACCATATAATATTAATATACAATGAAAATGCAGTTCTAATATTTTCTTTCATAGATTCTCTTACAGCACAGAGTAAACCTTATTCAGATATTCAAAATAGTGCTTTTGAGATCCGCTTTCTAAAGCTACTGTCTTTGCCACTCTACAGGAAAGTTCCATAGAGGCATAGAGGGAAATGGAAATGTCTGGAATCTTGGCCCTCTGGAAAGGATACTGCATTGATATGGCTAGGAGAAACACTAAACTAGGAACATGAATTACTAGGTTTTTGAGCCTTTGGGCCATATTCTTCATAACGGTTTTTTCAGTCGCTTTTCCAATTACTTTGTCCAAGAAGTATTTTGTCCTCCATTGGCAGGATACTGGAATAGGGAAAGGGCACCTAAGGAACCATCTAGGCACAATAAGGCTACCCCCTTGCAGGGGAGACGTAGCAACTAGGTAATGTCTCTGGTCCAAGAAACATAGCAAACACAGGTTAATTCATACAATGGTCAGTACGAAGTACTTGAACTAGCGAGACTCTCAGTTAACACAGCGTCTTAAATATTTATAGGGGGAAGCAGCTCCACTCATTCTTTATGATGTTTCTGGTGGTGGCAAAGTAAGTAACATAGCAAAGGTGCACAATATGATCACAGTGTAGATAAAGGTTTGCTCAGGAACTAGCAGTACAGCCCATTGTGGGGGAAAATAGAAAAGAGGGGCCAGAAAGTATTTTCCCCCTTAGTGGGCTTGGTCTTTGGGGGGTGGAAGAGGGCAGGTTGGGAAATGGGGAGGTCCAGTGGGGAGGATGGGTGGCTGTACATGCCCCGCCAGGCCTGGCTTGGCCTTTGGGGGTAGGAGACAGTGTGCAGGGGAATGGAGAAAGTGTGCTGATGAACTTAGCACTTGCCAGCTTCTCAACCAGTTGATCTAATTGTGGGGTAGGATAAGGGTCCAACTCTGTCACTGCATTCACTTTTATAAAATCCACACACAACCGGTATTCTGGAGGATCACCCTCAGCCAATCTTTTCTTTTGAACCAACACAATGGGAGCCACCCACCGGCTCTGGCTTCGCTCTATCATACCCCGCTTCAGCATCTGCTGAATCTCCTTTTCCACTACCAACTTCATGATGTGATTTAATGGGTAGGGATTTGTCTTAATTGAGGCAGCCTCCCCCGTGTCAATATGATGAGATATCAAATGTGTCTTCCCTGGCCACTTGATAAACAAAGGCTCAAAACACTCCAATACCTCCATCAATTGCTCCTGTTGTTTTTTACTCCAATTCTCAGAAACCTGAACCATGCTAATGTCAGCTGAAGAATCAAAGTCTCATTTGTCTAGCTCTGCCATTTCCACACTTGCCTGCATAGCAAAAGTTACCCCCCACTTTATCAAAATAAGGCTTAGTCTGTTAGCATGAACGTTTTTTTGCAAACCTTCATTCTCCATTTCCTGAACTACAAAATTATCATTCAGTAGAACTTTTACCAACCACAGCCAATTTAACTTAGCACTGAGTAACAACATCTTGTCAGAAAAAACGAACTTGCGAAGTCTGGCACTCGCATCATAATACTCTTTCTGCTTTTCTTGAACTTGTTTCAAATTCTCACCAGCTAATTCTCTCACACTCTGCAAAGTCTCCTGAAGCTGTTTGAAATATGCACACACATCTTTTGGACCACTGCCATCAGTCAGCCCCTCCCAATTCACATGAGCCAAATCCAACGGACCCCCAATGTCCCTGCAAAACAACAATTGGTTTGGGGAATAGCCTAGACTTTCCTGAGGTACAACCAAAAAAGGCACAGCCTGATCCAAGGTATTCTTATATTCTTGTACATATGCTCTTAATAATTTCCCACCATCTGAACATATCTTTCAACCAAACCATTTGCAGAGGGATTGTAAGCGACCAGAGGAGTATATTGTATTTCAGTAAGTTCACAAAATTTCTCCATTACCTGAGATAAGAGATTTGGACCCTGAACTGTGATCTTCATAAACCCATAGGTGCAAATAAACCCATTTGATGCAAATTAAATCAAAGCTTTTGTGATACGCAATGGTGAAATGTTTCTTAATGGAATTGCACAAGGATATCTTGTAGCATGGTCCACAATGATCAAAATGTATCACTTCCCAGTACTACTTATGGGTAAAGGTCCGGACCTAACAGACCCATCCTGACCCTTTGAAAACATCTTGTCAGTGACTACTGGAAAGGGTCTAAGCTCACATTTAGTTTTTTCTCGGAGGTATCCCACATGTTGCCATGTATAGCACGTTTTGCAAGCTATTTTAATTGCATTATGCACATCTGGCCAGTAAAATTGTCTTTTTACCTGCGCCAGCGTTCCTTTTACTCCGATGACCTGACATTGGAATGCTGTGTGCCAGATTTAAGACCTGTTCTCAGTAACTCTGAGGGAGGACTAGTTGTTTAATTACTTCTCCCTGATTCATAGCGCTGGCTGGATTGTCTCTTGAAACCACAAAAGGAGAAGTTTTTATTTTCTCCCTCATTTCCTCAAGGATAGGACATGATCGCTGGGCATTCTTAAATTGTTCAGAGGCAGTGTGACTAAAATCTTCTGGAAAGCTTGGAGGGTTAGCCTTTGCTGGTAAATCTCTGTTCTCACCTGTGGGCTTGTCAACGCCCCCCCCCCCCGCATTCCCACACAGCTTTTCTTTCCACCCAACCAGTTTCTCTCCTGTCCGGTTTTAACTCAGCTTTCTTTTTTGGGACCTAGTAACAATTGGATTAATCTTTCCAGTCATATAAAGGAGATCAGCTCCCACAATAAAATCCACATTATGACCATCAATGATTTTCATATCACCACTTAACCCATCCAATGTTATATTAATCTTAACCAAATCCATATATTTAAATGGAGACTCAAAGGGAGAAATCTTCACCTTCCCCATTATTTCATGCTTAACTGACTTTAACATTTTTCTATGTATGGAACTTAAATCAGCCCCAGTATCCACACTTCCCCACATTTTTAAACTATCCCCACAACCACAGGCTTATGCTTAATTGCTCAACCCAAAGTCGTTGCTTAGCTGGAACAATTTTTACAATGTCTACAACCTGTTGCCTTCTAATATCAGCAGATGCAATTTAAGCAAGAGGTTGTGATGAAGTCTCACCGGCTATGGCTCTCTGGGCTATGACTGCTGGGTTGGGCCACAAATGTGAAGCTTTCTTCCTCTCCGCTGTTTACTCGCGAGGAGGCTAGGGAAGTTTTGGAATCTTCCCAATCCTTTGTTTGATAGGACTCTCTGCCCGCCATACCACTGTACCTTGGCTGATTTCAGGAGGGCAGGACATTGACTCTTAGAGTGGCCAATTTGATTACAATTGAAGCAAGTAATTTGTTTTGGTGTTGAAACACCAGCTGGCTTTGCAGCTTTAAATGAGGCATCCTTCCTAAGCTGGGCTGGTTTAACTCCTTCTTTACTGGTTTCTGCCTCCCGGGGTGGTGGTTTAAAGTTGCCAGGTTTTCCAGGAGCAAAGCAGGATGATTTTCTCTCTCTCAACTTTATAATAGCCATATGATCAGCAAAGGCTGCAAGGTCCTGTAACTCAGTGGTCTCTCTAGCCTGTACAATGGCTGAAATATCTTCTGGGAGGGCTTGAAAGAATTGTTCCCTCACCACCAAATTGCAGGCGGTGTGATTCAACAGCAACAGCTCTAAACCATTGCTGTGCTGTTCTTTTAAGTCTAGCCATAGTAAGCAAAAAAAATCTCTTTCCCCTTGGGAAAGCTCTCTTCAGCTTGTCTCTTTATTGGGTTTCATTTTTGTCAAAGCGAGCCAAAGCCAGCACTCTGAAGTTCTCAAAAGTAGCATCCCCAGTCACAGTCAGCTCTCCCAACAGCTGTGCTAAATCTCCAGACACGCTGGGCCATAGAGCTTGCATACGATCTTTCCAGGGGATCTCATTTGTTATTAACGCAGCCTGGAACATGGCCAAGAAACTTTCAACCGAATCACCCATTTAATATTTTGGGAAATGTCTCTTTTGCCACTCCAAAAATGACTGTTTTACCTTGTCTTTAGCAAGAAGATTCATAGTTGCTTGTTCGTTCTGCTTGAAAGTCTGCAGTAAGCACATCCAATCAGTCACGCCTCCCAGCACTGTGGATCCGTCTGAATCAAGTGTTCCATGTCTGCAGTCTCGGGTCACAGGCACTTCTCCTGGGCTCTCTGCCCACTGCTCTTCAGCAACATCCATCACTGTCAACCTGAAATTTGCAGCAACTTCACCTGGGTTCCATTTCGTGGAATTCCCATGCTGTCATCTGATTCTTGGGATGTAGGCATAAAAACAACGCACCTCCTTAATTCTTCCAAGGTGACCTGGAGCTCTGCAGTGTGCATGAGCTGAGGCTGGATCTGGCTAGGTCTCACCACCAGCTCAGAGACTTAAAACTTCAGTTCAGGACATTTCTGTGCCATTCTCTCTTCTAGCAAAAAAATTTCAAAAAGCACAAACAACTGCTTGCTTCCACATCAAGTGAACATGGTTCAGATCACGCAAGCTGCCACCATGTCAAGATCCTGCATAGCATTCTAGAAACAAATAAGACCCATATGTCTCTATTGGGATGCAGAAATCTGCTTGTCGCTTGCACAGGATGTGGCTAAGACCCCCAGCTGTGTCTTCGAGGCAATGTGATCTGTCTACAGAGATCAGATACATATCCCCTCCCCTCCCCAAAATTATATGCAGTATGTGGCCTACTTGATGTGTGGGACCTGTTCTAGCTAGTGAGAATCCTAGTGCAGCTATAGACAATATCAGGTCAAAAGTCTGAGTTGAAGAGGCCAAGACTACATGGATGTTGAAATCCCCCAGTGGTATCAGCTTAGAGAACATCAAGGCCCAGTCCAACACAACCTCCAACAAGTTCAGCAGAGCAGCTGCCAGTGTGGCAGGTGGGTGGTACACCAGCAGAATGGCCGAACTCTCCACAGTATCCCACAGCCCAGGCCTGACTTCCCTGGTTGCCACTTAATTGCATTTCTCCATTGGAAAAAATCCACTAATTCCTAAAGCCCTCCCTAAAATTAACCAACTCCCATTTTAAAATACACTACTAACATTCCCATATTAAACCAACATACCCTACCTTGCCTTACTGCAGCTACTTGCCCAGAAGGGTTTAACTATTCTCCTCCATACTTAGGGACCTTAGGAATCCATTCCAATCAGCTGCCAAAAACATTTGGCCATAAAACTCCTCAGACCGATCAACCAATTTCCTTGGCTGATACACTCAGCTTAGGTGTCATCAAGCTTAAAAACCTCAGTCCTCCTTTGCTGGGGACTCAGGGTCCATTGATGAAGTTTTGCCACTTAGAGTATATCTGGGGGTCCCAACAATGTTTCAACTGCCACACCTACTGGAAGGTCCAGCAACAGCAGCCTCCAGCCCCCTCCAAGATTCTTCTCGGCACCTTGGGCTTTCAGGACTCTCTGGTACTCTCAAGGGATCTCCAACAGTCCCTGGGAGCTTGCACCACCTCCAAAGCTCTTGTTCTCTTCGGCTGCCCTGCCTGGTATCTCTAGTCATTGTCTTCATCCCAGTAAAGACTCATGACATCAGAGGGGGGTGTCAACAGCTCTTGGATATCTGGAAAGAGGCAAATCAGGAAGCATGAGCCTGGGAGACATAACTGTGGTGCTTGATGATCTCCTGGTGTATCTTTCAGAACCTCTTTAGGGACAGGCTGCCTCACAAGAGCCCGGGGAATCTAGCTCTCCAATTCTGCCCTCTTGGATTCTTCCATTCTTCCTAACCAGTTCCCACCACTCAGCACACCTCTTGGACTTTTGCAGATTGGTGAGGAGAGTCCCTAGGTGTTCCGGGCATTCTGACTGTTTACTAGTCAACTACTCACCAGCTGACTTCTCCCACTCTTTCTGGCCAGGTCCATCAACACCCCACCATGCTGTTCCACATCGAAGCCCAAACCTTCCCAGATCTCAAAGATTCCAGATCTCAAAGATTCTCTCTGGGTCTGAGTCTGGCTAGGATAAGCTGCTCTTTCCTCTGGATCTTGAATTAGTGCTGAGTCCTGCTCTCTTATATATGATATTCTTCTACTACTTAAAAACCCAACACCAACCATAATTATTAAACTAAACTGATCTAAATTAATTGAACTGTAGCCAAGATAAAACCAACTATGTATGACTTAAAATGAGGCAGAAAAAAGGTAAAAAAACATTTCTTGCTTGGCCCTTGCTTCTTAGTTTTAACCAGAATTATTTTGCTGCTCTCCTCTCCTTCTTTGGGAAACACTTTCATATGGTTAGCACCTGAGGGGTGCTATAATCTCCTCATGTGGCCTTTTCTCCCACAAGAATGGAATTTTATATTGCCTTTGTCATGCATATTCAGAACCATTTAGCTTTCTTCTAATTTCTTCCATTCTTGTCTAGAGAATTCCTCTTCCAATTGATTGATAACACTATGCAGTTGCAGATAATCTTTGGACTCAATTTCATGGATGATACTCTCATATGATTCTGGCAGGCTGACTAAAATTAACAAAAGTATATCCTTATCAGGAATGTCCTTTCCTGCAACTCTCAGCGGTTCAGCTAAATCAGGCATTTGGTCAAAATGTTCTCAGAGATTAGTATCTTCCTGCATTCTTATGCTAAGCAACCATTTCTGAAGATACAACTAGCTTTTTAATGACAATTTCACATGCAATCGCTACAATTCTGCCTATATAAACCTGACAGTTGGGAATTTAATGAACCTTAATAGCTGTTGGTCAGTTAAACCAGCAGTTATAATAACCTCCCACTTGATGGTCTTGTGTAATCCACACTGTCAGCTCCTTTGCACCTTGGTTTGGATACTCAGTCTGTCCAACCATTCACAGCCTTTTCCAATGAGATAGTTTTCATTCTATTGCTCAAAATTTGGTAGTTGTTCTCTGTGACCATGTTGTGTACCATAGGAGGTCACCGTGTTTGTTCCTTTGTTCTTGCCTATATGCTGCCAGCAGACGTGACTGGGTCTGACCCAAACGGGTGGCAAGCACAAGTGTGGTCAGGACCAAATGGGTGGCAAGCACAAGTGTGGTCAGGTCACAATCCAATGGGTCAAGGCAGGCGGCAGTCAGGGCATGGTCAGGTCACAGACCAATAATCAAGTCAGGCACAGGCAAGGCATAGTCAGGCCATAGTCCAGTAGGTCAAGGCATGGGAAAATCGAGAAGCAGGCAGGAATCAATGAAGAACCAGGCACACAGCAACAACAGGTAACACATTTGTTGCACCCAGGCAGAAGCAAGCTCAAAGCAAAGTTTATAGAGAAAGCTTTGTTCAAGGGGTTGGAATTCTGCAAGGAGTTAATCCTCATCATATGCAGAGACTTCTAATTTCCCATATCTTGCTGCCAAACGAGAACTCTTTCTTTGCTTCTGCAGTAGCAGCTTCTGCTTCTGCCTCCTATGCACAGCTGGCTCATCACTGAGTTCCTTAGGAGGGCCTGCAGGTTCTTATGTCATTAGGCAGGGAAGGGCTGGACATTGGGTCTGCTGCCTGGTCTTCCTCAGGAGCAGCCAACTCTGACTGCACTGTGTCTTCAGGTTCTGCCTCAGAGTCTTACCAGGGGCTGGCTCATGACAGCCTGCTTCTAAGATCCTCTGGTGATCTTTCTACCTTTAATCGGACATGAGCTTATCTGAACAACCATAACCCTGTTGGAAGAGTAATTAACACAGCAAAGGTGCATAAACTTTATCTACTCTTTCATTAGGTTTACACCTTTCAGTGTTAATTACTCTGCCAACATCTGTGGCCTCATATTGCAAGTATTTAGCCAGGCCATGATCCTGTGAGGAATAGCAGTGTTCTTCAGTTGTAGGTACACAAGCAACAAACTTCTGTGCAGAGCTGACCCTAAGAGACCTATAATCTACATCTATCTTGTTGGTTTACAGGACAGTCAAGAGGTCTGCTGGTTCAAGGCCTTGCCATGTTATCATGAGCCTGAACCAAAAGAGCCTTCTGTTGGGGCTGTTCCCAAGACCGTCTGACCCCATATGTCCCAAATAGGCCTCTGCGTTCTGCAGAGGCCAATTTGCTGGTAGTCCCCTGCCCCTCATTGATACGGCTGGCCTCTACCCGGGCCAGGGCCTTTACAGCGCTGGCCCCGTCCTGGTGGAATGCTTTACCATCTGCTGTCCGGGCCCTGCGGGACCTTGGTGAGTTCCACAGGGCCTGTAAGACTGAGTTATTCCTCCGGGCCTTTGGGGATGCCAGCTGCAGACTGCCTGCCCCCTCTGTAGCCCCCACGACAGTTTTACCATCTTCAACATTGCCTGATTGCTGATACCATCCATTTCTGGGCAATGCTGGCCCTCCTGGCCTTTGGGTTGGGCGCCATCTGTGCATGCCTCTGGGCATGTATTTTTATTTGTAATTTTTGGAATTGCTGCTATAATGTATTTTAATGTATTTTAATGTTTTATCATTATATTGTATTTATGAGACCTTATATTGTATTTGTTTTATGTCTCATTGTACACCGCCCAGAGCCCTTCGGGGGTTGGGCGGTCTATTAAGTCTAATAATAATAATAATAATAATAATAATAATAATAATAATAATAATAATAATAATGTTCATCTGCTGAGCCTTCTAAAGCTGGGGGCCCATGGTTTGGGGGAGTCTTTATATGGAGATAGAGCCAGTTGCCAGATCCTTATGCTGTCAACCAGATGAGGAATTTGTTCAAGGCTCCAGCCTTGGACAGGTCCTGAGAGGAAAGGTCCATAACTGTATATGATAGAAGAAGCTCAAACAGTTTGTTGCTTGCAGGTGTCCTTCCACTGAAAAAAATCAATACATAGAGATGTTAGTATGGTTGTCCAGTAAGTATCTCTTTGACAAATACGAGGTTGTCCCAGAGATGCAGAGGTCTCTTGGGTGACCTCATAGGAAGACCACCTGCAATAAGCTATATGTGACTTTCTTCTGGGCCATTTCTCCATGGGACTATTAATACAGGGTGAAATGAGAAGTGTGCCTCTCCATAATCCTGATCTGACCACAAAAGAAGATTAAAATAAGAAAAACATGAATTTAAGTTGGTTCATGGGCTGCCAAATCACCATATTAGATCTTAAATACATTAGCCACATCTAGAAGTGTGTATGTGACCTTCATATGCTGAAGGTCATACTCTACAACAGGGGTCTTCAAACTATGGCCCTCCAGATGTTCAGAGACTACAATTCCCATGAGCCCTACCACTTGGCCATGCGGCAAGGGGCTGATGGGAATTGTAGTCCATGAACATCTGGAGGGCCATAGTTTGAAGACCTCTGCTCTACAACCTTGAACTTGGCTTTAATTCACCAATAAAAATATGTCTTTCTTCTTTTTCCATTTCATATAATGCACTCACTATCTGAAATAATTTTATAAATCTGTGAATGTTCATTTCAGTGTTGCAGTGACAACAGTTTCAGCACTTGCTTGTATTTATTCCTCTACTTCCCCTACTTTTAACCAACCATTGTCCTAAGGCTCCCAGTTAAGTGCTGTGTTATTTTGCAAATGAAATGGCTGTGTCGGGAAAACAAATGAAGTAAAAGAAAGAATAATTGAGGATGGATCTCTTTAAAATAGTAAAGTGACAGATACCCTGTTGTTTCAAACTGATTGTATCTTCCAGTGTGCCAGCAGATTACCTCATTACAGTATGTCAATCAGGTACTAGAGGGGAGAAAACACAGAAAACAAATGCTACAAGGCAGAAGTACACAGCTAGAGTAAAATACAATCCTAGGGGATTGTAAACATGCAAATGACTGGGCTGCTGAGATACCACTGTGTTATTGCTATTACAGTTGTGGAAAAAACAAAAGAAGAAGGCCTGAAATACAAAATATAAAGCTATGGTTCTTAGATATGAAGCCAGCTTGAAGATTCAGTTTCAAGTTGGTTTATTAAAAGAACCAGTATCCAAAAATAAGTCAGAAGAATTGTTGCACTGTGATTCCTTTCTCCCAATTATATTAGCATCTTGACCTTCCCCAATGAGTGTGTTTTGAAGAGTTGAAACTGTCCATAACTTCCACTATTCCTGATTGTGAATAACTTTGACTGTTATATTTTATGTATGTGAAGATGTGATTTATTTCCATTTAGAAATTGTGACTATAAGGCTTTGGCAGACACTGAAAGCAATATCTTGTTATTTCCTAGTCACTTTACTTCATTAAAGGATCAGTAGTATTTCACTATACATATAATCTGAATTTACTGAGCTTTCCAATCAATTGTCCTACAGCTCTGGTGAAATTTAAGTGAGTAACTCAGGCTGGGATAAAGTGCATTGCCAGGCCTTCAAGGGCTCAGAGAAACAGCTGTACATTCCTGTTTTTAAATGGTGTAGCGACTCATTGATAGACTAAAATCCCATAACAACATGTCATTTGGATGCTGCCACCCGTTTGAGCTATATACAGTGTCGGCAGAAATAGCAGAGTGATTCCAAAGTTCTCTACTGGCTGGAGCCAAACCTAAGCCCCGTTTGTGAGGCCAGAAGGATTTTCTCCATGCTCTGTTTTGAAAGGAACACTTTCTGAAGAAGGACATTAATTATGCAGCTAATGAATTTCTTTTTATGTTTTCTTTTTGCCCCTCTTCTTGCACTACATAAACAACACAGTTTTAGCCCAACGTGCCATTTGGAGCGAAGTCATGGATTAATATGTGATGAATGCCCCCTTGGGTATTCTGGCTCACGCTGTGAGAGGTAAGCAAGCTTCAAACAGGATGTTACTTTCCTTTTCTCAGAATATTTTATTCAGTGGCTGTTTTAAAGCAAATGCCCTTTGAATGCCAAAATTGCCATGTTAGTCATAAATATCTTTGTTCCCATTGTTTTCCCTCAATCAGAAATGTGGAGCAATGATGTCATATGAGGCTCTTGTTGTAATGAGATATGACATGCTGTGTTCCAGAGATGTCTAGCTGTTTTATGAGCCAAGAAAATGGTTTTATTTAATGTTGCAAATAAATATTAAGTATCAAAGAAGGTATTTCCTATGGAAGTAATATTACTTGGTGGAGTTATTTTTGGTGTGTTGTACACCTGTTAATTTTTGCTATTATTTTTTGTCTTCCAAATTTGATTTGAATGTTGAAATCAGCAGTTCACTAAATTTCCTTTTCACCTCATTGCCAAAACAACAATGCAATTGTGGAACTTGCATTTCTTTATCTTAATTATTTTAAGTTTATATTATGAAATTTTGCTGCTTCTAATTCTCCACTGAAGTTGTTAATTTGGACTGTGAAACTACATGGGGTGCAATTAAATTGTCAGTATTCAATAAATATTTAAGGAGGAGCTTAAGAAATGTAGATGACTCCAAAATTATTCAGAAATGTTAATATAGAAATGTGATATGGAATCAAATGTGATATGGAATATTTCCCCAAGTTGCTCAGTTGTTGCATTTCTTCTCATTTTCTTTTCATACATTGTTTTGAGAAATTAGTTAGAGATCAGAGACTGCAAAAAGATGCTGATAAATTAAAATACCCCATAAAGTGTATTTTATCTGTTAATGCTAATCACTGGAATTAAACAATTTTTGCTAGCTGATGTCCGAAGTGGGATTTTAGCCAAGATATTTTCAGATTCCTGTTGCCAGTTGAATATCTTCCATTGGTTATGTGAATTATATGATACATCACCAAAGGGGGCAAAGACCTTGCACAGAACTACTGTCTTTAAAAATCAAAGCATTGTTAATTCTTCCTGGAGTCTTAACATTTCATAAGGAATACAATCTTAAATTGTCTCTAGTAGCTTTTCTACAAGGAAAATATGGCATGGGTCAATTCAGATGGTCAACTGATAAATTTTTGACACTTGCAGGCAACAGCCATCAATGAAAATAAAAAAAATGCTTGTGATGAGATTTTTATTAGCACATGAAAGACAACCTCGCTGTAATATAATTTTAATCACCACTGAATTTAATTGCTGCTTTAAAAGGGCCATACATAAACTTTACCAGTTAGCCAGTTTATATGAGAGCATATGTTTTATTCAGATAACCAAAATCAGTTTCCTGTATGTCTAAAGATTCAGAATTTACTCCTATGGCAACATTTATAATTAGAGCTGTAATTCTGTAAGTTTGTTCTGTAAGTTTGTTCTGTTGCATTGCTGTAATATTTAAAGGATTGCCAACATATAAGTCCAATCACAGAAACCCTTACAAGCCCCAGAATTTGGCACCAGTGTTGACCTCCAATCCTGGCAGTGTAAAATTTGAATGGTATGGCCCATACATTTGATTCAACTCATGTGGTGGAATTTCTTCAACAACAACATGCAATAAGCCCACGAAAATCAGCCCCCAAGGCTAAATATAACCTGCGGCTCCAAGTGTTTTCTTTTCCCGTGGAAAACGGGTCCAAATGGCTCTTTGAGTGTTAAAGGTTCCCTACCCTGACCTATACCTTTTTTGTTAATTAACCTGATAGGACTAACATGCTGACTGCACAGGGTACAGTTTTTTAATATTTATTTGTTTATTAAGAACATTTGTATCTTGCTCATCTGTCCTATAACACATTCTCAATGTATATTACAATACATTAAAAACCAGTAAAAGTATAATGGTACTGTAGAAAATGACAACTGTCCAAAGAGTAACCTACCATTTTCACATGAAATAAAAACATTAATAGCAGAATTAATAACAGTACTATAAAATAAGCAGTTTATCATCAATTAAAACAATGTTCACAATGAAGGCTTTCTTAAGGAACTTCCATAGTCTGTAGAATACTTGTAAGGATGGGGCAACAGACTTCCTTGGGAGGACACCCCAAAGTTTCAGTGCTGCTCTGAAGAAAGCTTTCTCTCTTATAGTCATGCACTTTGTAGCAGACAGTAAACCCATACAGAGGAGAACCACCTAACTTCACTGCCTGGGCAGATGCATATGTGAGGAGGCAGTCCTTGAGACACTTGAAATATTTTGAGTTTGGCCCAGAAACTAACTAGAAACCACAGCCCATTCTAAATGGTTGGGCACCAGGCTGTTGTGGCCTAGCTGTGGAGGCCTGCTGTTACCATGGAGCCATGGGGAAACTAAAAAAAACCCAGAAAAACCTTCCCACCACTGGAAAGCCCCATTAAGCTTAGTGAACTTACACTACCAAGAAAGTGGCATAAGTCCAGAGCCCCAGCTGCCAGCGCAACAGGGGCAGTGGCCAGCTGGAAGCCAACTAGTGTCCGCTCCTCCCCTGGCTATGTCCCCAAACCACCCCCACTCTGTCGGTGCTGGTGGCCCAGTGACCCTGGTGCGGCACTCAACGTCACTTTCCACCACTGTGAAAAGCCACCACTGCTGCCCACCAGTGGATTCACCCCTCTATCGAAGCAAGTGTAGTGGGTAGGACAAATCTACTGGCATGGCCCCTCACCACTCCCAGTGGCAGATTCTTTGCCCTCCCCCCCATTCTTTGCCCTCCCCCCTTATTTTGGATCATCAATGGAACACAGTATGGGTAATATGCTTCCAGCAGATTTAAATAATACTGTAAGTTTATTGTTGGCAGCGAGATCTAAAAGAACTGTCTTTCAACTTTAAAATGTTCAGCACTGATATTTGAACAGGACAATAATGCAGTGGTGGTACTACATATGTAAACCAGAAGTTACATTAGAAGGTCCTTTCAAGACCTTAAAAAGTGTAGCCTTTTTGTCATGCTTCCTGAACAGCTGAGAAATCTTTGAGTGTCCTCTGAGGAATGAATCAGAAAACTCAACAAATATAGTCTACCATTTATTTCTTTGAATACCTTGTGGAGTTATATTTGGTAAAAAGTACCTGCCACAAAGAAAGCTTAGGAATCATCCTACTTATTTTGATGGCTGTTTTTTCTGAGTACTATTTCTGTGTTTCTTTTCCTGTCTGGTGGTAAGTCATTACTTTTCTCGCAAACTTGAGGACTGGGAAGTTAATTAATGTGAGAACAAATCAGCTGTACTGTAATTTTTTGGCAGTTTGTCAATGTAGAGGTCACCGACAGCTCTCATCAGCAACAAGTGGTATTTATAAGTGGAGTAATCCATAGATTAGCAGCATGGAAGGCATTTGAATAAGTGCTGGATTTCTTTTAATTGTCACAGTTGCATGAAAAATGCCCATGGCTATTTATTATAATGACCATACCAGCATTTAGAAAACGTTATTGGTAAGTTATTAAATGTAGATGAGTAATATCTTCAGTAATTTACATAGAATCTCTTCTTATTATAGCTCTTGGATACTGCTCTGAATCATCTGTTGCTATTGCATTAACTGCCTTAAAATGATCTTTGTGGTCTATATATAGTTCTGCCTTGGTTCATGCTTTATGCATGATTTCTCACTCCTACAACTGTCATTAAATCTGATTTTTGTATAGCTATGTAATGCTATGTCTAGTTCCACATTCCTCAGACTGGGGGTTGGGGTTGCCCTCCAAGATCCGTTCCCTTCAGTGTCTTCTCAGCCTGTGATTGACTACACCTTAACTCTCTCTCACTCCTACCAGCATCCTCTGCCCAGACAGCATAAGAAAGGCTTGGAGCATCCTCCTCGACCATGTCCTAAAAAAAGGGCCTCCTGGAGGTTTACCTCAGCCTCTCCCGATGACCTCCATGCAAGAGCAGGCCCTTGCAAATCTAGCAAAGCTTCCTCCAGTGGCTTTTCCCTCTCAATTCTCCCTCCCTCCCTTCACCCAGCCCTCTGGAGCTTGGCCAGGGCCACCATAGAGCCAGCGTCAGCCAATTCGAGTCCTTGCAAAGAGCACAGATGTTGCAGTGTCTCTAGCTGTCAGGGAAGCCAGCATGAGGCAGGTTATCGTCCCAGCTGGCCGCAGTAAAAGTGGGAACAGGACTATCGCCTCCAGTCTGCTAGTAAATTAAAACATTTTAAAGGTTTTTTTAATCAGTTGCATTGTTCTATTGATTAATGTGTGTTGAACTCTGCGAGTGTTTCTATCGTTTTTCTCCTTCAGTTCCCTGCAGGTACTGCTAACAAACATCAGCTACTTGGTTTTCCTCTTTCCTCTAGTTTAATGTATCCTCTTCTGAGCTCCCTGCTTTTTCTACTAATCTCCTCTTCAAAATTAATTTGAAATGGTTCAATCTTTATAACTGCTAGGATAACAGCCTTCTTTTTCAAACTCTGAATTAATTTTCTTGAAAAATAATACAAGACCTAACCTTTGCAGTTCTTTGTTGCTCTGCCTTTGACTGAATTCTATACTTATCTGTATTTATTCCCTGTATTGTGATGTTTCTGACCAAATTTTTATCAATGTTTCAAGATTTTTAGAGGCCGTGGGCCAACATGACTTTAGCCCAAAGGATCTCTTGAATTCAATCAAGGGCTGACAGAGAAAGAGAAACTGAAATAACATTAGGGTTAGAAATTGTTGCTTTCTGCAAAAAGGAACCAGTTCAGTGATTAATAGAAAAAGATGGTGATATCTTAGTGGTCAGAAAGACAGACATTTTATGAATTTGTTGAAGAAGGGAGAGATTGTGGAAGAATGGGAATGACTAAAAGTGTTTCTAGCAACTTAAAGATGACTCTGTGTCCCTCATGGTCCCCAAGGAAAAGATATCTTTGGCAACTTGTGAATGTCATTTTCAGCAGGTAAAAATGAAATGTGTTGTTACATAACCCCATTTAAGTTGTATTCATTAAAATGTGTGTTTTAAATGTATTGAATTTGGTGCCTTTGACACCTTCCCCTCCTTTGCTAGGAACATAAATGGCTTAAAGACTGCTGTTCATAATTTTAAAAATCAGAGTACATTTTGTAAACTTAATGAGTTTTTCTCTTTCATGTTGAATAATAGCCATTTGCCAAAGTAATCCACCTTGAATAGCATAATCTGATTTTTCATGATTCCATGCTGTGCATCTGCAACCTAAATGTAGCAATTTTCATGGAAATACTCGAGAAAGAAAATAAAATTGTCTCATAACTAGCATAACTTGAGTTGCCAACTGTCCAGAGGAGAAAAAAATATTGTCCCTTTAATAGAGGCTTAATGAGATCTTATTTACCATGATCATATATTTCTTGTTTTAAAAAGGTAGAAGCAATTCTGGTGTTGTTATCTCTATGCCATAAGTTTCAATTGCCAATTTCTGAACATTAAGCATCTATTAAAAGGCCATTTTTCTTCAAGCATATTAGCAATCATTCTTCTGATATTAATTGGCTGTTATTGACTATGGAGGCAGAGTGAAATCTGTCTGTGTCTATGGTGAAATTATTTGCATTGCAAAATATAGTGAAAATCTATTCAATTTTATACCTGAAGTGACTATGATAATTATGGTCATTTATGCACTTGTGATCTGCCCCTCAGTGAACGTACATTCCCTTTGGGTTAGATTCTTAGTTGTTCACACATCCCCCCCTCCCCCGCCCCATCAGACACCCTCTTTTTTTTTAATCCTGGCAAAATGTGAAAAAAAATCCCCACCATTTTCAGGGAAAGTGAAGGGAATTAGCATGTGTTTTGCTTTCTTTGGGTTTCCTTGCTCCTCCTGCCCACACAACAGCAGTTCCTCCTTGTGTGGATAAAATAAGGAACTGGAGAATGAACAGAAGGGCAAATCAGATCAGCTGTGTTCACTTTGCAGTGGGAGAAACAGAAAACGGTAGGATAAACCCACTGTGAAGCACACAGCCGCAAGGTAAACACAACAGGCGTAAATGGCCTGTATTAGGGCTCTCCCTCCTTCGTTCCATTCTGTCAATTAGTGTATCTAGGGTTGAGGAACTGTATCTTGGCAACAAGCCATGTGCTTACTGGCAAGTAGTCTGAGGTGATCTAAATTGCTGTGGAGGTTATATCTGTGAGCCCTTGTTGTTTAGAAGAGGATTCTATCCCTTCCTGGCCAGGTGGAGAGCCCCTGTCCCCTTCTCTGAAGGGCCTCAGTTTCCATGTTAGCTGGATTGGCATGAGAAGGTCCATCTGTCCTTGGAAAGAACTCTTGGACCCCAGCAGAGGGCTAACCTCAGGGGTTCCTGACAGACAGCTTGAGAAATGCTGCCTGGGGATATAGCTACAGCAAGAAAACTATGTAAATCTTCTTTCACTTTTCCAAAAGAATTTGAAAAAATGTGTTTCTTTCCATATGTTGTTCTGTTGCAGACAACACAGTTTTTATATAGGATTTCTTTTTGTTAATGTCAGATATTAATTTTCTATGTAACATTCTTTTCTATGAACCCTCCCATGGGCATAGCACAATGAACCAGAAAAGAGTAACTGAGCTGGAAAAATTCCTAGAGGGAATGTTTGGAGATGTAATGAAAAGAGATTATATCCAGGGTTTACAGGAAGTGGAGAGAAGAAGAAAAAACCCCAGAGAGAATGAGATGAGAAATAGGGATTGATTTTTTTTTCTACCTAAAGATACATTCCAGGTTCATTATCACACAGCTATATTTGCCGGTTTAAAGTAGCTTTAAGACAATTGAAAAAGGCTAGGAGATTAAGTTTTATTTTAATTTTAACTAGCAGAGTCTGAACTGATAAGAGTACAAAAAAAAACCCTGACCAAAATGGATTGTGATTGGCAGAAGGGATATTTGTGACTAGCAGTTCAGTGTTCATAAATCCTTGGAGTATTCTTCTTGTGACTGTCTTTGTGCATTTCTTCTGGCATTATTGGATACATATCTAAGTGAATGAGGAAAAGAACAAAATGAACCCAGATTAGTGAAGGAGAAGATGATTAGTTATTGAAGAAACTGTGCATCTCCCTTCAAAATTTGTTTACAAAAATCATGCTTCTTTGGTTAAGCATAGGTTGCCATTTTTGGATTGGGAAATTCCTTGAGATTTTAGGTATGGAGCCTGGGGAGGACAGGGTTTGGGTAGAGGAGAAACCTCATGGGTACATAATGGCACAGAATCCCCACCTTCCAAAGCCTTCGGTTCCAGTGGAACTGATCTCTGTAACCTGGAGACTACATGTGATTTCAGGAGACCTCCAGGCACTACCATATTAATGCAGCAAAGGACATATTTATGCAGCAAATAACATATTAATGCCCATTAATGCAGTAAACAGGGATTTGTTATTTAGTTAGATAACTAGTTAAAGTAACATTGCTATGCCACCTCTTCAAAGTCCTGTTTTAAACTGTGGCTTACAATTGAAAACCACAGTATAAGACACAAGCCATTAGACATAAGCAGCATAAAAACTAACCTTAAAAGCCACTGGGCTATTGAAAAGGTGGTAAGCTAAAATACTAATTGAAAGGCTGGGTAAAGAAGGGGCCAGCAAACCTGGGGGGGTGGCATTCCAAAGGCAAGGTCCCCCCACAAAAAGTATCCTGTCTCTAGTCACCACTTGCTTCATTTCTTAAGTTAGGGGCACAGAAGGCAGGACTTGCAAGGCAGTTTTTAACTGGCAGATTGTGTAGTGTGGGATGAGCTGGTCTTTCAGGTGCCCTAACTCCAAGCCATTTAGGATTTTAAAGATAAGATTCAACACTTTGAATTGTGCCTGGAAATGGATGAATAGTTGCTGCTGTACTGCAGTCAAAGCTCTGCTGATGACTTGAGTTCAATCCCGATGGAAGTCAGTTTCAGGTAGCCAGCTCAAGTTTGACTCAGCCTTCCATCCTTCCTAGGATGGTAAAATGAATACCCAACTTGCTGGGGTATAGATGACTGGGGAAGGCAGTGGCAAATCACCCCATAAACATAGTCTGCGTAGTAAACTTTATGATGTAGCATTACTCACACTATATCTGTTAAACCAGTGCCTTTATCTTTTAAACCAATGCCTGGCGACCCTTGCTGCTGCAGTTCAGACCCATTGACTTTTCCAAACCATTTTCAAAGGCAGCCCTACATAAAGTGTAGCACAATAATCTAACATGAATGTTGTCTGAGAATGGATCCCTGTGGGCAGGTAATACTTTTCAAGGAATGACTGTAGCTAGTGAATCAGCAGGAGCTGATAAAAAGTGCTATGTGCCCTGAAGGAGGCCTGAGCCTTGGACCATAGGCTAGGATCTAGTAACACTACCAAGCTACAAATCTGCTCCTTCAGAGGAATGTGACCCCCTCCAGGGTACACAGTTCCTGAACAGCTTCTCCATTGATCAATAGTACCTTAGTCTTGTCTGGATTGAGCTTCAATTTACTGCCCATTATCCATCCCTTCTCCAGACATCTAGTCAGTACTTCCACAGATCCACTTAGCTTAGCTGTTAAGAAGAAATAAAGCTGAGTGTCATTAGCACCTCACTCCATATCCCTGGATGACCTCTCACAGTGATTTCATGTAGATGTAAAATAGCATGGGGGATAAGATGATGTCCAAAGACAGCCATGGGGCCCACCACTCAGATGTGCCTGCACCACTGGGAACCAGCCTACCACACCCCTGAGCCTCCAGGAGCAGCCGGGAAACCCCATGCCGCCCAGAGCTGGCTTATCACGCCTCTAAGTCTCCAGGAACAGCAGGGAAACCCCTGCATCACCTGAAACTGGCCCACTGTGCTCTGTGGCACCCAGAAATGGCCAGGCAGCCCCCGTGCCACCTGGAGGCACTCTGCCACACCCCTGAATCCCCAGGAATGGATGGGAAACATCTGCACTATCTGAAGCTGACTCACCATGCTCCACAGCAACTGGGAGTGGCTGGGAGGCCCCCATGCCCTGTGGAGCTGCCTCCCCATGCCCCAGGAGTCCCGGGGGCAGGTCCACATTGGCTTTCCCAGTCCTCCACTCCAAGATATACTCAGTGGGAAGGAGGAGTGACCAGGCACTGGGAGAGTTAGGCAAGCCAGGAGGAAAGACTGGAAGAAGCAGCCACAGGCCTCAGAATCTGCCAGGCAGCCAGGGTGGACCCCAGGCAGGAGAGGAAGCCCTGATAGCCCATAAGGCCAAGGAAGGGCAGACTCGGCCCAGCTCCAGAGCAGAGGCCTTGGTTGGAGAGTGGAGGACCCTGGGGCAGGACCATACCTCCCATAGTCAGCAAGGAGGAAGCTGTTGATAGCACTGGGGAACTTGCAAAGCCACAAGGGAGAAGCCCCCAGTGAGCCCTCGCTTCTGAGACCTCTGGGACTAACTAGGAGCAGGAGGCACAAACTCAGAGTAGGAGTCCTCATCTGTGTACTCAGGTACACAGAGTAGGAGTCCTCATCACCTGTGTATTCAGGTACACAGAGTAGGAGTCCTCGTCATCAGGGGACAAAATCGATGCCATGGACAATTCCCCAGCATCATTGTCTGAAATAAGTTGGTCAAGTAAGACTGGAACTGTTAAGGCACAGTGCCTCCTACTGCCAACCCAGCCAGCCTCTCCAGAAAGATACCAAGGTCAATACTGAAAGTTCAGGAGAAACAACAGGGATGCATTCCACTGTTACTCTTTTAGTAAAGGTCATTAATCAGAATAACCAGAGCTGTTTCAGTCCCCAAACTAGGCCTGAATCTGGACTGAAATGTGTCTAGATAATCCATTCCATCCAACAGTGCCTGAAATTGTGCAGCCACCACCATCTTGAGTACCTTGCCGAAGAATGGAATATTAGCTTAGAAAATTTATTTCTGGGGTGCTGTGTGGTTTCCGGGCTGTATGGCCGTGTTCTAGCAGCATTCTCTCCTGATGTTTCGTCTGCATCTGTGGCTGGCATCTTCAGAGGATCTGTTGTACCTGGCTTACATATCAGACACATCTTCAGAGGAAGATGCCAGCCACAGATGCAGGCGAAACGTCAGGAGAGAATGCTGCTAGAACACGGCCATACAGCCCGGAAACCACACAGCACCCCAGTGATTCCGGCCGTGAAAGCCTTCGACAATACATTAAATTTATTTCTGTTTCTGTTTCTACAACTGGTCAAGACAGATGCAATGATTTGAATCTCTGCATTGAACTAGAGATGTGATAAAGATTTCATTTCTCTCCTTTTCTTTGAAAAGGGAAACCAACTAGGTTTTTGATCCACCCCCACCCCCCATCCCCCACCCACACACTTGCAGCATCTCAGCATGTTTGGGAGGAAGCAACGTTTCCAGGACGGTGGATCACATGGATCCTGACTCCCCCACCCCATAATTCTGCTGTGTACCTAGTAACATTTCCCCAACAGCGGATCAAAAGCCAACTCCCAACTTACCCCTTAGCTGGAGTCAGCTTCTCATGATAGCAAGTAGATTGTTGCAAATACACAGGTTGAGAATGGCTGTACTATTAATGTCTATTAATTGGCTGCTTAATCACCACTGGTGAATAAAAATTGATCCAAACAGGCAGGTGTTCAAGCATCCCTAATAACTGACCTTCACTGAGCTGGATGGATTGTTATAATATTTGTCCAGACATATGGGATCCACTCACAGAAAAGTGACATCTTTGCTGCTCAGAAATACCTAGAGGACATGTTAATTAGGTGAAATTGTTCACTGCATTAATTTGTGTACATTTGTAATTTAACACATTACATTATGGCGACAATGTATATTCTTATGATGCAAACAGTTGCATTCTGGGACTGTATTTCTTTGTTTGTAAGGTTTTCTGTTTGTTTCTGTTCTACGAGAAACACTTGTGAGGAAGAGGAACTTCAGCTTTCCTGGCTAGTTAATATAGTGAATCATCCTTGTTGGCTAGTTTCACTAAATGCGCTGCATTACAAAGAGTTCTAAAAATGGATGTGATTTCCTCCAGGATGCCAACAGACAGATTTCTTATCATGCTTTTGTCTCTTTTTCAGTTTCAGTGAGAAAGCCCCCCCTCCCCCCCGTCGCCCAATCATACACTGAAATGTAATAACTAGTGGAGCTGGCAGAATGTCAGCTAGTAATGAATTCACAGTGCTGTTAAAAGAAGGGTGAGATTTAAAAGAAAAAACCCTGAGACACTTGAAAGAAAATCAAATGATCTTTAGAGATTCATAAGACAACAAAATGGTAAACATTTCTCTTTTTTTCCTGACAGGCCAAAGTAGTTCTTTAAGATGTTATGTCTGTTGCCCTAGGTGTGCAGAAGGCTATTTTGGACAACCTTTAATACCAGGGTCATCGTGCCAGCCTTGCCAGTGCAATGACAACCTCGACTTCTCCATTCCTGGCAGCTGTGACAGCTTGTCTGGAGCTTGTCTGATATGTAAGCCAGGTACAACAGGCCAATACTGTGAGAAGTGTGCTGATGGGTATTTCGGAGATGCTCTTGATGCAAGGAACTGTCAACGTAAGTCCTGGAGCCTTGCTTCTCCTGTCACGAAGCACTCATTCCCTAAGGGCACAGCTCACGAGTCTCTGTCAAATAGTGCATGCGCTGATTTGCATGGTATTACATGAAATAAAAGGCACATTATCCAGATGCTGGTGGTTTCAGGATTCCTAACTTATTATGTTAGCATCCTTTGTGTGATTGCATTATTTCACATATCCAGTCCCTTTCTTTTCATCTGAATGTCTAATTGAGCTAATAGTTTAAATGTCTCCCAGGCTGTACAGATAAATATGAATGTACTGTATGTATATGATATATACATGCTTCAGAAGAAACATTTATATTGCCCTAACCACCTGTTATTGCCTATATTCTTGGCTTGTGCTCTTTTTGTTTTGGAGGCTCACTGTGATTATGAAAAAAAGGTTTTCATTCATCTGTCTTGGATGTATATATTTATTTACTACTTTGGGAATGTCAAGACCAACCAGAAACATAGCATTGTGGTATGTGTGTAAAATTCCACACACACACACACACAAATCCTAACCAGATTTTCTTTTTAAACAAATGCTTTTATCCTCAAGTTTAGGGGTCCAACTGATAGGTGTATTTTGGAAATGATTTTTTCACTCAGGTAAAATCAGCAGAATTTCTGAACTTTGGTTTTAGTTTTGTTGTTTATTTTTTCTATACTGCATGACTGGGCTTATTGCATGACTTATCTAGAGTTATCTGTCATTCACCCATTCTCTGTTTGCTGATAGGTGAATAAGATGGAACATGTGAATGGTCCTGTCTTGAGCTCCGTAGTTCTTTTTGTCTTTTATTCTAGTCAAGACCTATTTCTGCATTAAACTGCTTTGAATGGGCGGAGGGGGGGGCAGGGATAAGAATCTCTGAAAAGGCAGACCAGGTCTAAAAGTCTGTATTGAAAAAGCTGAAAGTTACAGCCCCATGTCAGTTTTTTTTTTCTCCCCATCCATAGCGTCAATAACCAGCAGTCTGAATTGTGTCTGGACACAAATGGGCACTCAGTGAAGATCTTTTAGCCCCACTGGGATACGATCCCTGTATTCATCCTCTGAAGAGAATTTTCAAAGGCAACCCCATGTGTACCACGTTACAGTAATGTAACCTCAATGCAATCAAAGTAAGGATCTCCATGGCCAGATTATGCTTTTTAAGGAGCAGCTGTAGCTGGCATGACAGCCAAAGCTGGTAAAAGGCTCTGTGTTCCATGTAGGAATCCTGAGCCTCCAGCCATAGATCCAGCAACACCCTTTCCTTCAAGGGAAACACTACCACCTTTCAGGCTGACTTTGCAGTCACCCTACTTCAGCCTTGCCTGGATTGAGCTTCAGTTTGGCTCTCCCATTACCTAGCTAGAACAGCCGCAGACCTTGATAAGGAGAAACAGAGCAGCATTTAATCTGTATATTGGTGACAATTTTATCTACAAAATAAATTGTAAAAAAGTATGTTGGGCTAATGTGTTTTCCAGGTCTACCTGTGTCAGGGGGCCAAAATAAGAGCCCTTCCTCCATAGTCCAGAAAACCTCATCTGCATGTCATTGTTCAGATGCAATGGTGATGGAAAGCAAGCTCATTTTTCTACCCTCACAGCATAGGCATGATAATGTGCTGTCTCCTGTGTTCATTTGCATTCACTTTGAGTTTTCCTTCACTTATGCTCCAACCCTCTAACCAGCTGCTTCTTCACTTCAGGCTCCTCTGGAACCTAGCCATTAAACTGCCCCTTGGACTTGAAAAGTCTTTCATAAAAGGACCGCATTTAACAGAAAACAAAATTGTCAATAAGTAACAAGAAAAATAGATAGATAGTGAACTGCTTGCCTAAGCTCTGGTTAGAGAAAAAGAATATTTCCCTGGCAAATGGAGAATAGGGAAGGCAGGCAAGCAAAATAACAAGCCTTTAACAGGTTCCTAGTTCACCTGTAGATTTCTTGATCCAAACCCTGAATCTAGTCAGTACACTCACACTCCCTATATAAGTGCATGCCTTGACATTCATAGCAGCTATTTTCCTGAACAGCTCTAGGAAATGCACACCTGAGCGCCTATGAAGGAGGATTTTTACGATTTAACCAAAAATCCTAGGCAGCCCAATCCTCTGTGGGTGTGGGTGTGAATGGGCCATTGGAGCTGGCATAGGGGTGTGCAGGTGCCTTTGCTCTCTCTGCAAGCATAAGTGGCACTTAACACGAAGGGGGAGGGCAAACTGGGAGGCAGATGGGCATCATGGACTTTGGCAGCACTCAACCCAGAAGACAACCCAACCTCCAGAGCTGTGGCAGCATACAGGTAGATGCTGGTATGGCTGTAGCCATTCTGGGAGTGGAGCCAACTTTAGTCAGCTCCCCTGACCTTTGGAGCCAGGAATGCTCCCGCGTAGCCCTCAGATTTACTATACCCTTTTGGTTATTGTAAGTTTGTTTTAAGCTATGGAAGGCTTGCAGGCAGCCAGGGAGTTTTTGGTGTTTGCTGCCTTCCAAGTCATCTCCAAGCACTCTGGCTGTGCCTGCCCTGTGTATGGGGCTTTTACTCTTGTTGGAGGCTGGTAACAGTGTTTTTCCACAATGGACAGTAGCCAGTCTTTAGTGTTGAATTTCTCCTGGGAAATTAGAACAGGAAGGGAAGAACAAACTTCTTCTCCTAAAAGAGAATAAGAGAGATTCTTCATAAAGTACATGACCTTTGTCTTGGACCCAGATGCCAGGGAAGTTGTGCGTGCCTAAGAAGGTCACATCATGACAAAAGGGTTGGGATTTTGCAGGTGTCTGTCACAACTCAGTTATAAAAGGATTAACTGTTTGTATCCAAACAAGTTGCTGAAGTCACTGTTTATGACCCAATCTATTGATTCGCTGTTGGTCAGTCAGATATTCATTGCTTATATGTTAGTGAGCACAAACATCTGAAATTATAAAGTTAACTCTGTTTCTTTGTTTGAGTATACACACACAGAGACACACAACAAAGGTTATGTTGACACAGAATGGCTTTTTGCTGCAGAGAAGAGACTCCTAGAAGTCAGTTGGTTAGTTGAGAAAAGGAGAAAGTTTTTGCTACTTGGCTACTTTGCTACTGTTTGGCTGGGACTGCATACAAAAAGGACAGTGGGCATCAGGTCATTGGAAAGTGCTCCAGGCGATGCATCCTCCTCAACGGAAAGCGCAAGAGGCAATGCAACCCACACTCTGGTACACAGGAGTTAGGCTCCCAGTCTTCCTCCACTAAGAATATTAGAGAAAAATAATGTTATGATATGGCGATGCTGTATGGAACAAGCCATAACTATACAGAATATTGATTATGTCTTAACACAAGACACACACCCCTCCCAGATGATGCAGGGGAGGCAGCAAAGCTTAAAGCTGATGATGTGAAAGCAAAGAGAGAAGCTGTACTTATTCGAAGTTGTAAAACAACGGGCTCCCTATGGAAAGCGATGCAAAATGGATATTCAATGCAATCACCAAATTATGTGAGAACTCTCAGAAGAAAGTTATATACCTCAAAAATATCTCCAAATTGTAGCCTTGATGCTCATTTATCAATTATGCAGGACTTTGCATTTAAGATCAGAGACTCTGGATATGAACTTAGAGATTATAAACTTCTAACTGTGCTATTTGGGAGTTTACCAACCAGATTTGATAATAAAATATCTGTTCTGGAAGCAAAAGACCAACTGGATGTTAATTTTGCGATATTTATGTGATGCAGATCTTGAATACAGTGAAATGCATTTTAGCATGGATTTTTCTGTCTTGAAGCTTGAGAATGCTGCTAGAAGTAAAAAGGAAACAAAATGTTTCAGTAGTGGAAAAATGGGGCACTTTGCAAAGCAGTGCAGGATGAAAGAAGGCAACTCAAATGTGGCAAAGATGTAGGTAACGTCTGAATAAGCATTAACATACAAACCACGTAACCCACTGGCAGCCAATTTAAGTTTGGTATTTCTTATTTATATAATAAGGAACAATGCTCATCACATACAATAATATAATTCACTGTTGTATCATCACATGAATTATTTTTCTCCTTTTTTCATTCAATAATCTAAACTAAACCTTTTCTCTTTTTTCATTCAATAGTCCTTTCAAAGGTGTATCCACATTCATATAAATCCAAGTTCTTGCAATTGATAACAAAGTTCAGTCATAAATATTGCAGTCTTCAATTCATTGCTGGCAGGAACGCATCGCACGAAATTGCGCTCTTCGGTGCCTTCATCAGTGCCAATTTGCCATTTACTTGTACATGAGGTGTTCTATAGGTAATCTGTCAATGGATATTACATCATATCAATTCATAGCTCATTTCAATGTCTTATTGAATCCATCACTTATTAAACACATATATATACAATTATAACATACATATATACTGAAATGAGCAATTATTAAGCTCACTAATGTTATTAGTTCCACTTACAAACGCTTTCCAAGAAGCTGTTAGATCCTACCACACCTTCCTCTGGTAGCTGACTCTCTCTGGTTGAAGCTATGTGCACAGCTGATAAGTAACACCTGTTCAGTGTTCTTAAAGACACAGTATTAAAGATGACAAGAAAAATCCAATGACCTATTTAATCCAATGGAATCTGTTCTAAACTTATATATGAGACGGTTTTCTGCTTGGAGGATAATTCTGTCTAAATTCATGTGAGGAGAATCTCCCTGAAATTGCTGTAATGCACAAAAACGGAGGTCAGTGTCCGTATGGTTATGCGTCAAAAAATGTTCCACCAGTGGTGCTTCCATCATAGAGTCAGCTGCCAGAGGAAGGTGTGGTAGGATCTAACAGCTTCTTGGAAAGCGTTTGTAAGTGGAACTAATAACATTAGTGAGCTTAATAATTGCTCATTTCAGTATATATGTATGTTATAATTGTATATATATGTGTTTAATAAGTGATGGATTCAATAAGACATTGAAATGAGCTATGAATTGATATGATGTAATATCCATTGACAGATTACCTATAGAACACCTCATGTACAAGTAAATGGCAAATTGGCACTGATGAAGGCACCGAAGAGCGCAATTTCGTGCGATGCGTTCCTGCCAGCAATGAATTGAAGACTGCAATATTTATGACTGAACTTTGTTATCAATTGCAAGAACTTGGATTTATATGAATGTGGATACACCTTTGAAAGGACTATTGAATGAAAAAAGAGAAAAGGTTTAGTTTAGATTATTGAATGAAAAAAGGAGAAAAATAATTCATGTGATGATACAACAGTGAATTATATTATTGTATGTGATGAGCATTGTTCCTTATTATATAAATAAGAAATACCAAACTTAAATTGGCTGCCAGTGGGTTACGTAACTCAAATGTGGCGCCAAATGCCTATAGAGATTCAGATTACCACAGGTCAAAAGGGCAGACTGAAAAGCAAGGTGGAAAAATCCTCCCTACCAAGGGGAAGGAAAACCTCAACTCAAGCACAGTATTTGTAATTGGGAACTCAGAATTAAAGACAAAAGACAATTTATTCATGCTTGATCCTGGGGCCACGCACCATACTATCAATGATAAAAGATATTTTTCAGAAATGGAAAGTTGTCAAGAAAGTTTCATGCAAGCAAGTGGTGTACCTTTTAATTCGCTTAGGTGTGGAAATGTGGAAATAAAGGTTATGAGTTTGTGTGGAAAGGTCATTCAGTGCAAGTTGATAGATGCTTTGTACATCCCTACAACACCACACAATTTAATTTCTGTGCCCAAGATGTTGGAGTCTGGATGTGAGATTATATTTAGAGAAAACAGTTGCAAGATCTTTGATGACAGACTGGGAGTGCAGTTCACCACAGAGAGACATGGTCTCTATTTCTGTTTCAGGAACATTGGAAACTGTAAAGAGGACATCTTCCAAGTAAGAGAGAGAGAATGCTCTCACGAGAGCTGTCTTTATGCATGGCATTTGAAATTGGGACATAGAAGTTATGATGCTGTCAAGATGCATATTCAAAATTGTGTCATGCACATAATTGAGTGGATTTAAGCAATCAGAAATGCCATATTTGCATCAAACGAAAGGCGACTGCTCCAATGCATTCTAGCAGATATACTGCAGCTCAAACTGAAGTTCTGGAGACCTCTGGCAGTGACCTCTGGCACCCTCCTATGGTGGTGCCTAGTTTATACTTACTTTTGTTGATAGTGCAAGCAGGTATACCTATGTGTATCTAATTAAAGACCATTAGAACAGGAGACTTCTAGTTCCAGTACTGGAACTTAGTTGTTTATGAAAAAGCTCCGATAAGGCTGGAGAAATTTTTATCTATTTTAATTATATGCAACCTTTTAAAAATCATATAACTTCCTGGAGATTGTGAGACTGCTCCTTGGTTTATTATGGGATGTAAAAAATGGCTGAGGGAGGCAGAAGGAATTTTCTCCTCCCTCTGCAAAACAATCTAGGAGAATTGATTTCTTCCAAGTTACAACTGCCAACCATTTTGACGTTTTAGGGATAATGAATTAGAGATTGCTGACGATGTGCCATGAAGGAATACAGGAGGTATTCTGGAGACCGGTGAGTGTTTATGTCAAATAAAAAACAACTTTAATGAACTGATTAGTTCAGCAGAGGATGAGTATAATGATGTTAGTAAAAAGAGTGTCTGGAAAGACTTTTCCAATCTTTTGTCATTTACTGCTTCCACTGTTGAACATATTTTTAAGTAGTTAAAGCTTTTAAATGACAAATTGGATAATGTCATGAAACATAAAGAAGATGTGAAAGAAGAGGATCCAACACTGAAGCAGCTAAAGTTCCAATTAAGGACCATGAAAAGTATACACCAAAACTTCACCATAAAAGATAATGTAAAAGTAAGGACTGTAATGTGTTCCTCTCCTCCAACCAAATTTGTATAACTGTTTGCAATTACAGAGGTTTAACTCCTAATTGGAATAACTTCCGATATACAAGGAGACATCTTAGAGTGTTGTTCGGGTGGGGGGAGTTAACTGTGTTAACCTGCAGTCAGTGGAAGCACTGGAATCTGATTTACAACTACCAAGAGTGCTACTGACTTTTAATACACACAGAATCTCCTCATTACGACTATGTAAAGAAGCCTTTTTGGAAACTAAAAGTGTGCTCCTGTCTTATGTATTAAAAACACCTTATTTGGCCATTGCTTCACAATCCTGAACTTGCTTACAGAGGAAGACCTCAATCACAGTGATGAAAGATACAATTAATTAACCCCTGGATTCCACATGATGGAATACATGATATTGGCAATCCTATCAAGATGATGGATACCCAGAATTTTTCTAATGATGTACTGGACAATTACACACTAGAGGAAAAGCTTAAAGAATTCTATCTAGCCTCTGAGCAAGAAGGTATTATTAACAGACTAGAAATACTAATGTGGGAGCTATTAAGAAGCAGAAGGCCTTAATCACCAGACAGCAAAATACATGCCATGAGGACAACAATGCAACACAAGTGGACCTTATTATTCTAGACTCCCCATTACCAGAGGAATTTATTATGATTCCTGTACTAATGAACCGAGCTACCAAGGACATGGGTGTGGCTATCATAACAGAAACAGAAATATAAATTAACAGATGGCCAAGCCAGATTAATATCACATACAATAAAGTATGTGAAGAGTGGAAAACGTGGACCCAAGAATTGGCTGAATTATTGCATGTACCCACCCCACTGGATATGAAGAAGGTGTTACCACCTATTGAGAGATTTGATGAAAGAACAACTAATGAAGGAAGGGTACTGGGAGAAAATAGGAAACGACAGAATAATGGATGTATTTTCCTGGATGATCGTGGACAACTGGACCAGATTAACATTGAATGACTATGTAGCACAACTTCTATATTTTTGAATAAGGCATCTTCATTAACACTTGTGTCATGGAATGTAATGGGGTGGAAAGGAAGAAGTATGGATTTGAATACTTCTAACTTTCTAAAGAAATTTAATGTTATATTAGCACAAGAGACCTGGGAAGGACAAAGGGGGGATTGGGTATTCTGGTCTCAACTTCCTTAAAAGTGAAGGTAGAAGATTTAGATTCTTACTCCCACTACGCTATGGCTGTGTTATGGCATTTTAGGCAAATAATTTATTTGGTTTATTACCCCAGGGTCGGATACGACAGAAGGGGAAACTTTACCTTTACCCCCTGCTAAGTTAAAATCTCAGATAGATCAACTGTGGGAAGGCTTGGGAAAATACATATGCTGGCTAATGAAGAATTAGCCGACCCTCTATTTTATTCTGGGTGGTGATTTCAATGCAAGGAAAGGGATAGACAGGAGATTTCTGATCCTTTAAGGTTTGTGAATAACAATAAGAATCTTTCAATAAGGATATACTCAAAAGATACCAAGTATAATTGTGCTGGAGGCAAACTGTTTAGATGAGTCAATTCAAATGATCTGAGAATACTTAATGGTTCGTATCCAGTGAACCAACCAGATGAATTTACTTACTGTTCAAGGGATAAGTTTAGACCAATAGATTACATTTTGGTCTCTGAGGAGATGGTGAACATGGTTGAGAATTTCAAGGTTTCCACATATTATGAGAGCCATCATTTGCCTCTTGAAATGAGATTTAAAATTTCATTGTGTGATGTTATTATCTAGGACAGATTTGTTCAAGAACTTTTGTATGAGAACATGCACTGAAAGGCTAGATGGAATGAGTCTACTGATAAGAAAATGAAACAATACATGAGTGTGGCCTTAGGGAAAGAACACCTCTCTAGAATACTAGTTAAAGAGACTGAAGATACCTGTATAGCTACATACGATCTCCTAACTAGTGAAATGAAACAAATTATGTTAAACAATCAGCCCAGCACACCTAGGCATCAGGAAGAACAGAAAATTTATTCTAAATCATAAAGCCAAGAAGTTATTAAAGGATCTATTCCAAAAATTTAGATGTATTCCTTCAGAGGAATTAAACATAGAACTGAAAACTCAGAAAAGGAAGTATAAGGCAATGATATGTCAGAAAAAGAGAGTATCCATGATGAAAGACCAGGAATTAAGACCGGGAATCGCTCATTGTTCTGGAGATTGACTGAATATTATTAGTGGAACAGTTAGGTTAACGAAAGAAGTCATTACCCCAGCTATATGGGAGGATTATTTTAGATATCTGTATGCAACATCGTAAGACTTGCCTTTAGCAGATAAAAATATTTGCTATTTGCCACACTGGTCTCCAGTACCCTCTTCAGAAATACATTAATTGATTACTTCATTGAAAAGTGGGAAGGCTCCTGGAATAGACTTGATCAACCCAGATCACCAGTTAAGTATATAGACTGGTGGACTCCTGTTCTTTCAGCACTCTTTACTGCTATAGACAATGTGGAACAGGTGCACTCTTATAGCTGGGTGTAGTCCAGGATAATGGCCAGAATAATTTGCATATAGCAAATGCCTCTGCAAGGGCTGAATTGAGTATATGTGCTGTTAAGCGATTATTTTGGAATAAGGGTGCCCACAATGTAGAAGCAGTGCTAAGATTGTTTAAAGCTAAACCCTTGGCACAACGCTATACGGCTCCCTGTTCTGTGTTAAAGGTAAAAAAAATCATAGCTGAAAGACGCAATCAAAATTTTTGAGAGCCATTTTTCAGGCTCCGCCATTCCAATTGCTGCAATTAGGCTGAAGGCTGGGATGATCACAATCAATGCTAGGATTTGGTTGGTAGCTTCTTTGTATTGGTTCAGACTTTTTGATTCATCTAAAGGTCTCCTTTATCTTATCAGCAAGGATTTCATTTAACTCACCCTGGCATAAAACTGTGGAAACTAAACAGAGAACATATGGTCTATCTATTGAGACATTGATGGTAACAGAACGTACCCACACCGGAACAATAATTAAACAAAATTATTGAATATGGAGGGGAGCCATAATATAAACAGAATAAAAAATTTTCTTTTTGATTCCAGCATACTGAATAAAAACATGATTGCTCCTTATAATGAGCACCTAGATTTTCCTGAACTGCAAAAAGTTTCATGCTGATCAGACATAATGCCCTACCAACAGTGGCCTTAATTGACAAATACAATAAAAGACCTAGAGAAGAATGTTTATGCCACGATGGTTCTATAGAACTGTTGGAGCATCTTATATTCGACTGTAAGAATTTAGACCAGGAAAGAAGGAAGTTAATTAATCCTATTTTATATAAATATCGAGGCAGAGACACAAGGACTCTTATTTCCATATTGGTTGCTAAATTTGACTGGATAATTTGTAAGGTACAAGGAAGGTTTTTAACTTTTGTAATAATTTATTTATTTAATATTTTAATAGGTTTGGACTTTGGCTGTTGATTTTATTACTTAAGTTAATCTGATGTTTTAGTCTATAGTAATTGTAAGTGTTGGATATTGTTATGATTGTGGTCTATGACTGCAAATAAATTTCATTCATTCATATCTAAATAAATCCAAGGATGAAGTTCCACAGAAATTTAAAAGTTATTTAGCTGCTGTCAAGAATAAATTTGGCAAGGCACCACAGATCCTCTTTACTGATAATGGATCTGAATATTCAAGTTGTGACTTTCAGAGATATTTGGAGAGTGAAGGAATAGTAAATGCCAGATCTGTGAAATACACACCCTCCCACAATGGATTGGGAGAGAGGTTTAATAGAACTATCCTTGAGATTGCATGTTGTCTGTGGCTACAAGCAGAGTTACCAGACCCCTCCTGGGGAGAAGCAGTAAACACTGCCACATACTTGTATAATCACAGTTTGTGCAAAGTCATGGGCAAAGTCATGGGCAAAAGTCCATTTGAATTGTGGAGCAACAAATTACCAGGTTTGAAACACTTAAGGGTTTTGGAGCAAAAACTTACATGTATGTTCCCAAAGAGAAAGCTAGATCCAAGAGCAAAGCTTGGAATACTGGATAGCTGAAACCAACTTTCAAAAGGGTATAACTTATTGAACCCTGAAACTTGTAATGTAGAAATTCTGAATGCTGTTTATGTGAATAAGAGCAATATTCTAAAAGTCTTTGACCAAGCAGATCACATAGTATGAGAACCCAATCAAGAGGCTAAGAAAATCACATTCTCAGAATTGGTCAATGAGCCATCTGCTGTACCCAGAGCCCAGCTGGAGGATACCCAGCCAGGCCAAATGAAGGAGAGACCTCATCTACTGTGAGAAAGTCAGAGAGAGAGATGATAAAGGAGTTATGCTCAAGAAATACAGTGACTATATTTGCAAATGTAGACTGAGCTAGGAGAAGCACAGCACTATTTGGGAATACAAATGGAGAAAACCCAAGATGGAGGTTTTCTTCTCAACCAGAAGCCCCAAAATTATGGACTTTACAGAGTCTGTGAATATGATGGATGCTAAAGGAGTGAGCATACCAATGGATCCTGCATACCTGAATCTCCAAAATGGAGAGGCACTAAACAGGATGAAGTTTGAGAATCTTTATGATAAATTGTGTTTGCATGTTTTGTGTGACTGACACTTTGAAAAGGGCTTTGTTGGGATTTTGCAAGTGTCTGTCACAACTCAGTTATAAAAGAGTTAACTGTATTTAAACAAGTTAAAACAAGAGTTAACTGTTTATATTTAAACAAGTTGCTGAGGCCACTACTTATGACCTGATCTATTGATTAGCTATTGGTCAGTCAGACAGTCATAGTTTACTTGTTAGTGAGCATGTACATCTGACATTATAAAGTTAAATCTGTTTCTTTGTTTGAGTCGTCATGACACCGCCACTACCACCATGAGCATGATACAGCAGATAGGTACCAAGATGTAACCAAACATACAGTAATGTAGATGTGTTACAGGAGAGAAAGGATTTCTTATTTTATCTCCATGTAACCCTCCCTTTATAGTTAATAAACTCATATATGAAAATCAACTGAGAATCTGTCTCTTCTGTTCTACTATGCTAATATGTAAATATATACACCCAAAAAAGGGTTGTAAGGGATGAGAAAGCTCAGCAGAAACTAGAAGAAAATTATAATGTATCCATGGCATCCATGGCCACAATCCATTGCAATGCAGAATCAGACATAATATTCAGTTGATTAACAGTAGAATTCATTGTACTGTTATAGTACATTGTGATTCACTCTTAAAATTTCACTTTAAAAGCAAAGGCATGAAAATTCAAACCAAGAATGGAATTGCTGCTCCTGACATTGTGTCACTCTCCTTGAATCACTGGCATGCCTAAAGCTTTGAACATTTCCCCAACAGAGACAGCAGCATGAAAAGCTGTATAAGGAGTTAGGATTGTGAAAACATACAATTTTAAAAGACATTCAGGATAAATACATTTTTATACTTACACTCTTAGCTTTTTTGTTAGCTGAGCTGACAGTAGAAAATCTCAATATATTCATGTCCTTGTGTTTACAGTTACCCAGGGTTTTTTCCCTTGCCCTATTACATCTAGATTTCTCTTTTTTTGCACATTACTCAGGCAGGCTTCTGTAGAGTTTGCCCTGAAGCAATAAAATCAGAGAGATTGTGTCTCTGCTTTGTTGTTTTCAATTTTTACTGATCATTAAAGAATCAAATTTGAGATTGGAAACTTGCAAAGTAGGAGGCTTGCTCTCAAATTATATTTGGAAATGGTTTTCCTTTTTTTTCTTTTCTCTCTTACCAGTAGTGGCAGTTTCATTTGCATTAGCCATTGCAGATGACAGCCGGGCATTGTTGCTGCCTTCCAGAATTTCCACATTCTTCTTCTTAAACATTCTAAAATAAATATGGTGAACAAATATCCACAGTCTATTTCACTTATATTTCAGATTTGTTTTTAATGATGGAAATGCCACAATTTTATACTGCATAGAACGAAAGGTTATTCTTCATGAAGGATTAGGTGAGGGAATTAAAATAAATCCCTAATTATTGTTGCTGTCTGTTCATCAGAATAGTGTAGAACATTCCATTTTCTCAGTTATTGCTTAGTGTTACAAATGCTGTTGATCATTTATGCTCTGAGAATATGCAGAAAAAAGAACTGCCCTACCCCCTGCCTAGAGGATATGGCAGAGATGCACAGCTGCTTTTTAGGGCAAAGCAGACATGATTTTAAAAAAATAGTAGGTCTATGAGGGCGACTTCTGACAGGACTGTGGTGTGAGGAGAACAGATTTAAGCTCTTCACCACATCTTTCTGGACCTTCTTAGCTGCTATTTGCCCAATTTAGGCAAATGTACGTATAGTTGCATGTTTTTTTCCAGTGGTAAAACCAGTTATTCACACATAGCATTACTCCAGGTGAGGTCTGGAGATCACCCAAAATTACAACTAATTACCAGAAAAGATACCAGTTTACATGCAGAAAATGGCTACTTTATGGCATGGATTCTATGTAATTATACCCTGCTGACCTCCCTCCCTTTAGCAAACCCCACTCTTGCAAGGCTTCACTCTCAAATCTCCAGGAATTTCCCAACACAGAGTTGGCAAGTCTATCTACAAACCTGATAATTAAAGAACTCTTAGCATCATGTCTGGTTTGAGCTTTACAGTGTCTAGGCAACGCCCCTAGATCTGACCCCTAGCTATGGACAAGCATGTTGGTGCTGTTGCTAGAGTGCCTTCTTTCACATATATCTGGCCTTTTAAAAAAAAAAATTTTTTTGGTATAGCTAATCTGGCCACCTGTCAGTTCCAAGAGACTAGATCATGTGCTCTACCCCTAAGAGCTCTACTCTGAATGGAGAGACTAGATTATTGTTATGTGCTCTACTATGCCATGAAGATAATTCGGTAGCTGCAATCAATACAGAATACTGCCTCATCACTATTTACCACTATTTGTTTGACTACCGAGATGATGCAAGGATGTTGACTAGCTGTTTGCTCCAGATCCAATTCAACTGCTGTTTTTGACCTTTAAAGCTCTTTACCATCAGGGTTCCACGTACTGTATGAGCCTGAATGGACTTTCATATTCTCACAACAAGGTTGGCTCCCTTTTCCTTCCTTAAAGTGGATTAAATCAATGACTACCAAGGTTTCTATTGGAATGGCCAATTTAGGCAGTGGTGTAATTGTTTAGATAGACTTTGTCCTTACTTGGTTTTAATAATGCTTGTTTTAACATTTTAATACGCCAGGTCTGGTTTTTTCATTATAAAATGGTTTGAGCAACAAGGAAAAGAAGAAAACCCAAGAGTTGTACTGATATTGCAATGTCACTTCCATTGAATAACTGGAATCAGCATCACTGCATCAGCTTGACACTCTAGAATTCAGTCCAAACTCTATAGTAAAACCTGGACCATCATATCAATGTGGTGACATCACTTCCAGTTATTTTCTGGAAGTGATGTTGTACTTTGGAATGGTGTCATGCCCCCATCCCTCTCCATCTCTTAGAATAAGACAGATAAAATTTTAACAAAAAAGGAATAAGCTGAGCTTGCCTGCTATGGATGTGATTAGTATAGACTTAACCCCTGTGATCTATTACTAAGAATCACTATCTGTAAAGGTTCATAAGTATTTGTATATTACAGCTTTGGAGTTCCTTTAATTCAACATATATTTCATGTCCTCCCAGAAACTGATGAGTTATGAACCTGTCTTGGTTTCTCTGTAGCTTGCCACTGCAACATCAATGGCTCGTTCTCAGAAATTTGCAACTTGCAGACTGGACAGTGTGATTGCAAGCCCAACGTTGTAGGCCGTCGATGTGATGAGTGTAAGGTAAGCCATAAGAAGGAAATCCAGCCTAAATGCTCTTCTTTCTTGTTTGTTATAACATAATTTGTTTTGATTCCAACAACCCTTAATGCATAATTTCAAGCAAAGAACAAAGAATGCTAAATGACTTCTTCTCTCTCACAAAAGTGTAGTATTCATTTTTTAGATTTCCCGGATCAGCAGTTGAGTGCTAAATGAGCACGATATATTCAGTGCACAGAACCTGCCCCCTTAAAAAAAATCTTATGCCCCCTTTAAAAAAATCTAAGTCAAGCAAAGTAAATATATCATGAATATTTAATACCTATAAAATGGAAAGTGTATTTCAATTCAGTGGTAGAGAAATATTGGCAGAATGGCTGACACGCCCCCCCCCCAGCCAAAATCTTTGATGCCCTTGCTTTTCTGTGATGTTAAAGGGGGGGGGGGTTTGCAACTTTTGACAGCACTGGTTGCAAAGTAAATATTCCGTTATAGCATACATATAATTCTAGTTTGCAGTCCTTTGTTTATTGGGGAATGATTACCAATGAAATCTTATTTATGCGAAATCATGCTTAATCATAAGAGGTCTGAATGGCTTTACTCAAATCTGTGGGCAAAACTCACTTGAAATATATGCCATATCAGTTATTTTTCTGTCCAAACTTTGTTCAATGTAATGGTTTGTGCAGTTATAAAAAAGGTTGAGAAGAAATCTGGTGAAGCTTCTGTTTTATACTTCCTCCTATTTTTAAGAACTTTGTGCAATCTAAACTTTTCAAGTGAAAGGACAGTCACTCAATGATTTAATAAAATCTCATGTTTTCATAATTTTCTGCTTCCAAATGCAGCATCGCTGCTAATGTGTTTCCTTCTGTGAGCCCTCTAAATTCACATAAGCTAATTTGAAGTAGTGGATGGAATATCAAGCTACAACTACAGAGATCCATATTTAAATCTCTACTCTGCCATGGATGGTCATGGGATAATCATTATGGAAGAGCTCCTCTCCCCAATCAGACTCAGAAAACTGTGCTTTCAGCACAAGGGTGGGGTTATTTGGAACCAAGTATTCCATAGCATTCACGTAGCATAATAGACGGTTGTGTGTGTAATCCTTGAGAATTGTGTGTTCTTCAACTCCCTTCCAATCTTATGTGCTGCTACTGAGGTACATGGAGGTAGTACTATAGCAGTAGGCCAGATGGCCATTTTACTTTCTTTCCTTTGCTTCCCTTCTGAGGGCCGCAGAAGCATGGATAGTAATCTGAAAGCCACTTTCCTGTGAGTAAATATGGGATTCACTTCCACATAGAGCTGCTTAAGATTGCTCCCACAACATTTGTGCAGTCTAGGAATTGGAATTTTTTGGATGCCTGATATTAGCAGACCTGATTCACATAATGCCATGGGTACTTTCAACATTGTAGTTCAACATTGGTAGTGCACAGAAAGAGGGTGAGTGAAGAAGGAAGGGGAAAGGCAAGAAGACTTTTCTATCTTCTTGCTTAGATATCCCATTGCCTGTCATGGTAGCTGCACAAGAGGAGGTAAGTTGGAAAACAGAAAGGCCCCTTCCGCACGGAGGCGGAAGGGGTTGGGTCGGCGTAATTTACGCCGACCCGACGACGCTGGGACCGTCCGCATGGACGGTCCCAGAACCAGCTGGGATGACGGCGCCACGGAGCGACGGCGCCCCGCCGACCCGCCTCTTCCCCGTCCCTCTCCCGTCGCCTCTGTCACCCTGCTGGCCTCCGTAGACCCGCCCACGCTGCCCTCCGACCTCCAGGGGTCGGAGGACAGCAAGGGAGGCCCTTCGGAGGCCAGCAGGGCGATGGAGGCGACGAGGTGTGTGGGAGAGGGACGGGGACAACAGCGCATTCCCGGCGGTGCCGTTCGCACTGCGCCACTGGGAATGCGCTGTTGTGCCAAAAACCTCCCTCCAGGAGGGAGGTTTTTGGAGGCGGCCTGAGGCCGCCCTGGGGGAGGGGGAAGGGAGCCAGGTTGGCGCTGCTGCATTTTGGCAGCGCCGCCTGTGCGAACGGCTCCCTGGGGACGGTGTTTTTGCCGTCCCCAGGGCGTCGTTATTGGCCCGTGCGGAAAGGGCCAGAGAGAAAATTGGGAACTCTGATGTAGCATTATGAGGTTTTAAACTGATCTGAACCAAGAAACCTTGGATATTTTTAAGCAACAAAAGCTCACAAATGCCATCCAGTTACACTGTTAGTATTTTCGTGTGTGTGGTAAACCTTTTCTTCGATACAAATGTGTTAATATAATATCACAAACTGCAATTTAGAACAAAGTTTACCCTATTTGGTAACTGTGTACGAATAAATACATTTTAGTTGTGAAACAGTCATTTTGTACACCCCACTAGCATGTCATAGTTCCCATGCATGAAATACACTGGTTCATAAGGAGGTTGCTGCAAAGTCTATTCTTTCATTTCAAGACTGATTATAGTTAATCATTGTCTTGGTTAACATCATCCAGGACTCTTAATTCCTGCTTCTTCTAGGCTGGGCAGTCCCACCCAAGAGGCTAGGTGATTGGCCATCCCCTTCCTGCTCCCAAGTAGGCTTCTCGGTGGCATGGGGAGGCTCGAAAAATGAAAAGGCCTTGCCAAGTAAATCCCATTGGATTTCATAGATTTATGTTTTGATGCCATAAGTTGGAATTCCTAGCCACCAGCATAAGGTGGTGAATGGCCAGGAGGAAGCTGACAAATGTTGGCTCCTTCCCCAGCTTGCCCCTGCTATGCTGGCAGCGACAGCAGTGGCACTGGAATGCTGGCACTGCCTCTGGAGCTGCATCCCAGCACCAGTGAAGGACGCAGCAGCTGCCTGCCAGCAGGATTTCCCCTCTCTCAGGGTAAGTGCCCTGGGGAGGCCAAATCTGCCAGTGCAGCTGTGCACTGCTCCCACAGGCAGATTCACACATAGCCCCACTCAGAATGGTCTTTAAGCCTTGTAAGCACTAGTTACCTTCTTTCTGAGTCAAGCTCTTCTATTTCTTGGGTGTTTCCCTCAGAGGCCCAGGCTTCCTCATTATTGTACACTTCTTTCCCTTTGTTGTCTTTGCCTATGCTTCCTTCCACTCCTATACTTTTCTTCCACAGTTCCCGTTGCCCCTTATTCCCACCATTACCTTAACTCCACACTATCATTTCTCTCATAAAGTCTTCTCCCAAGAGGTGTACCGAGGAAAAATGGTGCCCGGAGACATCTGTTCTCTGGGCACCCCCCCCCCCACCATGCCTGGGGCAGCCCCACCTCCAACCCCGCCTCCCAGCTGCCTGCTCCAAGCCAGCAGCTGGGAGGGTGGCAGGGCTTGGGGGGTCCTCTGGCTTCCTTGGCCCCGCCCATGTCGATGACAACATGGGTGGGGCCGAGGGTGCCAGAAGACGACAAGGCAGCAGGACTTTCTGATTTTGAACCCCTCACGTGACCAGATCAGAGGCACCTGGGGACAGAGGGTACCCCTGTCCCTAGGCAAATACGCCACTGCTTCTCCCTCCATCCCATCCCATCTAACTTCACTGTCCACTCCTCACCAGTTGCCATCCAACCCAGTTTCACCCCATTCTTCCTCCAGCCCACTTTCCCAGTGGCAACAGAGGGCATGCTACTCAGCCAATGCATTCAAAACCAAGAGCTGCTCACTTATTCCTGTGGGTCAGTTGACAATTAAGCCTGTCCTCAGTACCCGTGATATGCATTGGATTCTATGTACATTTTAATTTCATATTCTTATTGACCTAATATGTTTCCGTGCTCTTTTTTCCTGTATTTATTCTTCTAATATTCTATGCTTGATTTTCTAATTCATTCTTTTTCTTTCTTTTTAAAGCCCAGCTACTTTTGGGCTACCAAAAAGCAGTTCTGCATTCCATGTGCCTGCAATCCTCTAGGATCTATGTCACTACAATGTGATGTGTCAGGGCGATGTATCTGTAAATCAGGATTTGCAGGTAAACGATGCGAACTAAGCAGGCAGGTGTATGTACGGAAAGAGAACCCACCAACATCTCAGCAAATCCAAGTGCCTCCTCTGCGAAGGGGCTACATAAGTGCAAGTGGGTGCCCACGAGGTGCTTTCAGACCTGCCACTTTGGTAATCAAAAAAACTCATGCACAGCATGCACTATATTCCAGCATGAGGTTGTGTTGTGGTGTACTATATTAACATTATAATAGAAAGCAATTTACAGTCATTTAAATGTTTTTTCAACTGACATAACATTGCCTACTACAATGTGAAGTATGTTCAAAAACATTAAAAGTAGTTGAGACTTCAATTCTTTCTACAGTTATTTGGGAATGCTTCTTATAGAATTTAAAAGGACTTCCAGATTTAAAAAAAAAATTATATTTAGCCCAGACTAGCCTCATCTTGTTAGAACTGGGAACCTAACCAGGTTTGGTACTTGGATGAATATTTCCCACCCAGGAAGACTGCTGTGCAGCTAAAGACAATGGCCAATCTTTGCTTCTCATTTCTTGCCTTGAAAACCCCATGAGGTGGATCTTCATGGTGTTGTCATGAGTTGTTTGAATGGAATGTTTGAATGGCATATTTTACCTTTATATATCCATCAATTTGCCATGAATGCAGAAATAGCTTAATGAAATTTCCAATTCCCTTTGGCAATAACCATAAAAAAGAGAAACAAAAGCCAATGCAATAAGGACTGACAATTTACCTTAATGTGGGAATAGATCTGCTTATATGAAGGATTAAGTGCACATATCTTCTTTCTTCATTAACATAAATGTGGTAAAGAAAGTTTTGCACCCGTACTAACTTGATGAATCAACCATGCATATATGTAGCCGGGCTTCTACTACATTAGGGTATTATTATTATAAGGTCATTGTTTAAAATATCTTGAGAACTAGTTTTATAGTCCTACACAAACCAGTGCAGATTTCAGTCACTAAGTCTACCTTTTAGTTATACTGCTACCAGGCACAAACTAGTTTCCTTTAAATCATGAGATAAGCTCCGTGGTGGCTTGACAAGACATACTGCCTGAGGTGTCACCCTGCCTCTACCTCTCAGTACTTTTGCCTGCTTCCTTCACCCAGGGCAGTTATGCTTCTTTCCTTTTCATTCCATGACATCTTTGCACATGCTTGATAATGCTTCCCAAATTCTCTTGAGAGTAATCTTCTGTGAAGTCAGGAAACCCTTTTGGCCTTGCTTGGTTTTCTGAACTGTGTGCGCACAGACCAGGGGAAGAAGGAAGGAAAGTTAGTTGCACTGTGTGGCAATGAAGAGATGGAAGAAGAGACAGCAAAACAGGAATATCAGTAGCTCTGGAGATTGCCATGGCACATAATTTGCCACCCATAATTATAGAATCAACCCAGACTAAGGCTCATTCCGCACATGCAGAATAATGCACTTTCAAGCTGCTTTCAATGCTCTTTGAAGCTGTGCGGAATGGCAAAATCCACTTGCAAACAGTTGTGAAAGTGGTTTGAAAACGCATTATTTTGCGTGTGCGGAAGGAGCCTAAACTACAAGACCCTTTCTTAGAGGGTGAGTACAGTCATTGGATAATATTGAATATTTATATTTCTTTTAGAAATACTTCTTTAAAACATTGGCATAGAAAATAAAGTAAAATTTTCAATACGATAAATTATACGTCGCTTATAAAGAGCTGTGAGATATTAGTCAACTAAGGAACCAAAAATTTCAGCTACTGTAACTACATAGTTACATTTTCTAAGTTCATCATAGTCCACATATTTCTCATCTCAGGAAGAAGCAAATCAGGACTGATATCCAGCCCTCTTGAGTTTCTCTCACAAATCCCCTGATCAAATGTCTCAGTATTTCTTTTAAAAAATCATGATGTATGTATGTGCAATGAACAATGTCATTTCCCCAACTGAAATTGTTCCATGAAGCTATCATTAGCTGATGGAAGGGAAAAGGTGAATATCCCTATAGTACTCTTCTCAGGTTAGTGGGGCCATGGCTGATGAAGATATTTTAATTTGGGGGTAAAAATATTTTTAAGATCTGCTTTGTATGTTGTCCATTTCAAAGTCCAATAGTAAATCTGAAGGTAATAAAGCTAGCATATCCTACTTCCTTCTTTTTTTAATTCATCTGGCCATAGGAGGCTTGTAATTTCATAAAACTGAAGTTATTAACTGGGGAGGAGGAGAAATCCAAATAAATAAAAATTATGAACTGCAAGCCTCCTGGAGAAAAATACTATAATTACCAGCATGATTCAGAGGTGTCTGGAGGTACGACTAGATAGTTTATACAGATATTTTTAGCACCTTCATAGATTTCATAATGTAAAAGTAATATAGTTCATACATTCATAACCAATATATACATTACTAAATTGTAGCAGCAGTGGCATAGGAGGTTAAGAGCAAATGCAGTCTGATCTGGAGGATACAAACATTAAAAACAATATACTGAACGCCAACACCAAATAATAAGTATTAAAAACTGGTGGCCATAAATATTCCCATCCACCTCTCCCCCTTCCCCCAAAGGCTAAAAGAAGATGACTTACTTCATTCAATCTGGCTGGCTAGTTGGAAAAGGCCTGGTGGAACAGCCTACAGAATTGCAATAACTCCCACAGGGCCTTGACATCTTGTTCCACCAGGCTGGAGCCAGGGCCGTGAAAGGACCTTTTTTTTTTTGTTTCTAAATCTAGACTGTAGGGTTTTGAACATTTGCTTTGTTTATGTAGTGTGTCTTAGAAAGAAAAGAATATATAGTTCTCCTAAGTGAACCTCAGTCACTGACCAGATATTTTCTCATATTGGCAGAATTGTGGATTACATACAGAATTTTAGTATGAAAGGGAATTTATTTTCTGTCCTTTTCCCCTTACAAGAAGAATTGACTATCTTATATCATGCTATTTATTGTGATACAATTTGCATGCTGCCCTGTGCTTATCTTGGCTCTATTGTACAAAATGGCTGTCGGGAGAATTTTATTTCCTTTGCTTTTTTTTACTTTAACAGAACAACAACAAATGAGATGGTTTCAGATTTAATTAAACCTTAGAATTTAATTGGTTGAGTGTAAGCATTCCATTCTTTTCTAGCTGAAACATATCCTTCCTTAGTAAACAGCAGTGAAAAACAGTTGTGAATAACTACATGCAGACATACAGATGAACTCTACTTTCTTTGAGGTAGAACCACCCTCCAAGCCTGAAAACTGAACCTAGGTTGGTTCCATGCTGAAATTGTCTTGCCTTTATGGATCAGAATGCAGGACTGAAGTTACAAATGTAATCAGTAGTGAAAGACCAAGACTGGAGGCCCAACGCCCTTTCATTCTCTTCTTTTGCATACTGAAAATTGGGCAACTGGGAGGGGGAAATGATCCACAACTTCTTAGCAGTCGATTTGGACCAGAGACCTCTGACTAAGTCTACTTGCTGTCAAAACTATACTATGGGATTGTGTATTCTGGTACTAAAGGGCACACTGACCTCACCAGGTCTCCTGACAACAGTATATTGCCTTAAGATTCAAAGAATGGCATAGTTATTATATTCATTGGTGATGCTGATGAGTCTTTTATTACTATGGAGTTTGACTAATATTGACTAATATCACCAACTTGTACTTGCACCAACTATTGAATTGATTTGGTTATTCTGTAGTGACTCAAACTGGTGAACTGATGTGCAATCTAATGGTTGGGTGGGAAGAGAGAGTATGCTATCCATCTCTTATCAGTTTGAATGGGCACAGCTTTGTATTAGCTTTCTAAATCATTTAAATTTCAAAGACAACCATACAACATTGCTGGTGGAAAGGTCTTACCCTGAAAAAATGGAATAATGGTCAGTGGCTGCTACAGGATGAAGACCCTGCTAAGCTATACAGGGCAATCCTTTTATACTAAAGACATATGTTCCATCTCTGACAAATAATGACTGAGATAGCCATTCATTTTAGTACCAATGGAAGACATTTGGAAATGTGTACACATTTTCAGACTTTAGATTCAAAGTGTATTTAAAAATGTGGTACCTGGAATCCCTAATTAAGTGAACAAGATTTCAAATTAACACTGAAGTATGCAAAATTGAATTTCTTTATATCTTAGAATATGGTGTAATCTTATTTTATGTTTGTGTGTATATGCATAAGATATCCAAACAATTTTTAATTATATTTCAAATTTTGGATGTTTACATTTTTTGCATGTATTTCAGGCTTCTAATATGAATTCAGGTGAATTAAAAGCAGCATCTGGTTACAAGTTCTGCTGCCAGACCTCTGCATTTGTTGAATAGTCATGGCTGTGCACTTTTATGTTTCCATTAGCATGGGTGTGAAACTGCTAACCAAACAAATCTTCATTAGTTTTGCACAAATCAAGAGGTTTGCATGTTTTTTTAAACAAATAACAGCTGCTAAGCTGTTCATTCATTATTAATCCTCCATTTAAGGTAGAAGAACAAAAACCTGGCTTGCCCTCATCCACGAATTCCTCTACAATCTGTGCTTCCACCCTTTCTGCATTTGTTTTTCTGTTTCTATTTCTGCTAAACGGTTTCCCTCTGCCTCCTGTGACAGCCTGGGACCTTCGGCGTACAGTCATCCAGAGGCTGTGTTCCTTGCAACTGTAATTCATTTGGATCTAAATCTTTTGACTGTGATGAAACTGGACAGTGCCATTGCCAACCAGGTGTTGCTGGAAAGAAGTGTGACCGCTGTGCTCATGGATTTTATGGATTCGATGAAGGAGGATGCACCCGTATGTATATCATCATGTTTTCACGAGTTCCTCCTTTAGTTTTATTGCTTGAGTTCCTTTTTCAGGGCTCACTGTGTATGTCAGATGAGTCCATCTCATAATTGAGAGATCTCGGGCATTATGTTTTTATGGTATTTGAATTTAGGAGAAATTAATTATGTTCAGAGTAATTTGTATTTGGTTTTAAAAATGTTTTATGTCTCATCTCCAAATTCCTACAGCAATGAAAAAATCAAACATATTTATTTCAGTATCAGACATATATGAATTACTGCAGGTAATGAGGGGCTAACTTTTAAAGGCTAAACTAATTTCTGGAATGAAGCATTTGAATGAATGAAGGCATATCATCACACAGGGAAACCAACATTTTACAAGTAGAACCTAGGGGCCTTGTTATACATAAGATGTAGCCAGAGACATTTTTCATGTAGAAAGTTAAGTGGGAAATGGAAAATTATCGACTTAAAATAACCTCACAATATACTTCTTTGAGTTATTCTCTAGCTGTTATATCCTTTAAATTAATAAGGAGTGTCCTTTCATACCTACTAAATAAATCACCAGAAAAAATAGAGACAAACTGGGCATTTCTAGTAAGGTAAGAATGTTATTGTCAGGGTTCTTTTGCCTTTAACAGCTGTGTAGCAGCCAGACATTCTGAATGTGAATATTTCCTATCACAGAGGTTTAGGAAAAGCTTCATGTTCTTTTTGAAAGCAGCAGGCTCTCTGATGGGGGAAAAGGTGGCAGACATGTTCCAGATGGTCTTGTAGCACCAAAATGACAAAAAAGAGAAAAGAAATACATGGCCTCCCCCTTGCTCTGCTACTGCCTGCTTTTCCTAGGTAGCAGATCCAGGAAGGATGCTTAATTGATTTTTTATCCTACCATCTAACTCAACTTCCTTTTCCACTGCCATCACTTTGAAGCACATACTGCATCCCTGAGTATGTAGTATCCACATTATGTAGTATCCACATTGTGAAGGACAAGTTTCTTTCTGTCATTTCCCCAACACTGACACTTTTTCAAGATTCTAAAAAGGCACCTCCCTTACAGATTGCTCCAAAAGTATCTCTCTGATATTACAATCATAGAGTTGGAAGAGACCGCAAGGGCCATCAAGTCCCACTCCCCTGCCAATCAAAGCACTCCTGACAAATGTTCACCCAGCCTCTGTTTAAAATCCTCCAAAGAAGGAGACTCCACCACTCTCCAAGGCAGTGCATTCCAATGTCAAACAGCCCTGACAATCAGAAAGTTCTTCCTAATGTTCAGATGAAATCTCTTTTCCTGCACCTTAAATCCATTATTCCATGTCCTAGTCTCTGAGGCAGTAGAAAACAAGCTTGCTCCCTCTTCAACTTGGCATCCCTTCAAATATTTAAACATCACTATCGTGTCCCCCCTTAACCTTCACTTCTCCAGACTAAACATCCCCAGCTCCCTAAGCCTCTTTTTGTAGGGCATGGATTCCAGATCTTTCACCATTTAATAGTCATTTGGGCATCACAATCATGAAGTCAGGGAGGGCCATCAGGATGCAACTATGGCACCGCTAATTTTATTCTCATATAGTTTTTCACAGGCCAGCAAAAAAAATGAGGTGTTTGGAGACTTTGTGGTTTTGAGGACCTGCTCCTGCTGGTCAGGAGGGCAACTCTGGCATGCCCCATCGTCAACTTATACAACAGCACCTTCCCAGGCCCAGTCTAGTTAGGCTGGTGATGACTATCACTGTCATGGGGAGTCTTGAATAAATTGTAATGATTTTTTGTTTAAACAACTTTAAAAGTTGTCTCTGCATTGCAAACATTTTAGCCACTTGTAAGTTTGAATGATTTATTTTGGTGAACCATTAGAGAAGCATTTTTTGTATGTACGTTATATTATAAAGATTTTAAAAGTAATCATTGTCTTGGGACAAGTGAATTAGTCTGTTTGTGTGTAACAGCCCACTATATGTGACAGGCACTGAGAAGGCACAGAAGATGCTATGCTTGCCAATACTGGGCATGCATCAGCACCCTCTATCTGTCAGGTGCTGTCTGCCTCAATTGCTTCCACCTGGACTAGGTGGCTATCTAAGTCTGTACGAGGAGCTCAGGCCAGCTCTACAAGGGCAAGCCCCCTCCCCCACACACCATCTCCTTATTTGTTTATTTCAATTTATATCCTGTTTTCCCACTTCTGGGGCTCAGAATGGTTAACAGCAATTAACAAAATACCATAAATACTGTAAAAACAATGTTAAAACACTGTATATAAATAGAATAAAATACAATTTTATACATATGATAGAATACAATTTAAAACTCTAGCCAGCCCCAGATTATAAATAGAGATAGAACAATAGCCATCTCTGCCCTCAACCATAAGCCTGACAGAACAACTCTGCCTTACAGGTTCTGTAGATTCGGAAGGGATCCTGTAGGCCTCTGATTTCCACAGAGAGAGTGTTTCATCAGGCTGGGGCTTGCTGAGGATTTCCACTGACTTTGGGCCAGAACATGCCACTATGCCTCAGCATCTCCACCAAGCATCAGATCCCCACACTACCAAAGCGCCTTAAATGCCTGTTGGCACTGGCACCCCTCCTGGTTTGGTGTATCTCACACAGGTTGACCAAATTTTGACACACCATAAGATGCAATTGTGGAAGTTTTCTCTGGCTTTGAGGGGGACAACAAATAGAAGATCCTCAACTGTCTGGGCCAGCAGATCTTTCAGAGGAGTAGAATCATTGATGCATGTGCAATTGCTGCTGCTCTCTGCACTGCTTCTCAAAAACTGTGGAGAACCCCTTGGAGTATCAGGTCTTGTGCATTGTGTGTCCCCTGAAGTGCATTAGGTGCTTGTTCCTGTGCTTCCTTCAAGAACTGGAATAGCAGTGTCATCCTGGCATCACAATTGGGCATGTGGTCCAGATGTGGCACCACTTCATGCCTAAATTCTCAATTCAGAAAGTTGATACTTGTTTTGGGTCCCTATTTCACCTTCAGTTGTGGTGGGAACATCAACTTTGAGGCAAAGACCCTGGACAAGTCATGTGGCAGATCAGCAAGGAGTGGAGTGGTCTTGTCAAGGAGGTCTTCCCCTGGCTATGGGATCCAGTTCTCCATGGATCTGGATATGAAGATCAAGGCAGTGCTGCTGGGCACCTATTTCTACATTGATTTCATGTTATTTGGAAACACTGGTGAAGTTGGGCAGTGGAGTTTAGTGACAAGCTAGAAGTTTGCAGAATTCAGAATCCCCCACCTCAATCCACATGAGCCTCATTCCAGTTCTTAAAAGGAAAGAATGAGCATGATGGTGTACTCATGTGTAAAAATGATAGGGTATTGTCTCCACCTTGTATGTTTGTATCGATGATTCTGTCTTTGAGTTTGTCCCGCTGGTTTTTGTGTGTGTGAGTCTGTGGATGGAACAACCTCTCTAGGGAAATTGCCAACTGTACAGAAGTTGCTGAATCACATAAACTTGCTGAGGAATGAAAAGGATAACATAAATGAATCTATTTGAAGAGTGATTATTCCTTTTTCTGTTGGAAGCATTCAGATGGTCCAATGACAGTGGTCAGTTTGCCTTTCTATTAGCATTTAATACAAACACTTTCCATTTAAGTCTTAAGCTTTCTTCTCTGATGTAATTGGTGTGGCTCATTAAAAACAAAAAACTTGAACTTGTGTTTACCCTGCTTTTTTACAATCTGATGTTACACCTCCTAAAGCATGAACTTCAGAATGATGAAATCTCCTTGTTCTGTTTATATCCCCCTTATTATATTTATACATTTTGAAGTGCTTGCCCAGCCTCTGTCAGGAGCATACAAAGCTGCCATGTAATTAGCTAGACTACTGTCCCATCCTGCTCTATTGCTGTCTGCTGTGACTAGCAGGAGCTCTCAAAAGTCTCAGACACAAAAGTCTCGTTCAGCCTTCCTCTCTGCAGTCCTTTTAACTCAAGATGGTAAGTATTGAACCTGGGCACTTGTACATGCGAAGCACACACTCTAGCTCTAAGCTATGTCCTCTTCCAATTCTGGTCAAGTGTTGCAAGGGCCTCTAGGCTATTAAAGGTATTTTCAATCCATTCCACCTGTGGATTAGCAAAGAAATAACCTTCTTGGCCAGATGAGTATTTTAAGAACTGTACCGATTATGCTCAGACCCATAGCTCTGTGCTATCGTGTCCCTGTTCAAGAAGAATGGATCTGTAAAGGCATGTTTATTGTTGTGTAAAAATTTAAACATGTCAGCACTTGGTAAGGGTAAGAGGTCACTATTTGGATTCACTGAAGAGAAAACTTGAATTGGAAAGAAAGTGGTACCTGTAGTCTTAAGGCTCTTAGCTCAAATGGGGATGGAACAAATACCTTGTGAAAGATTTCTTTGATATGTCATTTTTGCAGGACTTGCAGGTTTGGAAAGCTGCTTTCTGTTGTGAAAACTTTCTGTCAATATATATCTAATTTATTCCCAGAATGCTTCAATTTGGCCCATCTACTTTACTATAAAATGTCTACTTTTTACATGATTCAGTGTTGCACTAATTTGTTTTTACATTGTTGTCATAAATTGTGCTTCATCACAAACAGAAGGACAAGAATGATATTTCAGTGTGCCAAATGCAAATAATAAAATCTGCAAGCTATCCAAGTAATAGCTATCATCTAACTATCTTGTGCTCATAGAGGCTAATGTAAACCATGGGTTCTATGGAGTTCACTAATGCTTTGCATGTACTGTTACCAAAAAGCAGATAATTTTTTTTAAATCATCGGGACTAAAAAAAAGAACAAAGAAGCGAGCAGTGATGTTGTATTTTGACAGCATTACTTCATAAGAATTCAAATCCATAAACTAGCTAATATAATCTCCATCATCTACACTGGGACAGCTAGATAGAACAAACATGATTAATATGCTAAGGCAGGTCAGCAAATCATGATATTTTAAATCCAAAAGTTTATATTTATCTATTTATCATTGGATTTTTATACCGCTCAGGGTGGGGTACAAATAAACATATACAGACAGGGGAAAGTTAAAACTGGTACAAATATAATACAAGGCCAGTCTCCTTATTAAAACCAATAAACAGCAGTACAACCAGCATTCAAGAACTAAAACCAACCCCACCCGGGGGAACCCATAAGGCCCCCACTAAAATGGACCACATAATTAAACAAACAGAGAACAAGAGGAAAGGGGGTAGGAGACAGGCGGCATCAGTTCAGAACATTAAGAGCTTTATTTTCTCAGGGAAAATAGTAGGAATTCTGTTTAAGAGGGTCCTGTGTATGTGTTTGTTTTTAGATTTTGTTTCATTTTTTTCTAAATAGAAAAAGTCACAAGATAATGATATGATACCATAAATACTAGCTCAAGTGATTCAAATAAATACTTTAAAAGTTGTAGGAAACAGAGTGTTGTTGATGCTCCACAAAAGGCTGTGTGCAGGTAGATGTTTACAAAAAATTATTTTGCCTCACGCTGCAAATACCTAGATGGGCAATGGCTACTGCTCTGATAGCTCTTTCACTGTTGGGGAAGAGCAAGGTAAAACTACACTCATTTCCCCATTTGGAATGCTATAAATTTGTTTGAGAAACTGTTCATTGGGCAAACTTACTTTGCTGGATGTGATCAGACTGTGTGCTGGTTAAGGATGTGCTCAGATAGCATCCAGTAACTCAAAGAGATGCTGAGCAATAAATTTCAGATGCTGAACAATAAGCTTCAAAAATAAGTTGATGAAAGTTCCACTCACAGTTGATTGTAAGATCAAAGCAGGAGTCAGGTGTTGGCTTCGTCCACTTAGCATAAAAGCTATCCAGTGAAGTTGCAAAAGGGGAAAAGAGAAGGCTAGTTTCATTTCCCTCCCCTCCAAGCTAGATGGGGAAAAGCAGTGCTTTAAATAATTGCCTTGTAATGGGATATAAATAACTCCTTCCCCTCCTTTCGATCTGGATACAGTCAGAAATGTGTTTTTAACCTCTACATTGTAAAAAAAAAGGGGGGGACAGCTCATTTCTCTTCCCTCTCCTTTCAACTGAGTGGACACAGAAGTAATCTGTCTTCATGACAAAGGCTCATTCCGCACACGCAAAATAATGCACTTTCAAGCTGCTTTCACAACTGTTTTTGCCATTCCGCACAGCTTCAAAGAGCCCTGAAAGCAGCTTGAAAGTGCATTATTCTGCGTGTGCGGAATGAGCCAAAAGGAAGGGTGGAAAAAGCTCATTTCCCCTCAATCCCCAAGTTGGGTGCAGTCCTTTTAAGCTTGAATTGCAAATTAGAGAGTCTTCTCTCTATTTTCTTCTGTAGCCAAACCAACAACAAGATTTCTCCAGCAGGTGAACTCCCAGTTAATCCCTTATCAACTGGGAGTGGATGACTTCAGGTAGTCTGTTCCTGGGAAGCACACAAACAGGTTGTGAACAGCAGGTCAGCCCATTGATTAATTAGATGCCTGATCACCACTTGAAAACAGGAAGTGAGCCCAACTGGCAGGTGTTTGAGGATCCTACAGGTGATCATTGTACTTAGGAATGACAACCTTGCCATCTAGTACACATTACATAGGAGTGCACTGCAAGGGAACTCAATCTCTAGCTGTGGAGAATCCTCTCCCCCATCACCCATGGTCATGCTTAGTAGAAAAAATTTCCTCACATGCGATCAGCACTCTTTTATTTCTGAAATTAAGCCTGATTAAAATAAGTGTCATTTGGCAAAATAAGCCCTATGAATACATTGTAACAAAACAAAAACCAACACAAAGTATTGACATTCCTTAAAGATCCTTAATTGATACCATAGAGGTTTTTCCTACTTTTAATGAGTTCAGGACTTCATTTTCTAATAAGTTGGTTTGCTAAAAGTAACTTCATAACATATCAGTTAACGTAATCTTTTTAATTAAATACAATGTAAAGTGAGGTAATACTGAAGTCTGAAAATATTGAGAGAAGCCAAATGGCTCCAGTCGGTTTCATATAGAGGCAATGGCATACACCTCCATAGATGTCAATGGGGCTTTCAAATGTGTAAGTCACTTCAGGAGTGCAACCAGAGACTCTCCATATAAACAGGATCCAGTAAATCTTGAGAGTACATTTTGCTGTTTACACCATTGAGTCTGTGCAGGACTCAATCTACTGTATTTCTGGATGGGAGATTTCATAGTTTGAGCTCTTAAAAGAAAGCGCAGAAGAGAAATGCAATAAATTTTGAACTGGCTACAATCTTGCAAACTCCAGTAATTTTCAGCATCAATTAAAATTGTGTAAGGGTATGTCTAGAATTATGGTTTATTTGCTATTGGTAGTCATTAGAGGAGGAGTTCTGGTCTATGCTACAGTTCTGATTTGTCACCCATTTATTTGCCAAGGTAGCAAGGAGCAGAAGTGATGAGATGTAACAAGGGCATTACATTTTTATGCTGCTGAGAATCTGGAAATGTTCGATCCAGGTTAGAAGGGGCAAGTGGGAGTTAATTGGAGCACACATAAAGCTTTGGGAGTCGGAGTATACCTCACCTTTAATTCTTGTGTCTCTAGACAATAGTTAGATGTGCCCCACAGAAGACAATGGTAAATATACCTGTAATGTAAAATTTTGCATTAAAATGTAAATGGTATCTATAATGGTTGAAAATACTTTGTCTTTATCTCTCTTCTTCCCCATGAAGCTTGTGATTGTGCCCATCTTGGTAATAACTGCGATCCACACACTGGTCGTTGCATGTGCCCTGCCAATACTGTCGGAGAGAGGTGTGATAAGTGTGCCCCGAACTACTGGGGTCACGACTTGGTCAGTGGATGCAAGGTGAGTGGTCTTTTGCTGTGTGTTTCTTCTTATTCCATGTAGTACATTGCATCTGTAAGGAGGCAAAAATACAGCAGTACTTTTCCAAAGAACTAAAGAGATGAGTTTGTTTTTCTCAGTTTTAGCATAGAGCTATGTGCAGCTAGATCATCTGTGTTTGAGGAATGGGGAATTGTGTTTGGTTAAAAACAACAACCTTGTGACCTTATTTCTTCTTTTGGAGAGCAATTGTGGTGGTGGGATGAGTGCATTGAATTAGATCTTGGTTCAAATCCTAATACTGCCATAAAGCTCACTGGGTGACTTTTGACTTTTCACACACTCTCAGACATGTGGTGTTGTATTTACTTTTTAAAATGCCAGCCCCCAAATGCCAGAAACATGAAACATTTTAATGTGCCAGTGAGGCAGAGTGGCCGCCTACAGTCCTTGGTGGGGAAATGGGGAGAGCTTCAAGGTTCGGTGGGTCTTTGGGGAAATTTTTGAGGGTGAGGGTTTTTTAGGAAGAGCTTTGAGGTTGGGAGGGTCATTGAGGAGATCTTTCCTTCCCCCTCTCCTCCGCCCCTCCAGTCTTTTCCTCCCTGCCACTCATTCTGTGCCCAGGCCAAAGTTCCTACAACCTACAGTTCATATAATACTACAATCTAACAGACTCTAAAATCTTTTTAGCGAAAATATAACCCTTCCTCCAAAAGACCCTAAGTGTTTGTTTTATAAAAACACACCTAACCTAACCATGCTTCAGTGTTGTCTTTTGAGGACTAGTGACTTTCTATTCTAAAGCTGATCTATATTGGTTAAAACTATCCTCAAGAAGAAAACTTTTTCAGAAGTGTAAATGAACTATATTAAGTGGTTGTTTGGGTTTTCCGGGCTGTGTGGCTGTGCTCTGGTAGTTTTTGCTCCTATGTTTCACTCACATGTAGGTGAAACGTTAGGAACTAAAACTACCAGACCACATCTGCACAGTTTGGAAAACACACAATAGGCAAATGATTCCAGCTGTGAAAGCCTTCAGCAATATATTGAAATTCCAGGCTGTTCCTTTTTTCCTAATAATTTGTACTGATTTTATAACAACTACAACAAAACTAGCATGGGAAGACAGACATTAGTGAACCAGTCATTCTATACTACTAAAACAACATAGGTAAAAAAAATAACTTGACTTTCCATCCAATTCCCAAATTATGCCTTATATAGTAAATTTTTCATTAATATCAAAACCAGAAAGTTTTAACATCTTAAACATAATTTGAGTACAATTTTTCCCCAAAAAAGTACAGACATAGCTATAATGTTATAGCCTTATCTCCCTAACTTAATTCTCAAAATTGAAGACTTTTATACAATATTTTTCCTTCCCTTTTAAGTCATCTCCTTCAGTAAATTATGTAATTGAAACTGACATCTAACTTTCCTTCTTGCTTTTAACAAAGCTTTTAACAAAACTTTTCCTCTTTTGCTTTTATCCCCTTCAGGGGTAGGGCGGTCTAATAAATCGAATTGTTGTTGTTGTTGTTGTTGTTGATGATGATGATGATGATGATGATGATGATAATAATAATAATAATAATAATATTTATTAACAACAACAACATTAACATTTTAGTCTACTTAAGACATTTTTCCATTTTTTCTTACATTTCACAACAGCTACATGTTTTTAAGTAAAATCCCTATTGTAGAATTCCTTGGCACTTGCTGTAGTAGTGATTCCTATTCTCCTATCCTATTATCCTATTGCCTATTCTCAGTGTTTTGAGGCAATCTTTCCCAAACATGATTCATTATGACCCTTTTTGGAGGACTGTTGTCAAAAAATGGCTTTGTAACCTGTCAGATCAAGAGGCACACATTTTGGAAAGTCCCATCAATGTTGGTCCCATTTTCCTTGCTCGATTACTTCCATGTACCCATGCCAGCGGAGGGCTTTGTTGAACTTTTTAAAATCAATTATTGCTAGATTGATATAATGTAGTCATGTTAAAATTAGCTATGATCTACTAGTTTATTTGGATTTCCACGTGTTATTTTTTATAAAAAAGTAATACATAGGCTTTTTCTGGCAAGGGAGATAATTAGAGGCTTTTTTACAAAAAAAGAGAAAAAGTCTAGTAGATTGTAGAAATTATTGTGATATAACAATCCAGAAATTGGCTTTAAAAAAAAAATCCTCTGGGAAGTGACAGCTGCAAGTAGGTGAGTGAAAAAATGGTGGGCAAAACTGCTATATGGATGATGAGGTACTGCCAAAATGAATGTATCATATATGAAGATATTTTTAGATGGAAATTTTAGTTTATTTTCAATGTGATGTTTTGTATTATTTTGATTGTTAGCTGTCATGAGTCTAGCTGTGGCCAGGGATGAGTAGGATACAAATCTAATATAATAAATGAATAAAATAAAATGTCTCTATATTTTTAATGGCAATGAGACCTACTGGGAGAACCATCCTTCTGTAAAAGCAGCCAGTGCTGTTTCTTTTTATATGATCACAGGTAAGGTAACATCTCTCACTCCCAGTTATTAATTTGCAGAATAAAAATCAGATTGGCCTTCTCCTAGATGTTTACTGAGAAATATCATCCTCATCATCTTGTAATTATTTTACATATTATAAAGTACTGTATCATTAATAGTAATGTAAAGAAGTTTAATTGCTATGGTTTCCTTCCTTGTATGTTAACTGAATTCAAACAATCAAATGCCATAATGCTATCTTTTAAAAGCCTGTTTTTCATGGTAGCTAATTAATGCAGAATAATTTATTTTCTTTTTGAGTTGTAAAACTCCTCTCAGGAAACCTGCCTTTCTTTAGCACGTAGATCATTGGGATTCTGCAAACCAGTTTAATAGGGGTGAAGACCCCTGTTTCTGCTCTGGGATTTCTGCTATCTGTCTTTATCTTGTCTATTATACCAGTGCATCAGTATGGCAGCTGCTATGGCAGTCTCTAAATTAATAATGATATGTCAGCCAAGTCTCCCTTTTTAATGCATTGGAACTAATTTCTCCAAGGCAAGGTGTGATTGCCCCCTCTCAATTGGAGTTTTTAACAGAGCCGATTTCAGAGGCCATCATAACTCACTGGCAGAAAAGTACTGCAAGTGGCTGCCTCCTTGAAAACAAACATTACATTTGATTGTCATTTACTCTGCATATGGCGAACCATTTGCCCAGTAGGCTTTATCTTCTGGCATTCTTTACTCTGCAGGCTTCCTGCTCCAAAAAGGGTTTTAATTCATAGGCTACATGCAGCAGCCAGCTAAGCACTTCTTAACTGCTAGTGGTCCTGGATATTGACTAAGGCACAAATTGGGCCACTAAAGCTACCAATTACTTTTAAATTCAACTTGAGGTGTTACCAGATGGGATTTTGATGTGATTAAAGTGCTCCGTTTCCAGTAATATTTTCAAAAACATTGCCAGCTCAACTAGGAATGTACTTTTGAAAAAATGTAACAATTTTGGGCAGGGCCCAGTTTTTTATGTGGGTTTTACCCATACAGTCACTACAATGCCAGTGAGAATTTGACATGCTCACTTTCAAAGCCCCCAACAAAAAGAGCACATTGGGAAGGGCTTAGAAACAAACTACAGCCAAGGGAGTGTCCCTGATTCCCACAGATCTCACATGCAAGCTGCAGTTCCCTACCCTGTTCCACTTGTCCCGAGACACTCAGGGACCAAATTCCCACTGAAAAGTTAATCTTCAAAAGAATCGGCACCTTTTCATCCAGGTTCCAACATCCTCACGGCAGGATGTTTCTAGTGAAGACTTCTAGGCCTACCCCTGGGGGGGGGGTGCCTGCTGTCAGGGGTGCAATTGTTAAGCTAGCAGCACCAAAATTTGACAGTACAATGGAACCTCAGTTTTCATTACCTTCAGTTTTCATCGGTTTCAGTTTTCATCGATTTTTTCAGTGAAAAATTTGCCTCGGTTTTCAGTGATTTGCCTCGCTTTTCATCAATTTGCAGTAAAGTTCAGGGGTTGTGGAGAAAAAGCACCTGGACAAAGCTGTTGCAGGCCATGTCTGCAACTTATTTAATGACAATGTCTTGCCCCATTTCAGACAAATCTTAAAGAGACTTTGGACAGCTTTGGACAGCTTTCTGGTGCGACATTGGTCCACTGGCTCTGAAGCTGGTCCTAGTGTTATTGTTTGTTACTGTTTTCAGCATTAAACACTATGTTTATTCACCAAAAAACACGTTTTTGGTGCGTTTTTTTGGAGTGCCTAGAACGGATTAATTGGATTTAAATTAATTCCTATGGAAAAGTTTGCCTCGGTTTTCATTGGTTTCTGTTTTCATCGATTCTTTCCAGATGGATTACCAACGAAAACCAAGGTTCCACTGTATGTTTAGGAGACCCTCCTGATGATACCACCCAGGTTTTGTGAAGTTTGGTTCATGGGGGCCAAAGTTATGGACCCTCAAATGTGTAGCCTCCATTGGAAACAATGGGGGCACCCCCTTTGGGAGTCCACAGCTTTGGATCCCCTGGACCAAACTTCACAAAGCCTGGGTGGTCTTAGTAGGAGGCTCTCCTGATGATACCACTCAGGTTTGGTGGAGTTTGGTTCATGGGGGCCAAATTTATGGACCCTCAAATGTGTAGCCCCCATCTCCTATTAGCTCCCATTGGAGTGTTTTTTCAAAAAGGTGCATATACAAGCTGGTCCAGGAAAATCCCGTGATAAGGGGGGGAAGTGCTAGGAACAGAACTGATCTGTGTTCTGCGGTTTGGCAGTGGGGAGATTGTGAGGAAACCTGGATATTTCGGGTGACTATCCCAGGATTAATTGCCAGTGGGAAATCACCCAGGAGCAACTTTTTGTGTTGAACAAGGAACTACAGAGGAGAGGAGACTGGTCCAGCCCACCTTTGTATCAAACCCATAGCCACTCTAATAACAAATCACTCACTTCATCTGAAAGATATGATCTTCTGTGTAAGAAATATAGCCAGTGCTGTAGGTACATGAGACATACTTTTGTGTCTTTTAACCTTCATAAACAGGTTGCTTACCTTGCTGACATTAATTTGTAGAGAATCAGCAGCAAGTTTCAGTCACATTTGAGAAAGCTGAGTTGCCACTTGGTTATAATTGGAAATTTATCAAAAATTACTAAAAGTTTTTTTTTGGGGGGGGGGGGATTTTCACTATAGGCCTGTGATTGCAGTGTGACCGGATCCCTCAGTTTACAGTGTAATCCTGATACTGGCTGCTGTTTCTGCCGCCCAGAGTTCTCTGGGGATAAATGCTCTGAATGCAGGCTGGGATATCGAAATTACCCACTATGCATTGCCTGTGACTGCCTGACAGCAGGAACTGAGCAACATACTTGTGATTCAGAAATGGAAAAATGCTCATGTGCTGCTCATACCGGACAATGCTCCTGTAAGGTAAGAAAAAGATGATTACTTATCAAGTAATTTGTCCTTGTTTCTGATGTTTCTCCATTGTGCTTTGTATGCAGAAGTTCTCCAGTTCAATCTCTTGCTTCAGGGCAGGGGTGTGGCTCCACCCTTGAATGTATGTCATTTACACATCACAGAACACACTAGGAAACATTCTAGAGCAGTGTTTCTCAACCTTTTTGACATCACAGTACCCTTGACCTCACTCTTCATATCTCACGGTACCCCTGCCATCCCCCCGCCTTTCCCTTCCACTGCCCCTGCTTGCCACCCCCCACCTTCCCCTCCCAGGGTGAAGGGAAGCACTGGAGGGGGGGGGTGCGGGAATTGGCTTCTGACCTTGCGGTGGGCCCTGCCTCCTGGGCCATCTCCATGTCCTTCCTGGCGCCAGTGGGAGACACCACAAAAGTGAGGGGGGCTGGTAGTGTTGCCGCGGTACTCCTGGGACATGTTCATGGCACTCCAGGGTACCATGGAACCCTGGCTGGGAATCGCTGTTCTAGAGTGATTAAGCTAAATGCTTTTCAGTTATTAACACCACTTCCTGTGGTAGACATCCTAACACAATTGAACTAAGTTTCAATATGTAATATATCACAGAGGCACCAAGGCTGTGACTCAGAAAAAGGGAACCTTGCCGGGATTAGAACACAGGGATCTTCCGAATCTGTTGTAAGAGATGTCTAGCTTCCTGCACTGCTGGGATTTCTTGAAATCACCTTTCTAACATCATCCAAACTCTGGAGTATTGTCCACCAACCCCTCCATTTTGACCTTAAAAGACAGAGCTTCCCAAATAGATCCAAATAGTTTTATCCACCAAATAGTTTTATCCATCAAATCCACCTGTTCCCTGGATATGTCACAGTACAAGAAGAGTTTGGATTTATATCCCTCCTTTCCAGTGGTGGGATCCAAAAATTTGAATAACAGGTTCCGATGGTGGTGGGATTCAAATAGTGGCGCCGCTGCACACATACACCTCCAGTCCCTATGGGGCAGGGAGGTTGCTTTAGTAACCCCTTCTCAGCACTCAGAAAAAATTAGTAACCACTTCTAGAGAAGTGGTGAGAACTGGTTGGATCATATCTCTGCCCCTTTCTCTCCCGTAAGGAGACTCAAAGGGGCTTGCAATCTGCTTTCCCTCCACCCCCCCCCCACAACAAACACCTTGTGAGGTGGGTGGGACTGAGAGAACTCTGAAGAACTGTTACTAGCCCAAGGTCACCCAGCTGGTATGTGTTGGAGTGCACAAGCTAATCTAGTTCTCCAGATAAGCCTCCACAGCTCAAGTGGCAAAGCAGGGAATCAAACCCAGTTCTCCAGATTAGAGTGCACATGCTTTTAACCACTACACCATGATGGCTTTCTAGAGGTAAACTCTCTAGATGTAAACCGCACTGCTTAACCTGTAAAGCAAACTCACTTTATTACTTCAAAATATGCTTATGGAGTGGCTGTAACACAAGATCTGCTCAAACTCACCAGTTCAAGATAGCAATAGTACAAACCCACCCTGGCAGCAATACCGATCCAGATTAATCAAAGCAATCTAGGTTAACTAAAACAATTCTAGGGAGACTGATAGCCCATATCACGTCAAGCACAATAGTTGTGCCACAAGTACAACAGCTTGACAAAGCAGCACCACAATTCAGAATAGAGCTGATACAGGATAACAAACATAATAGAGCTCTGCCCCCAAAGGCCAAATCAATACAGAGAACACTGAAGAAAATTAAAGGAAATGCGGGGGAGGTGTTAAACAAAATAAAGGGGAGAGGAATGCTACTAAAAGGGAAAACTGTGTAATACCCCCCAACCCCACACTCACCCAACTGTACACTACAACCCCTTTCAATCCCTTACTCCAACTTCAATCCCTTACTCCAGCTTCAGAACATATGCACAAATTCCAACTTGCACACAAACACACCCTTTAGACTCACAAGACTCCACAACCCTACTAGTCAATCCATCAGATGTAAAAACTGCACAAGGCAAGGCAGCAACTCTCCTCAGCAACATATGGCAAATGCCACATTGGGATGGTCATTTAATGTGCAATCCTGTTGCCAACATTTCTTGGCTGGAACATTTCCTGCCCTGTCCAAAGGTGCTCCATGCCTCAATTAACAGAATGGGCCAGGGCAAGCAAATCCATGGCTGCTAGTGCCTTGAATGTCTCTTCCCAACCACACAGTAGGCTGCTGAAATACTTGTGATTCTTTATTCTGCTCAAACCATTATACTTTCCATGTGGTTTAATCCTAAGAGAAGTGAGGTGCATTTATTTAACACTGTAAGGATGGTTGTTTTGTTCAGATATCTATGCCTAATTATGTTAGCGTATGAAAAGGAAAAGCTATTGTCTCTAACATCACCTTTCCCTTCCCTCCCTTTCTATGATAGGTTAATGTGGAAGGTGTCTACTGTGACAGGTGCAAGCCGGGCAGGTTTGGACTGTATGCCAGGAATCCACTCGGCTGCAGCAGCTGCTACTGCTTTGGTCTGACATCCCAGTGCAGTGAGGCACAGGGACTGGTCCGTGTGTGGGTGAGTAAAAGTCTGCTGAGCCATGTAATGCGATAATGTTATTTCCTGCTGGCATCTTTTAGTCAGGCGCAGAGATGGAGCTAGGAAGTAGAGAAACATTTAAGCAATTTTTTCTCCTAGTGTACTCTCAGAAGTGGGTAGAGGACCATGTTCCATTAGGCAATCAGGGTCAAAACATTTTAAAAGTCTCTGATAAGGTAATAGATGTCAAGCCCCAGAGTAAAGCTATTAAAACCACTGGAAAAAGCAATATAGTCAAGTGAGGGGAAATTATTCCATGAGAATATAGCACTCCAACAGTGCTTTGCTTCTAAATGGGAAACAGTGAGGAAAATCATAGTCATTCAGTCTCACCCAAAATAACTATAGATTACTGATATATAAGAGAATTTAATTGATCTAGTGCTCATATTTTCCTTTCAAGTATTTAAAGCGATCACCAGTGTCCTCAAGTCCTTTAAAAAATGGAAGAAATCATCTCTAGATGTAAGTTTTCTACCAGTTCATTTCAAAGAAACCTTTCTTCTTTTGTTCTGTTCCCCAAATAAAATATCTTAGGTGCCCTGTACTCAGCCAGAACAGTGGGAGACTCACAAGCCAAGGTGTAACAGTTTTTTTTAAAAAAGAGGTTTATTGCTTGGAAGAATTGAGACCCTCCCAGGGTCTGACTAAAATAAAGTACTTGCTAGACTGATGAACAAACTTGAAGTTGTAGACTTGACTTTTTATACTCCTTAGACTATACATCATAGACGTAAGAGATATTGCAGCCTTCCAACTCTGCTGGCACCTTAGACTAAATTAACTAAACAGGGGCACTACTGGGTAATGAAAGGAAGACTGCCTCTAGGGGGATTTCTTAAAGGGACTGGTTCCCTCCCTTAGAACACTATACAAAAGAAACTTAACCCATACTAGCTACAGAGACAACTGAAACTTAATAAAGAAAATAATAAGAACTTCTCTGGGGGCATGACAGTATTAATACAAATAATCATACAAAACCATATTTTCTAAATGCAACTTTAATTCGATATATTATTTTAAATTATTTATTTAATTTGTATACCACCCTCCCCCGAGGGGCTCATAGCAGTGTCCAACAATCATATATCTAACATTTAAAATCAGCTAAAAACAGTCAATCCCCACTAATTATGATGGTGATATTTGCTAATCAGAATTTCTATTATTAGCAGTCTTAAGCACACAAGACATTTTCTTACACTTGCACAATATGTTTCTTGTTTTGGAGTGCTTCAGTTGGCAGTTTATCTTTGGCAACTCTATGAGTGACCCACATACCTGTGCTCTGGGGAGAAGCACCAGAGTTAAAAGTGTAGGAAAGAAATTAAAAATTCTCTAGAAAGGAAGGATTAGAAAGGAAGCAATGAGCGTCTTCAAGACTAAATTGGCATCTGGCAATATTTTCTCCAGTTACTAATATGCTTAATCAGAATGTGGAAAAAAGTAAGATATAGCAACCAAAGCAGGATTTATTATGATTTGTGCCCTAGTTGCTGTTCCTCTTAAGTTAATTATCTAGTTTGTTTGGACTGACCATGATCCATGTTAGCATAACCTTCATTTTCGTGGGGGTCACAGGCACTAATTCAGCATGCCTGGCACACAATTTTCCACCTGGAAATGCATGTTGAAATGATAGTGTTGCTCTATCTAGATTTCACTTGGATCATTGGTTTCTGGTTACCACAGTTCCAGAAGGATGCTAGCAATTTGGAAATAATAAAAAAGAGTACTATGAGCATGAATACAGAAAACTTAACTAAGGAAGGCTAGAGAAGAGAAGATGAACTGGACATTGTAAGTTATTTAGAAACTGATCCTTATCAAAAACAGTTGTATATCAAACTGAGTGCCTATGCTCATTTGCTAGACAAATGCAGCCCAGAGTTTTCAGTAAATCATCTGTACACTTTGGTATGGACATTTTTCGGTGTTTCTTCTTAACACAGAGATTACTTGAAAATCTTTCTGTGTATTCTGTTCAGTACAGAAGTATGATGGTATGTGAATGTTGAAGGCTTAAATTTCCATATAGACCAAGGGCAACCGTATAATAAGTGTCCCAAGTCTCTTTCTGCTGATTTTGTATTCCACATGCAGTTGAGAAAACTGTGGATAAAACCATTAGCCTACTGAAGCCTCTGAAGCCTTGAATTCACTTTCGTGGAATTTTGTTATCCCTCTTCTTCCCATAATCTTTTAGAAATGAAATTGTAGCTTGGAGGGTGAACAGTGGAAAAGTAATCCCCATACATTTATTTGACACTTACTCTCAGTAAGATATGTTTTTTTTTACTATAGAACAAGGTGATTCTTTCTTTCCTAAATTTTCCTATCTATAAATTTGTGTGGATTTTTTTTCACAACTGTATACATATTTAAAATGATAGCATCAGTATCTTAAAAGAGGAGCAAAAGGTCACCAATTGCTGAGTACTCAATCAGTGAAATTCAAGTTTGAGTTGGACCTCTAACATTGCATGGAAAAATGAAAAGGTTTAGATTTTTTTCACAGTAAGATATGATCTAATTTTATTGATCTGACATAGTTTGGGCCAAGAGGACAATGCAGCTGAATCAGTAAGGGTGATGTATTAGGCTTCAGAGCATCACCTCTTCTGCAAGATGTATGCATATGATTTAAAATATTAATTTAAAAATTCCCTAATGATCAATTATCTCTCTTTGAATTATCATACTTAAATTAGGCTTGCAGCTTCACATTACAGTCTCTGTGAACATTCCAGACTGTTTTGGAATAGATTCAGTGCAAATGATTAAAAAAATAATATACAGGTATTCTGTGACTTTGTGGCATACATTTCAAATAGTTCGTGCATTAACCAGTTTCTTGCTGATTAGCATGTCTAATGCATGGAAGCCATAGACACCTCACTTGGCATTAGCATTTCAAAAGAAACATTCTGGCATGCTACTGAATCTTTTCCAGATATTGGTAGAAAAATAATTATATCAGTTCCAAGCTTCTCTTTTTCATTGCCCAACTGATGTTTTGTGGGATCCCATGAACAGTCTGATGTTCTCAGGGATGTTTTTATTTACTGAATTTACTGGTAATTGCCATGACTGCTTCAGTGACATTATAGTATTTCTAATTCTGTAGCATTTTGAATTTTTTCCCTATATTTATTGAGTATTCTGCAGGATTCCTGTAGGAGTAAATTAATTAATACAATGTTCTTTCAGGTTTCTTTGATTACCGTCAGAAGCATAGCTGACAAATGCTTCATGTTCTTTTAGAAGCACTCTTATTTTTATAACTGGGTCAGGATTTCTTTATCAAGAACTAAGGAGAACAATTATGTGAAATCTTCCACAAAGCAGCAGGCAATCTATGTGAAATTGCAGATGCTGCAGCTCCCCAAAAACAGGGTTTCTTTTTGGCAAGCAGAAACACACATTGTTGTTGTGCTTGTGTGCTGCCCTCATGCATAGAGCACAATTGAAGGCTTCTAAAGTCCTGTGACAACAAAATGCAGAGGTATCCCGGCTCCATTCTAACACACACTCCACCTGGAATTATTATTAGGAAATTGAACTAAGATACATCTTTTCCCCAACAAGGGTAAAACAAAGCAGCTTTTCAGCTGTCTGTAATCTGTTCATGTCCATTTGCAGGAAATGGCACCTGCAGCCATCAGAACTTGACCGCCAGTTGATGGGCAATAAGATAGGAGTCAACTTCTGATGGAACCTTCTTCAACTAGGGGTATTTTGCTCTGTGTCTAGCAAGGTTTTTGAGGGGGGGGGGGTCAGAAGCCAACTCCAAGCTGATTATGTGGATCAGCTGGGAGTTGGGTTCTTCTGATCTCCCGGCATGGAAACCCAGCTGATTCCCCTTCTTCCCAGCCCAAACTGTTATTCTGGGCTTCAACTGAAGCTATAGGATCTGAAACTGATAGCTGGATTGAGCAGAACAAGAGCCACCTGTTTTTAATTCACAGCTTGGGGAGGGCAGTGAGAACCAATCCCCTTCTCCCCACCTTCCACCCTACCTCGCCCCAAACTGACAGCTTAGACTGCATTTTTGAGGGAAAGAGATCATTACTTCCTCATTTTAGGGTGTGAAGAAGAAAAAGATCACTTCTCCATTCCCCTTCCCATCTGTCAGCTTGGCCAGCAGAGAATAAAATCATGTTGCTTGCAGCCCAAGCTGTTTGCCCATTTTGTTATTTTTGGGTGGAGATAAAAAAACTTTTGCTTCTTTCATCTACACCCTGAACTGATGTAGAGAATAGGAGTGAATCGCTCATATTCTTTGTAACCCTAAATAACTTGTGGGTCAAGGAGTAATCTACTCCCTCCACCCCCCCTCCCACAACCTGAAACTGTAAGCGTTGCAGAGAATGGGAGTAGTCTGGTCCTTTACTTTGCAACCCAAGCTGACAGATCGGTGCAGAGAGGAAAAGCCAGTTGCACCTGTTCTCCCCACCCAGGCTTCTTCTTGTGTCCCAGCTTTGTAGGAATAGAGACAAAAGCTTGGGTGGTGGGGTGAAGAACCAACAGAGAACCTTAGCTGATTGCAGCTGTAAAGTCAACTTTCAGCCTCCACTTCCAAACTTCTCCCTGAGTTTCTGTGGGTATGGGGAGCGGCTCAACAAGTAGTTCTGCAGTTGTTCAGGTTGTTAGCTCAACAGTTTGGGAGCTCAACAGTTTGGGGGAATGGCTCAAGCTATCAAACATATTTAACACAAAATTTGTAGCATCCACAGAATCACTGCCCCCTGAACAGTTTTCCAGTTCAAATGGTAGTCTCAGCAGCTGTGTCGTATTTTAAAAAATCTATGAGTTTTTATCGAACATCTCCACCTGCCACCTTGTTTCTAGAAGTTTGGTTATGTATGCTTAATTTTTAGAACAGGACTCAAGGTGAATTACACAGGGTAAGTTGATGTGATCCATAGGATATCTAATAAGTAATGCACTAGGTCTAGGTTTACAGGAATCTGAAACAAGCAAAGCATATTAAACACAATGCATACTACAGATATAATACAGAGGAACGGTATTACATTACAACGCACAAAATGGCATTACATCAGTATAAAATAATGTTTCATTATTTGTTTGATCATTGTGCCTTTTTAAATATTCCACTTTATATCTTCATCATTTGTGTACATTTTATTAGTTTACTGTTTACTTAAACATTTAAACAAAAAGGAATTCATAAGCTTCAAAATGGAAAGTTCTTATTTGAAAGTGCATTTTTTGTAAAAAATTATATTTTCCCCCTAACCATTTTAAATTTATATAGTTGACCCTGAAGCCAGATCAGGTAATCCTTCCTCTAGTAGACGAAAATGTCCAACACCGAACTATACAAGGGATTGAATATCAGCATCCAGAGACCGTTGCAGATGTTGAGCTGGTGATGAAGGAGCTACACTCAGAACCATATTATTGGAGACTTCCAGGACAGTTTGAAGGACGGAAGGTAAAGAAAAGGAATTCTGATAGGATCTGGTGTTTCATGAATGTTTCTCTTCTTCTTGCTATAAAGATCTGGATGAGCTCGAATATCTTCCTAAATATCTTCCTGCACTGGCCAATAAAAACGAGGTTGAGGCCCTTTTTGAAAGCTGCCCTTTCCCCACTTACCTTAAGCCCCACGCTACTCGAGGAGAGTAGCACGGGGTCCCTCGGCACTCCCCACAGAGAGGGGCGGCGACAGCACAGCCGCCCTGAAGCTGCTGCTGTCGCGCCCCTCAGCGCGCAGCATCCCAGGCGCTCTTCTTAACAGTGCCTTTTGATGGCTGAGCGCGGGGTCGTGGGGACGGCCGGGCGTGTGCCTGGGATGCTGCGCGCTGGGAGCAGCGCGCAGCATAGAGGGGAACCACGAGAGTGGGGAAAGGCCCAGCATTGGGGGGGGGGGGAGGATTCCCACAGAACTTGCCCAGTGGTGGGATTCAAATAATTTAACAACTGGTTGTTTACAAGCACCATTTTAACAACCGTTTCTGCCGGTGTGAACCTGCTGAATCCTACCGCTGAACTCGCCCCAAAACACTGCTAACCTGTTTTAGTGGCCAAAACCCGGGTTTAATGAAAATCGCTAATTCTGCAAGTTTTTTCCTTAAACCCAAGTTGCAAATGCTTCCTGCTTGCCTGTGTGAACTACAGCAAGCAGAAGCATTCAATCCCCACGCCCTTCCCTCTACCATTATGGTGGATTCCCCAGACACCTGCCTTTAGAGGAGATAGTCTAATAGGTGGCTGCCATGCCATGCAGGTAGGTAGGAGGATTCTCATGTGAAGGGGGTTCTCAGATGGGGATGGATTCTCACTAGGGGGGATTCTCAGCTGCGTCGTTTGCATGGAAACACTGCATTTCTGTTCAAACCATGCTGCCTTCTGCCTCTGCGATCCCAGCGATCCCAGCTGGCTCCTGCAGCTGCCATGCAAACTGCAGCAGGGCAGCGGAAACAGATTCCATGAGCCCACTGCTGCCCATGCAGAATCAGCCAAAGAGTAAGAATGTTTGATGTCAGGATTTAGCAGAAATGTTACAAAAATTACTATGTATGTTGTTTTGTGTATCAGTGGGTTAATTCCAAATGGGATGGATCTTCTGCACCTCTCTTTTTGCACTGAATCCCCTGCATTCTGAGAGACCCTCAGAAATGGTGTGAGGCATGACTTGAGTATCTGCACTGAGACAAGAAAGTGGGAGAAGGGGGCATCACCACTTTTTAAGTGGATGTGCCTATCTGCTTACAGAACAGTACTTTGAGTCCAACCTAATATCCATATTAAAGATTTTTAAAATGGAAGCATTGTAAGAAATTACAGCTTATTTGTTTGTGAAACATGCTGTATTTTCAGCATATGATTCTCTGATTGTTTATAGTGAAAAATACTTTCACCTAAGCTGGTATTTTCCAATATGTTTCAGTAAAGGCCAAACATTAAAGAAAGAAGCTAATTTGCTTTTCAAGAAAACATTGGAGTACTTGACTAACACTATGGAAAACACATTGTAGTTATGATTCCATTGACCCCAGTTCAGCCACAACCATTTGAATGTTGGAGAAACCATTAACCCAATACGCTGTGCCCAAGAACAATTTTCAATTCCTGCCTGTGGCTATGCTGAGCTGGTAAGAGAACATAGTCATTCTCCAGTCATTCTCCATAGTCATTCTCTATTCCCTGTCAGCCATAATGAGAAACAAAATAAACCACAATATGGAACTCTCCCATATAATCTGCCATATTGAAATGCAATTTGGTTTTATTTGAACTAGGGTGCTGTGTATTTTACAGGTCTTCAATTCCAGAATTGTACCAATTTGTTGGGCCTCTTGTGGCTCATTAGAAGACTTAACAATTGGTTTTCAAGAGCCCATATGAAAATATTCTCCACCTTACCTCATAATAAATATGGGGAAATGGTTTTCATATTGTTATTTACTTTTATGAGCATGCAACAGCTGCTGCAGCTGGGCCCAGAATGGATCTACACTTAAAATAATGTGTGAAGAGGAAATACAGAGGCAGAAAATTATGCTAAGAGAAACTTTGCCAAGGGCTGACCTTTAGTTTCTTTGAAGGCTGAGCATGACTGAGTAGAAATTTTATTGCAAAAGCTCAGCGAAGAGGGGAAAAACTTTGGAAAGATGAGTGTGTGTGAAGGTAGTTTGGGAAGCAGCAGCAGCAGCAGCATGCCAGTGTACATCGTTGTAGTCAAGTGAGGCAGTTGAGCACACTGACCATGCTCTAGCAGTGGCAGTACAAGGGTCAGGTGCTTTCCCCTTTCCCTCATCTTCTCAGGTGCTACTGAACATGCAAAAAAGGCCAGCTTGGCAAAAAGTGATTCCAAAATTTTGCAGCAGGGGGTGGGGGGTGGAAAGTTTCTGCTCCTCAGCGTATTCTTGAGAGAAACATCCTGCTGCCCCCCTTCCCTCCTCAGCTCAGCTTTTCAGGCTACTGGGCATGTACATGCATGCAACACATATGGTATATCTTATGTTGCTGTTGCTGCCACTGCTGAGATTGGCTTCCAGAGTGGAATCCTGCAGTGGTGGCTGCAGTGGTGGACCTCACCTGGAATATTGTATACAGTCAGAGCTGTAGTGAGGGGGAACTGCGCCCAGGGCATGTGTGTGCCCTGCTCCCCTGCCACACCCCTGTCTTCCCCCGGAACACCCCGGAACACCCCCGGAACGCCCTGCCCATGCACCACCCCCACAACAGTGCAAGACGTCCCCACTCTCTGGGCGCTACACCACTGTGTACAGTTCTGGGCACCGCAATTTGGAGGATCCGGCCACTGATAATGCCCCCTCTTTTCTTGGCCCCTTACACCTGGGCCTCTGTCATCTAACGGGACCTGTTGTCCCTCCCTCTTGGGAGAGGATTTTGAAATTGGGGTTGTCGGACGCCACTTATACCTATATTTATTGTAGCTACTATATTCAGTCTTTTATTGTTTTTACCACTGCTTTTAAAAAGGTTTTAGTTATTTATGACTGTATTTGTCTATTTGTTGTGCACCGCCCGGAGCCCCTTGGGGATAGGGCGGTATAAAAATCCAAAGAATAAATAAAATAAATAAATAAATTCAAAAAGGATATTGACAAGCTCGAATGGGTCCAGATGAGGGCAACCAAAATTGGAAAAGGTTTGGAATCCATGCCCTACGAAGAAAGACTTAGGGAGCTGGGTATGTTTAGTTTGGTGAAGAGAAGGTTAAGAGGTCACATGATAGCCATGTTTAGATATTTGAAGGGATGTCATGTTAGTGAGGGAGCAAGCTTGTTTTCTGCTGCTTTAGGGACTAGGACCAGGAGTAATGGGTTCAAGGTGAAGGAACAGAGATTCCACCTAAACATCAGAAAAAACTTCCTGACAGTACGGGCTGTTCGACAGTGGAATTCACTACCTCAGAGTTTGGTGGAGTCTCCTTCTTTGGGGGGTTTTTAAGAAAGGTTGGATGGCCATCTGTCAGGAGTGCTTTGATAGTATGTTCCTGCACGGCAGGGGGTTAGACTTGATGGCCCTTGGGATCTCTTCCAGTTCTATGATTTTGTGATTCTATGAGTTTTTTTAATGGAGGAATTTAACCCACCCCCTTTTGGTTTACTTTTCACATTTTTCTGCAGACTCAGGCAGAGGTCACATGTAAGAATTAGACATCTAGATTAATATGGGTTTATTTTAAGTAAAAAATACTTTCAAAAACACACTACATGTCTGGACAGGTACATTTACCTAATGGTAAAGGTAGTTGCTTGTGCAAGCACCAGTTATTCCTGACCCATGGGGTGACAACACATCATGATGTATATTAGGCAGACTATATTTACAGGGTAGTTTGCCCTGTTTTGTCCAGTCATCTATACTTTACCCTCAACAAGGTAGTCCTCATTTTACAACCTCAGAAGGCTGAGTCAACCTTGAGGCAGCTACTTGAAACCAACTTTCATCAAAATCAAACTCACATTGTGAGCAAAGCTTTGACTGCGGTATTGCTGCTTACTACTCTGCACCACGGGGCTCCTATAGTTGCCTGTAGTTACATTTTATAGATACAGAAAAATAATGTTTCCCTACATGTCATCTTTTTTACAAACTCTCATGCTGCCTTTTCTTAATGGTAATGTTCTTCCAGAATATATTTATATGGTTTGTTTTGTTTTGTTTGTTAGCTGAATGCCTATGGGGGAAAGTTGAAATATGCTATCTACTTTGAAGCACGAGAAGAAACTGGCTTTGCAACTTACAACCCCCAGATCATAATCAGAGGTGGACTTCCCACACATACTAGAATGATTGTCAGGCATGTAGCTGCTCCTTTGATTGGTCAGTTGACAAGGCATGATATTGAAATGACAGAGGTAATTCTTTTGATGTATTCTGTTTAAAAAGTTGTCATTGGTACCCTGGAAACAGTAAACTCATTGGTGACCTTGTTGTCTTGCTTTTCAGCATGAATGGAAATATTATGGTGATGACCCCAGGGTTGCTAGAACTGTGAACCGTGAGGACTTCATGGATGTCCTGTACAATGTTCATTATATACTTATTAAAGCTAGTCATGGGAGCTTCATGAGGAAAAGCAGGTAATAATAATATTAGCATCAATGACAGTCATATAGCACTACCCAGTTTTTAAAGTGGATTATAGGACATAAACCATAGTCCATCTCAGGGTTATGTACCCATTTGACAATGAACTGTAGTGTACCTATCTTTGTATTATATTTTGACTACAGAATACACTAATAATACTATTTTTAAAGAATGATTGTTGATAGAGTTTTTTTTTTAAGAATAAGCATTCTCTTTGGGGTGACATGGGCTGCCTAGGTGGTATTCAGATCCGTATGAAGTAAAGATGAGGTAGCAGTACAGGATAAGAAATAGACAAGGAGGAGGAGTGATGCTAGGATGAGTTCATTACTTTTCAGATCTGACCCCCTCCAAAAAAAAGAGTATTCATTTACACAGGAATATAGCTTGAGATCCAACTTTAAAGTCTGTACTAGAAATAGGAAATGTGTCTTTTGGCGTAGTTCAGATATATACCAGACCATGAGTTTAATTCTAGCTTAATATGATATCATGCTTTGTGAGCAGCTGTCAAATCAGAGTCCATAATTCGAAATGGGGGTCAGTGGTAACTGTGGTTCGGCGTGATGTCTGGACTGATAAACCATAATTATGGATTTTGTTCTGCCTCCAGGGACAAGCATACCTAGACATTGGTATGCCAAGCAGACAGAAAATTAAAGCACATTAGCAACTATAAAATGTAATTTGTTTATACATGTGGAAGATATATCTTTTGCTCTAAATGGTGCTTAGTAGAAGCCATAGTTTGAGCTAATGTCTGAAATGATGCCATGTATATTTCTCAGGAGGTTGAAGGAGATAAGGAGGGCAGTTCAGATAGGAAAAATGTACAGCCCTTCCCCTCTGCCTCTACTTGAGCAGTCCCACACCCTCTTCATTTAAGTAAAAGAAAAAAGTCAGAAGACCAAATTATAGCTTTCCTACATTAGAGGTAATTTGGCCCTGAGATGGTTTCACCATGTGCTACATTGCTGTTTTAAGTGTGCCGTGTAGACTTGAGCAATGTGAAACTAAATACAGGGCACCTTAAATCTCTGATTCCATATAGCAGCCACTTAAAACACATTGCAGTGGAGGCAAAAAGCATTGGAAATGCTGCAGGGGCAAAATTACCTTCAGTGAACGTAGCATTTTTTATGTTTGTTTTTGAGCTGGCTCCTTAATTCTGGGCATATATAAAATGTGATGTCTGGAATTTTTGTAAATGCAAAGCTGCAGATCACTGATAAATTGCCACAAAACATAATAAAAGAACCCTCATACTGACAGAAGGTTCAAGTGTAAAAATAGCTTAATTCCAGTGGTAGCTCTGTACTAGCTATATAATTTAGCAGCAACGCTAATCATGTTTCTGCACAAAAGTGATGCTATTACACTGAGTGATTCAGAGGCTGCCACTGAAAAGCTAGAGCCAAACATTTTTCTCCTGCTGCGTTAATTTTGTTGTTCCCCTTTTCACATTTACTGCTCAAAATTGAAACATTTCTTACATTAGATGGCTGCTTTCCTTTTTCAAGCAATTGGACTGTGACAATAAATCTTTTGGAATTGGAACTATACTTTCCATTTTATTGTTAATTATTTCAAAATTCTTAATAGTTGTTTGGTATTTGTTTGTAGACTGAACTCTTAATGAAGTATGCTTGAGGGAAATGCTAAGCCCATCTTGCTAAGCACCACATTCCAACAAACAGCCAGTAGCTTTGGTGATATCTATTGACATTGTTTCGCACATTAACAGTGCCATCCTCAGAATACTTTTCTGAGAAAAATTCCTAATGAGCAGATTGCAGTAGGATTCTGAGCAGACTTTCTTAGGACTGCAGAGTTAGATGCTTTCTGTAAATGGTCTGATTTTGCCGCACATAGACCATTTTTGGGGTTTTTTTTCAAAATGATGGGGCCCTGCCTTTTATAAAAATAAAGGTACAGAAAGTACAGAGTAAGTTGCCACACAGTCACTGATTATATTTTCCTTTTTTATTGTTCCACTATTTCGTGCTTTCAAAAGCACTTTCCATAGCTCACATTGTATGTGTTCTTCTTACTGCACTGTTTACCCCCTTATGCTTATAAATTATGCTTATAATTTCTTGCTCATATGGACAAAAAAACAGTTGGACTGCTATTTCTTCTTAGGAACAGTAGCTCATTATAAATAGCCCAGGTTAGCCCAGTCTTATCAGATATTGGAAGCTAAGCAGGGTCAGTCCTGGTGGGTGGGATTTAGATCAGAGACCAACAAGCAATTCGAAGGTGGCTATGCAGAAGCAGGCAATGACAATCCACCTTTGAATGTCTCGAGTCTTGAGAACCCTATGGTGTTTTGTGGCATGAAATATGTATTTTGGACATTCAGGAGTCAGTGGCCACATTCAGACATCATGTTCAATCATACATTATATTTTTGCTTGGGTCCTGCCCATCCCTTAGCTTACCTAGCTGCTATGGCCCACATAATTTAGGTTCCTTATCAGTCCTCTGGATAGCCGCTCCTCACCTCAGGTCCATGCCAAATGTGGGTGCAGACAAGTAGTTACTTTCATACTGGCACATGGTAGTTAGTGGAATTATTTTATATTCTTCTGCTGAAGAGATAATCTCTCAAAACATGTTGGTATCTATACATCAGAATAAAGTATTTATCACCAGCACCTGTCAGATTGTCATTTTTTTTCTTCCTGGTTAATGGTGCTTTCCCTTTAAAGTGTTTTGACTTAGAATAAAGTTGTCACCGATGCCTGGCCAGGTATTTTTTGCCCTCTGAGGCAGCTGCCAGAATAGCAAGGAACAAAGCTGACTCTTATAGCCCCATTTCTTTGGATACCTTGGGTGAACTGCCACCTTACCTACTGTACCCTGCCTGTAGATTGCCAAAACTTTACTTACTTTGCGTCCCACAGATTACACCCAAGTTCCATAATTTTGCTTCCAAGAGTTGTCTGTCCTGAGAAAGAATGCCCAAACTTTCATGGATCATTACAGCAACTCTGTGCGTGAACATGGTCCCTGAGGGAAATGATCTAGAGTGACTTCCCCATAAAAACTATTTCAGGTGGATTCTGCACAGCATATGTATAACGGGTTGCAGTCATTATACAGGAACCTATTTTCATTTTCCCCATTCGCATGTGTGCCCTTCACATGTGTGCCCTTCACCCATTCAGGTAGCAGTTAGAGCCCATGGAAACAATTCAGGTTGCTTTTCTCTTTTTAAAAATTTCCCTTTTAAAAATATGTAACTGCACAGGCATACAGAAATGAACTCCCAAAGCCATGCCGATCATTCCACAATATGGTTGGCTGCACCTGCATACTTGTGCATGTGCAACTCACAAAAGAAAAGAAAAAGAAAAAGGGACCTCCCTACAGGCATTAATGAACATGTTGCTGTAGATTGACCAGGGGCATAACGAGGCAAACTGTAGCCCTGGGCAAAGCCTGAGTTGGATGCCCCACCCCCCCATGGGTGGCCAGTACACCACGACCAAATTTTTTTTTGCACCAGGACATTGGTGCGTGCAGAGGGTGCATTTTTAGACATATCAGCACCGAAATTTCAGCATATCATCAGGAGACTGTCCTTATGCTACCCCCCCCCCCAAGTTTGGTGAGGTTTGGTTCAAGGAGTCCAAAGTTATGGACTCCCAAAGGGGGTGCCCCATCCCCCATTGTTTCCAATGGGAGCTAATACCCAAATTGCGTGCCCTATACAGCCCTTTGTCTGGAATTAGGTCAAAACTCGTTGGAATCAGCCACTTGGCTGAGGGCATTTTCTCTCGGACTGTAATTCCCTGGTCCACTGCCTGCTCTCTGACACCCATTCCAACCCCTGGTTTTTCATAATTGAAGAAAAAATGGCCTAATAGGATAACTTTGGCCCCCCTGAACCAAACTGGGAGTTGGGTTCTTCTGATCTCCCGGCCTGCAACCCCCATTGACAGCAAGACAGAAAACTCAATGCAGAACAAAGATTCTTGGGCAAATTTCTGGGATGTTCCTGAAGGGGGCACATTTTTTGATGTATCAGCATCAAAATGTCAGGGTATCATCTGAAACTGTCCTGATGGGACCCCCCCCCCCCAAGTTTGGTGCAGTTTAGTTTAGGGGGTCCAAAGTTATGGACCCTCAAAGGGGGTGCCCCATCCCCCATTCTTTGCTAAGGAGATGGGGGCTACCCTTTTGAGGGTCCATAACTTTGGACCCCCTGAACCAAACTGCACCAAACCTTGGGGTTGCCATCATGACAGTCTCTAGATGATACCTTGAAATGCCCTCCCTGCAAGAACATCCCAAAATTTGCCCAAGAATCTTTGTTCTGCATTGAGTTTTCTGCATTGCTGTCAATGGGGATTGCAGGCTGGGGGGGCACATTTCTGAAGGCACAGTATCAAAACTTTCAGGGTCTCATCAGGAGACTTCCCTAATGATACCTCCCAGGTTTGGTGCAGTTTGGTTCAGGGGGGCCAAAGTTATGGACCCTCAAAACTGTAGCTCCCATCTCCCATTAGCTCCCATTGGAAACAATGGGGGATAGGGACACCCGCTTTGGGAGTCCATAACTTTGCCCCCCCTGAACCTCACCAAACTTGAGAGGTAGCATAAGGACAGTCTCCTGATGATACGCTGAAATTTTGGTGCCGCTAGCCTAAAAACTGCGCCCCCTGCAGGCCAAAAAGGAAAACCACTAAAAATACCCAAAAACGAACCCAGCATTTTGATGCCCCCCACAAGGTGATGCCCTGGGCAGCTGCCCACCTTGCCCAATGGGCATTATGCCAGTGAGATTGGCCATACTCACTGCTGCAGGGAGAAAATATGCTTGGGGGACTTCATTCCCTGTCGGGCACTCAGAGAATATGCCCACAACCTGCTGGTTGACCTGTATGGAATGGTGAGTGGGCCGGTTCTTCCTGAGAGTGGATCATGTGGAACTTAAAGTGAACTGGTAGAAGGGAGGGAAATAAAGCTTCTTCTGCCTGTTGCGTTCACAAGGGAGCGCTTCCAAACTGGGATTGTGCAAAAAGATTGCTGGTTTAGCAATCTTTGAAAATCCAGGGTTTAGAGGAATAAAATACGCCAAACTTGTTTTGGGAATGGGACCTGTACAAAGTCCCCTCCCACCCACCCCCCAAAAAACCCAGTTTGTATAATGTCCTACACCCAGTGCCATAGGAAGGGGAAATGGCGCTTGCGGCAAAATGGCATTTGCGCCACTGCCCCCCAAACATGCCTTATTTATGCTTTAAAGCCTCAAACTTTTTAAAGAGCAGCCTGCTCTGGTCTGTGGGGGCTGCTTGAGCCTCAGAGGCTGCTCCAGGCCATGGAGACGGCCTGAAAGGAGGGGTGAGGGGAGAGATTCTCTGTTCCCCTGCACCTGTACCTGGGCCACTTGTCCCCCACCTCATGGTAGCTCAGCAGGTTGCAAAAAGTTTACAGTCTGGAAGGTCTGTAATCAAGAAATCTCAATTATTCATCTCACTCAAAATGTCCTTATCTAGCATAATAAATGTGTATGTTCCAGTCTGTTTGTCTGAGCATCCTTAAGCTAACTGGGACAAAATATTAGATTATTCCTGAAGATCTGAAAATTTTCCATAATGGCAAGTCCCCATGTCTTTGAAGTCCATAGTACATCTTGTTAGCTTTCTTTTATTTGCAGAAACTTTGTTTAGGTATATGATTGGTTTCAGGATGTTTTTTCTTTTCTTTTCAACTTGCCTCATTATAACATCATTCACTATGCAATTTTATTGTGGTATATCTGTGAACTTTGAACTGCATCCAGGTTAAATATGTAACTTCAATCAAATGTAGACCTTTTACAGGTTTTGTCTCTAAACTAAAATACAAACAAAACAACATTGCAGGTTAATTAGCAAAGATATTTTGCATTAGTTTGATTGGTATAAATTAAGGTTGAGTAAGAATGAGAAGGCTAGCTTTGATCAGTCTTTTAGACAGTCCAAAATAATATTTAGTTTTGCTTATGTGGATGATACCAAAAGGCTTGAAGCGAGTTTTTAAAAATCAGCTTTGAAAAGCTTTATTAGCTAGCATTTCTCATCTGCCCTATCCCTATCCCAGAATATCTGAGATCTCCATGGAGGTTGCAGAGGAAGGAAATGTATCAGGAAGGACTCCTCGTGCTCAATTGATTGAGAAATGTGATTGCCCTTTGGGTTATTCTGGCTTGTCATGTGAGGTACAGTAATGCTTTTACATATTCTCTATATTGCATATTGTATTCACTTTATCAGTACTGATGATAGAGGAGGTTCAAAACAAGACTTGACTATTCTTTCCCATTTTTGTTCTTGAAGATTTTCACTGTGCGAACGAGAGAAGACCAACTCTGAGGCATTTACTGCAAAATCCCAAGCTAGGGTTGATAGTATGAGGCTAGCATGAGGCTGGCAACCACTGAGAAACTTCCTGCTGCAATGGGCACTCACTAATGACACACTGACTCACTTCCAGTGTTATCACAAGTGATATTAGAGCACTTGAGGTGATTTTCAGGGCAACAAAACACTGGTCATTTCCTGCACATTTTCCTCTCATTTTTCTCCTGCCACCTAGATGAATGTCAGTAAGAAGAGCCATTGGAGGGAGAAGATCATCCAGTATCAGCAAGAATTTGGAAACCCTGTCCCAAGCAAAGACTGACTCCTCTGAGCCCAATGACTTCAATGACCTTCAATTTATTTATTTTATTTAAAACACTTCTTTGTCACCCTCCCACTCAATCAGGGTCTCCAAGGTGGCCCACATAGAACAGTAAAACAAATAAAAACAACATTAAAATAATGTTTTAATGTTTTTTTTAATAAAAACATTAAAATGATAACATAGTTTAATGGAAACATAAAAGGCAACACTAGAATAAGGGAGGAGATGCAGTTCCTGTTATCAGGAGCATGTGAAACAAAACAAAAAAAAAGCCTTCTCCTGCTGGTTGAAGATACTGATAGGGGGATATATATAGCCATACCTAATGTATTGCTTTTGTATGGATACAACAACCCCAGGGAAATGGTACTATATTTTCTGGCTGCAGCATTCAAGATAAGGGAGTGAAAGACTGAAGGCCTTTAAAAGACCTCCCTACTACTGTTGCTATGAGCAGATATATTAGGGGATAAGGAATAATAGTAGTGGAGCAGAACTCAAGCTTATTTGGGATTTTAAGGGGGCCTTTAAACTCTTTTGTGCTCCTGATAAAATCATAGTGATTCATACCACAAAGTTCACATTTCAAAACTGTGTTCAGGAAAAGGAAAGAGAAAGTTTTGATCCAAGTTTTTTTTTAAAAGGATAAGCAACTTATTTTAGATTAACCTGTTTTGAATTAAGCCACAGGGGGCTTAATTCACCCACCAGTATCCCCCCAAAATCTCTACTATTTTGGAATGGTGGAGATTTGGGGAGACTACTGAAATATTGTATATGGTAATCTCAAAGATTATGACCCTTCTGTTGCAATGGCTGCCAATATAACCGTGTCTTGTGTTTTAAATTCATATAATTATTTGCATACTGCTAAAATGCTGTTTTTATTTATACAGAATATAAAACTGTTTGGTACTATAGAATTATAAAATAGCCCTGCCTCCAGGCATACTATCTAACAAAGTTTTAACATGTTAGGGAGGAATGGGAAGGGAAAAGACAGGAGGATAAGAAGATATAGAATTGCTTTTTTAATTTAATTTTGTTTTTTTCTCATCTGTCAGCTTTAATAGTAATTTTCAGTAGGCTTACTAATTTTTATTGGTGGCTGAAAACAACTATACGAGAGCTGGATTAATTTTATTTCAAGGGCTAATGAACTCAGGACCTGGTAGCATTTTATTATTTTGAATTCCTTATTTTTATGGTCTTTAAATTATATACATATAAATAATGTGCCAATGAAGACATATTTTGTTGACTATCACTGGGCATTAGCCTGTTATCTATCAGCCAGAGTGTAGGCAGACATTAGCTTGCCATTTCTGAAAAACACACCAAGGACAGGGGGAAAACAGAGTGCTCCTGCTCACTTTGTACAGCCAGTGAATTTTTTTCCCCTAGAACAACATTTTTCTTAGGAAATAGAGAGAGAGAGAGATGCATGATGTACAAGGAGGAAACATCTAAATGAAAGACTTCTCAAGATGGAATATGAAAAGCCTGATGCTCTTGAGCTACCTCCAGGGATCTAGCGACAGAGTTTTCAATTAGAATTGTACTGTTTCTTCTGAAGTATGCTGCACATTGTTTGTGAAACAATTTGAGGCTTGCCTTAGGAGATGGGGAGGGCAAGTTACTTGTCAAACCTAACCAAGATGAAGGTGCACTTGTAATCCTCCTGAATCCCTCTTCACCAAGCTCACACTATAATGGATTTTTAAATATATTTTTTGTTGCAGGTGTGCTCCCCAGGCTTTTATAGACTTGCTTCCACATCAACTGGTAGAAGACCAGGTCCTGCTTTAGGTGCCTGTGTGCCATGCCAGTGTCATGGGCACAGTGATATGTGTGATCCTGAAACCTCCATATGTCAGGTACAAAGCTTTTCCTAAAGTATTGACTATATTCTTTGTTTGAATATGCAGAAAGTTTGTGGTGCAATAAAATAGCAGGCATTATATTCACTAGGTTTAAATTCTTTTTAGTATCCTGAATCAGTACACACTTTCCACAGTAAACATGTTTGCTTCATGTACCCTGAGATTTGTAGTGGTAAACACTTCTAAAATATGAACTGTCAGTTGGATCCAGCCATACAATAGTAGAAGAGTAGTTTCACTCAATGCACCTCAATTTTTACAATGGCTACTTTAAGATCTAGCACTGATCTTTCATTTCTGATCGGTGTCACTTTATACAAAAGGTGATGTAATGCAATCATTATACTCCAATTCGGAATGGTGATATGATTTGATCAAAGACAGTCATTATCAAGGGACTGGGTTGCTGAAATGTCTGGCAGTATATGTTGTACAAGATGACCTTGTAAGAGCTACTTGCAATGACTTTCTTGGGTTTTTGCTTGCACAAAAAGAGAACAGCCACATTATGTGGAACCCTGCTTGGCCACATATCCTTGAACAGTGTTCTCTGTGAACTTAAACATCTTCAAACTTTTAATTGTCTAATATCATAAGCACATTTTCTTCCTATATATGTATCCCCTCTTACACAGGGACTCTTAAAGTCATTAGAAGTCATGCTTACTTTAAGTTTTGAACTCAGTTAGGCATAGGCGCTGAGAAAAGGTAAGACAGGAGACCACAGGCGCAGTTGGCAAAAATGAAGCCTGGGGTGGACTTTTAGTTTTCTGCCCCTCCCATGGGCCCTGATGCCACACACCCCACATGCCACACACAGCTCACTATGCCCCACTTACCTCCTGGGCACAGGGTGCTGCCCTCTCCTTTTCAGCCCAGCAGCAGCCCAGCCAGACTCCCGGGCCAGGGATTACTAAAGTAGATGTCCTTGGTCTGATAGGCAAAGCAAGTTCATATTACAGTATAACCAGTAAAAACAAACATGACAAATTCTTCTGCATCTCTTTAATAACCAGTAATGTTGGAGTGACCCCAGAGTGCTATTTTCTTCTCTGCTCCACAGAACTGCCGTCAAAACACCAGTGGTGACCACTGTGAAAGGTGTGCTGTTGGGTACTATGGGGTTGTTCGAGGCTCTCCTGATGACTGCTGTCCCTGTGCGTGCCCTTTGCTTGTTTCCAGCAACAAGTAAGCATGTATTACAGATTTCCCCCTTTGCTTTGGTTTAGGTCCCTCTCATAGGCTTCTTGGGTCAGTTGTCAGTGTTGAAAAAGTGCAGGATATGAGTCACCTTCCAGGGTTACTAAGGTCTGAGTGCATAAATAAAATGACAAAGATTGGAAAAAACAGAAATAAGACTGAGTGCAGTCTCCAAAATACAATAGCAAAAAATCAATAACACTGACTAGATCTGCCTAATACAGACTTACAGTCTAGATAATTCTTCTTCAGTTTCAATGAGCAAATGTAGCATGCAACACCAAAAGGTCCAGTCATCAATCCCACCTGCTAGGTTGTGTCATGAAACCCAGGTGACCCAATGAAATCCTCCCTGTTGGTCCCCAGCCATAACTAATTATAGCATTACTGCTCTAAGCCAGATGACTTCCTTAACCAATGGCTGGGCCCTATCAACAAGCTTTCCCACAGATTTTTGCACCCAGCTCATATTCTTCCCTCCCCCCCATCTCCTTCCCAGATGACATCAATTCTCATAGGATGCTAATTAATTCAATTCCTGGCTTGGCCTTGAAGAGATAATACTAAAAGAACCCACACAGCATTATCTGCACCTGCAGGCCCTCTTCAAATAATCAGGCATTAACCCTTATATGGACAAGTGGGGCTTTGTTCTGACAATATGGATCACTAAACAGTGACCAAACTACCCTGCTAAATTGTTTTGTTGCAGAAATTGCTTCCAGGCTAATTAGCAATGTAGAAATTCATAAAGGGTGGAAAATGTAATAGTAAAAGGATTATGAATGAGCATTATAAAATTATTGCTGCAGATGGTGAGACTTACTTGCACAATAAATACACCACTACGACAGGCTGGAAAAGGAATGGGCCGCAGCCCGTTTATTGAAATATCAAACATAACAGCAATAACTATATACAAAAGAGCTGGGCGGCAAACGGGTCGCCCATCCCATCCCATCATATGGGACTGGCGGGAAGGGAAGCCCCAGAGATAACACTCCTTGCTTCCACCCTCTTCCCGCCCATGCTGAGGAGACGGGCACTGGCTAAGCCCCAAGGCCGCACACAGCCCGTCCTCCTGCCTTGCTTGCTGGGGTGTCGGGCACCGGCTAAGCCCATGGCCGCCTACCGGCCCAACCCAACCCCACTCCCTGGGGGGTTAGCCGGGCAGCTGACCCGCCTGCCTGCCTGCCTGCCTGCCTGCCGCGACTCACCCCCCCCGGCCCATAACAGGGCGCACAAGCCACACTGGGAGCCCTCAGCGGGAAGGCTCGTTCTCTCCCCAGATGCAAAAGCGACACCCGTTGGGCAAACCCGCCCACGAGCTGCCCCTCCCTCGCCAATGCTCACCTGGCTTCCAAGCTCCTCAAGCCTGAGCACTGTCCCTATCTCAACCATCGTGGAGGAGTAAGTTGAATGGACTGAAGCCACATGTCCAAAACCCCATTGGGTCCAGGCAGACAG